>NC_143396.1:119259426-119567759 GCF_052110815.1 Crocodylus siamensis
TCAGATGGGCTGTACTAATCTGTCCTTGTGGTAGCTTCCCATCAGCATGTTTGCCCAATTTTGGCCATATGTTTTATAGTCGTGCTTAGTGTTGGTTGCATTTAATCAACTTCATAGTCAGTTTCTATTACTGAGCACATGCTGCTTTTGGCAGCAGTTTAATGATAAATGGTGTTTTTAATGAGATTTCCTTTCATGTGATTATAAGACAAGGGGCTGTTTCCCCTATGCCAATTAGGGAAAAAACCACATCTTGTATTTGAATATATATGGTACCTATTATACTCCTGCTCACATTGGGGATACTTAGTTGGGGGTGGTTGTGGCTGGCCAGAATGTGGAGGGACCACTAGTACTGTCTTTCTAGCATAATTGTAACTTTTCTGTATTTTGGGTGAAAAGCAAATGTTCTGTACACATGAAAAGCATGACATTTCATGAGGTAAAAAAAAAGAAAATATACAGTCCAACATAGAAGTACTATTTTGTAAATTATGTGTATTTCAGTGGGGAAGCTGATGAGTGAATAAATACTCCTTGAGCTAATTGTCTAGGTGCAGACAAAGCTGGAGCTGTAGAACTCACAAAAAGGCATGCTCCCAAGTTAGCAATCCACGTGTCGAATGTGCCAAAGTAATTCCCTACAAATCTAGTTTAGTTATGTAATAGTTATTATGGTGAAATACAAGACTTGAACTTCCAAACAGATACTGCCACATCCAGTAATGTACAGCTGTTGTAAAGCTTCTAAACAGTTTTTTTTTCCCTTTCAGATCAGCATCTTCATGACACATTTGTCCAACTATGGGAATGATCGCCTAGGGTTATACACCTTTGTGAATCTGGCCAACTTTGTTAAAAGTTGGACTAACTTAAAACTACAGACTCTACCTCCAGTTCAGCTGGCTCATAAATACTTTGAACTCTTTCCTGAACAAAAGGACCCTCTCTGGCAGGTAATACATGGTCAGAGTAATCCCAGTCATAATTCTTAAATTACAGGAGAATCCTAATTTAATTTTTTCTTAAGAAAATGATGATTATGACATTAAAAATGAAGATAGTTTGTTTTAAATGCCTTTAGGTTCACTTAATTGTCTACATAAACAACAGTTTTTGACTAAGAATAGATTTACAGATACAGGTAAATCAGGCCACCTGGCTTTGTTCAACCAAATACCAGTCATATTGAGAGCAGCTGAATGCTATTTGTCTAGGAAAAGGCTTTCCTTCCCTCCTCTCTTTTATTTTCTTGATGCATCACATTGTATTAACCCATGATACATAATCAATAAGATCAATTCAGACACCAGATAGTGAGATCTACCACAAGGCAGACAATGCAGATTCACTGCATCCATTAATATGGAATCACTTGTATTATGTCACCGTATCTGTTATAAGGAATCCCAGAGACCATGTTTACCTTCAATGAAACAACAATGGGCCTGTTCAGGAGAAACAGGAGAAAGTGTCCAGAACATTATTATGTATTCACCATTTTCTCCTTTTCAGACCATGTTGTACTGATGTGTGATCTCAGATACATAACATAAGCTTAACTCCATGTAAACCTGTTTAGCAAATTCAGTTTTACCTTTGTCTCATGAAAGAAAAATTTCTTTGGGCAAGATGTAAAAACTAGTGAACTTGGTGGTGCTTCTATTCACTGAAGCAGAACTACATTGATTTGTGCTAAAGGTTTTGTCCTGATGTATTTTGTTAACTTGATTCAATAGAACATATGCCCAATCATGCAGTGACTAGGCATGGTTTTACTTTTAGGTGTATGGGATGTTTTACTATGGGCAGAGGGATGAGTATTTATGGAAATATGGGGGGAGCTGGAGCATTTTGCTTGACTAGCATTATAGTGGGCATGTCTATAAGAGACACTATGTTGATATAGCTCGTTGCTACAGCGACATAGCATTGGCGGGCATGAAGTGTAACACCGCCGCTACTGTGCAGTAGCAATGAGTTTAAAGCTAATGCAAGTACTAAGTGGCGCATGTGTAGATGCACCTAATGATTATGAAATGTGTTCAACTGACAGACCCTGAGAATATCATGTTTCACTTTAGACAGAACACCAGATGAAGCAATGTGAACAGTACTGCTAGATATAATTCTTGATTTTGGCAGATTTCCTCCAAGGATGAGAAAGTATTTCATTTTCTTTGCCCCAGAGAAAAGATCTCCAATAAGACTATTTTACATGCCATGGACAAATAGAAATTTCTTTTCTACTGCTACAAATTCCCCACAGACTGGAGTCTTTCCTCCTCCTCTCCCTTCTCACCCTCTCTGGGAAAGTTATGGGGGTGTTTCCTTGCAGCTGGACTCCTGAATGATGCTGAACACATAAAGATATACTGTAGTTCAGCTGGAAACTATGAGCATGATATAGGAACCATTTGGTCAAATTCTGTGTCCTGTATTATGTGTGAGGTCACAGTAGATAATTACCCTATGAATACATATGAATATATATAGAGAGAGAGGGAAAGAAATGTAGTAGTTGATCCTATAAAGTTTTAAACAATTGCTTGACTCTGTTGACTATTCTAGGGATCAGTCTTACAAGCTACAGTGTATTTTTGCCCTAGTGTAGCGAATCATTCAAGTGCAAGCCAAACTTACTTAAGTGCCTCAATGAATTAATGCCAGAGTGCTCAATATCTTACAGGCCTGGATTCTTAAGAAGAAATTTGGAGATTGTTGTTATTGACTCCAAAGAGACTAACATTTCACAACTGCTTTGTAACTTTGCAAGATCAAGACACTTGAAATATTTTCCAATATGATAGAAATAACTTTCTTTTCTTCCTCAGAATCCATGTGATGATAAGCGACACAGGGATATCTGGTCAAGAGATAAAACTTGTGACCATCTACCAAAATTTCTTGTGATAGGACCCCAGAAAACTGGTGAGAAGATGGTGAATTTAAATTACTTGAATAAAGAATGTGATCCTAAAGACAGTGTATCCTTACCTTTCAGTGCTACACTTACATATTTAGTACAGAGCATGGTGAAGCAGATTCAATTATATAGAGGTGCTAGATTCTGAATGGGAACGGACAGCAATAATTAACTCTTCTGTTGCTTATGGTATGGAGCAAACTGATTTGCAAAACATAGAAACTTTCTTCCAGAACCATCCGGGACTTTTAGAATACAGCCCAGATTGTTGTCATGGTTTTTCCATCAGAAGAAGGACCAGGGGTTTCCCAACATAGCCTGTTTTCAGTTGCTTGTTCAGATTTAAGGGGCCTGAATAGATTCAACAACATGTCTGAATTGGAAAGGCTCAAGAGGTTCAAATAGATTTTTTTTTTGAGTTATTTTCTCTTAAACATTTTAAAGGAAACTTTTTTTCCAACTTTGGTTTATTTTTGATTTTTTTTCCTGCCTAGAATTTTGACATAACTTCCTTTTTGTGAGTTCTGCTGTTTCTATTATTGTTCTCAGGCCTAATTTCAGTGCAGTTATAGGAAATCAGGATAAAGTTCACTCCTGTGTCAAAGGGCTAATGCCTTGTTTTAAGGAGACCTTTAAGTATCACAGCCTTTCTTTGGCACTCTGTATAGAGGTAAATTTTATTCACAGTGAATGTGAATTATTTCATTCCCCAACAATGAAAACAATGCAATTAGACACTGGAAATGAAATAGGTGCACACTAAGTTTTGTTAATTGTCTCTATGTAAGGGATGACTTTGTGCTGATTAATTTCTCAGATGTTGAAGTAGAATCGTCTATGATAGCAATAGAGAGTTAAGTATTTCACTGATAACATGATGCCTTCAATTAGAGCATTTAATACATTCTACTGTCTATACTGATTTCTTTTGTTAAGTGTATTGAGAGCTAAAGATGAGAAGCACAGTATAAGATTAAGGAGTAGTGGTACATTACAATTTTTATATGCTTAGTTCAGATACCAATTAATAAAAGTTTGTATTGTGTTTCTGGGTTCTGAAGTCAATACATTTGTAATAAGAGTGCAGTCAAGAAAGTAAATGCAGATGTTTACAATAAACAAACAGTCTGTCATGAGACCCAAAGGGAAAATTACTGTTAAGACCTCTTATCCAATATCTTTGCTTTGTTGAATTAATTATAATTAATAATAAAATTACTTATCACTTGCCCCTTTCAGTTCAGGATCTGAAAGCACTTTGCAAACATTAATTGATTAATTAATCCTCACAATGTCCCTCTGGGATAGCCAGTATCATTATTGACTTGCTACAGAAGATAGAAAGAGGTTAAATGAGTTAGTCTGAACTCAGGTAGAAAGCAGGGTACACTGGCATCTTAGGGTTCATGCAGATATTACACTTAGATCGACCATACATATATTTGGGAAATGTAGATCAGGCAAAAATAGCCCGATCTAACTTAGTTCACCTAAGGAGCTGCACTATGTACGCTGGGATAACCCATTCTAATCTCACTGAAAATGCGTACATGTTTAGAGTACATCTCTGGGGCTGGGAAAGCCCAGCCACTTGTTCTAACCTCCGAGCCATGGGGCTGTGCTTTTGTTAGCACCAGTCCCCCAACCCTGACTGAGCTATTTTTAGTTCTTTGGGGCCCCCCATTCCTGGACAGACACCACTTCTGCATGTAACCCTTGCCCCCTTCAATCCCACCAATCCCCCTTTCAGATCCACTAGTTCTGACTTAATTAGATTGTATTCCTAATGTAACTCTCAGCACTGACTGTGTGAGTGCAAGTGGGGACCCGAACTACAATCATGCATCTTAAAGTAAGCCATGTGATCCTAGATCAGGTCCTGAGAACATGTGCACATGCACATAATCCATCACAGGAAGATAACAAATTACCCAAGATTATTTAGAGAGTCCATGAGAGAGTCAGTGGGTGCATCTGCATGAGATGCTTCATGCCCATTGGACTAATTCTACCACTAATTGGTGTGGCTGGCAAAAATTGTGCTAATGCAGTGATGCACGGTAGATTTAGGCCAATGCTCATTAAGCATCACACAAAAAGCATTCATCTGCACTAATGCGCAGTAGCGCCAATTATAGCACATTAAGTTTAGTACCTATTATTACAGGTACTAAACTTAATGTGCCATAATTATGGATCATTAATGACTATGTACATGTGTTCACTAAGACACTGACTCCTGATATCCAGTTAAATGTCCTAAACATTAGGTATTCCCTCTAGAATATATATTTTAAATATTTATAGATATAAGCCCTTTGATGTGAAGGGCAGCATATAAATCAAACAAAGTAATAAATAATGCACTCACACACACACACACACACACACACACACACACGATGCATCTACATGTGCCCCTATGGTGCCATTGTTATAACATTACTGTGCGGTGCCAATGGCACACAGTTATTTTTAGCCACTACGTGGCTGTAATGATGCACTATAGCGAGGGACCATGTCACTATGGCGACGTAGCTGCGGCATCACAGTTTTTGCCTGCCAATGCTGTGTCACCATAGTGTGTTGCTATGGTGTAGACACGACCACAGATATGCACACTTAACTTTTAAATATGTATATTTAAGATTATCTTTTTTGTTGCAATTTTTCATTGATTTCTCACCAAAGTCACCATAGTTGCCATCCTAATGATGACACAGTGGGAAAAAATCTTTAATAAAGAACAAGTTTTAAATGGCATATAATCCATGAACACAAAGGTTTTTAAAGATAATCTGCTAATGCTTGTTTAAAATCAAACATCATCTTTCATCCTCTTTGCTTATTAATAATTCCTGCAAGGAAGCTATCCAAGATACTTACACCTACTATGCTGGAAATGGATGCTGTCTCTTGGACAAGAGTTTTTATCCTGTAACATTAAACAGTCCACAGAAGATAAAGCATAGATGACAAAGGGAATCTGAGAGAAATGGAAATGGAAACCATCAATAATTATTTATGAAACATTATGTGAGGTATACAAGATTTTAAGATGAAATACATTACTAATGTTAGGGCCACATCATTAATATTGTACATGTGCGTGTGTGTATGTGTACACATGCACACACATATACATAAGCCATACATGTATATACACTTACATATATAGAAATTATAAAAATCAATAGAAACATCATGATGCATGCATGAGCACATTATCTGGATTTTTTAAAATGTGAATGGATTACTGACTGTAGAATAAATAGGTCTACATGCATTATGTGTTTAAACTGAATATTCTGCATGCTAATACCTGCCTTTCAGCAATAGTTATTTTTCTTGTGAACATTTTTTGGTACAATTAGTCATGTATTTGTTCAGAAATACTTGCTTAAACAAAATGTTTACAATGTTTTTTATCCTACCTGGCAACATCATATAATCTAAAGTGTACTTTTTCTTTAGGAACAACAGCACTTTATTTATTTCTTCTCATGCATCCTTCCATCATCAGTAATCTCCCTAGTCCAAAAACGTTTGAAGAAGTTCAGTTCTTTAATGGAAACAACTACCACAAGGGAATTGACTGGTAAGAAGAATAACAAAGAAAGAAATGTTTGTTATTAGCACAGACTAAATCACATTCAAGCAATTATGGAAGTATGTTTAACACATACATAATTACTAGATAAATTTGTTAGGCTTAACACTATCTGAGGGAATGAGAAAATAGTTCATAATGATGGGACATTTAATCAACTGTTAACCTTAACTTTAATTAAATTAACGTATTAGGGAGTCCAACTGTGATGGCCTGCCTCATGTTAAGTAATACTTTCTCTGGTATGGTTTCAGCTTGACGATATTGATTTTACTTCTGCCTGTTCCTCTAACTGGGCTAATTGTGAAGTCCTACTTAGCATAAGTAAGAATGTAATTATTGGCACAACCTGTCAAATGTGGACTAGTCAGAATAAAAGACACTCATTAATAAGTAACTTTAGGTTGAGTTTTTTTCCTGTGCATTTTAATACTTTTTTTTATTGTTTTCACTTAAAAATTGTTTTGTAAACCTTTATGTTCCAAAAAGTTCTAGCAGTTCTCAAACTTAAATAAAGACTGATATTTAGAATGAATATCATAACACACATAAATTTTAAATGTTAATCCAATTAAGCTGTTTTTATTGAACAAAGCCAAACATAAAAACTGAATATATTTTCTACAATATAGAAGCACAACAAAACATATAAAATCTCACTGAAAAGACAGGTTATCACCACAGTTGCATTTAACTTAAGAGACTATTCAATTATTAGGTTCAAAATGTCATGAAAACCAAGGAAGGAGTGATGCTTCATTGTATATATTTTTTCCATACTGCATAGTGGAATGTGTGTCATGCTATTGATCTAGCAAGAGTCCTGATGCCTTTTATTAGACTGATTCGTATTTTTAGCAGCAAGTTTATTAATTCTGTGTACTTTTTGTTTATTTCTGGGACATGCAGAGATTTTAAAATAATCAAAGATAAGAGAGGTTGCAAATTTACTTTTAGTATTTTGTTAACCCCAGCATACATTTTGATCCATGGTCAATACAAAGGGGTATATTCAAATAGCATGCAGGATAATTAACCTACAGTGACTCCACAGAAACAAACAGAAGCTTTTTCTATATTGATTTTAGATATTTTCTAAATAAAAATCCATCTTGCTCTATGCAATATAAAAAGCCAGCTCATCAGCTGTTACAAATTAGAATAGTTCTATTGATTAGCTCAAAATAAACAAAGTTGCATAGAGAGTTTCAGAAGAATAAAAATAAGCTTGTCATGTTATTTTTCTGGTTTTCTTTATAGAATTTTTATGGATGTGAGGGAAATATGATCCCTGCTCTGGACCTTTTACACTGGCTTAATGGTACAGTAGCAGCATAAATGGGCTTTAAAAGCCATAGATCCAGCCAGTGCACAATTCCCCATTGTAGAAAGCAAGGAAGACTGTATTCAAAGGATCCTTTTGCAAACCTGGGCAAAGGGAGCATTCTGGAGGTGGACTGACAGGCAGAAGGCACATGCTGAGTCTGCTCGTGCAGCACTGTGCAGGTTATGGAACATCATTGCTACACAAGCTATAATGAAAGCATCTCTCCAGGACCATTTTATTAATGCCAGGGACCTCTCCAGACCCTGGAACAGCTAAGAACTGGGAAACTATAAAGATGGCTTAAACCCTCTTCTCCTGTCCTCCCTTGAACCATGTTTATTGTCCTTTTACTTTTTGGCTCTCTCTGCCACCTGAAAACCACACTCAGAAGCGCTGCAGGAAAGGGCAACCATGGCCTTTGTGCATGTTACACCCTGACATGGATGTAATGTAGCTACCTTAGTGTGGACTGAATCATGCCCATAAAAGAATTTTCTGCAGAAAGCTTTTTGGCCTGCTCTTGCTACTTCATTGGGGAAAAGGAGCATTTTTCATGGTGTAGCACCTGAGGACTGGAATCCATGTGTTTCACTGCAGTCTGCCTTCACATAGTACTGAGACATGCCCTTAGAGAAGCAGTCTCAATTCTCCCTCATGTCTTTAATGCATACATCCCTTTATTTCAGGTCTGGGAGGCTTTACATCCCAATTCATGTACAATTTTATTTTTAAATGCCCTTTTACAAAACATTTTCCACTTTTTCAGTGAAAGATAATTATTATTATTATATCTAACGACCTCCTAATCACTCTTGAACATCATTAGTGATATAGGCACAGCATCAAAGCTGAAAACATTCTGGATTTTTGGTTCAGTGAAAAATTAAAAAGCAAATACTGGTTTTTTTTTTTCAGTTAAGTAAAAACCCCAAACCAAAGAATTGGAGTCAACCTAACCTAAAACATTTCATTTGACATAAAGTAAAATATTTACAGTAAATGTTTTGGGGTTATTAAGTTAAAGTTAGGTCAGTTTTTAAAGGAATGCCATTTTTAAAAAAAAATTGAGAACTTTCATTTAATCAGTGTCAGAACAAAATATTTTTATTTTAAAACACTGAAACAATATTTAATATTTTCAATTTTTTCTACCATTTTGTTAGGCAAAACTATTCAGTGAATCCAGTTCAAATTTGTGACTAATTTCAATTCTTCCCAAGATTCCATTTTTTTCATAAAATGTACTGACATTTTTATTTATCAACAATATTTTACTCAGCTTAAAGATATTATCTGTTAGCATTATCGTCACGAAGGCAACATATGTCATAGCTAAAAGTTTAGAATGAAACTTTTGCCCATTTTGTTTTCAATTTCTTCTGTTTTAGATTACATTTGAAGAGTAATGTTTCAACATGCCATTAAGTACAGAACGTGCATGAAAGTTTAAGATTTTTAATGTTTTTAATTTGAATAGTATTTTCCCTGTTCCCAGGTATATGGGTTTCTTCCCCAGCCCTTCCAATGTTACAACTGACTTCTTGTTTGAGAAAAGTGCCAACTATTTCCATTCAGAGGAAGCTCCCAGACGAGCAGCTTCCTTGATCCCTAAGGCCAAATTCATCACCATTCTCATTGACCCATCTGATCGGGCATATTCCTGGTATCAGGTAAGTATCTTGCCACTGAGAAATGGGCTATGAATTCAAAAGCAATAAGTGATAATGAACTTACATCCCATTCTTGTGAATTTGCAAAGACTTTACCATTATGTCTTTGAGCAGGAGTAGAATTTACTGTAAAGTACATGCCACAATTTAGAATATTGAATTACAGCCTTTTCTATTCAGCACCCGCTGTGATACCAGTATCATATATAATGTAATTTTTCAGCCAAATGGCTGCCTCCAGTTGCAAATAATTACTTTAATCTCAATTCCAACTGACAATGTTTATCTGGTAAACATTCTTTTTCACCCAATAATGTTTTGGTAGAATGACCAATTTCTTACTATAAAGGGCTAATCACTTTAGGTTACCCATATATCTGGCATAACTTTCAAATCTCTATTCTTTAGACAACAGAGTCAGATTGATTGGTATGCAAGTATGGCACACCATTCAAAGTTTCAAAGGAGTAAGAAAAAGATGCGTCTAGCTTAGGAGCCATGTAGCACATTAGGACATGTTAACTTCAGTTAGCATATTAGGACATTTTAACTTCATTTAAAACATGAGCATGCACACTTTCCATTAGTAAAACATGCTGGTGCTATCGTATCATAGCAAAGTTATGACTTTTCAGGGAATGGTGCCTTTGGGTTGTACTAAGCAACTTGTTCAGCTGTCTTTGGAGCTGAAACAACTATATTTTGTTCCATAGAGATAATATGAGCTCATAATTCCAGTGTGGTACAGGGACTGGGAACAACCAACAATCAACTAATTGTTGGTCACAAGCCCAGCATCAAACTGGAGCTGGTTCAAGACTCCCATGAGGTACTATGGTTGGAACTGACAATCACCTGATCACCAGAGCTAGCTCAAGACTGGCAACAGCAGAGACCCAGCTTACCCCATGGATCCAGTGGAAGCAGTGGCACCTTGTCCTGGGCTTGGCTTCCTGTGCCTCATTCTGCCTGCCACCAATGGCAGTGATGTGGCTCACCCCAGCGTGCCAGTGGCAGGCACTCCCAGCCTGGGCTATACTCAGCATGCAGCAGGGAGGCCACAGGCTGCTGGCATGTGGATTGCATGTCCTCATGGGCACATCTGCAAGCTGTGGTGTGAGTGCTGGGGTCAGTGTCAGAAGGGATAGGGGCACAGGCAGCTCCTGCCATGTCTACACTGGTCTGAGATCATAGTAAGCATTACTGTGAGACTGCTCAGAACGTGTTCTAATTTTTAATATGGCATGGTAATTCTTACTAAGGCTGCGTGAAGCTTCAGTCACTGATTTGATTCGGTGGAGATCTGGTCAATTCAGTGGCCAAATCTCTGAATCTAAATTTAATCAGAGGACCCTTTCATCTCTCCAAATTGAATCAGAACCCTCCAACTCAATTCAGAGAGATTCAAAAAGATTTGGTGATTTAGACATAGAGACAGCTTTAAATGTTTTTTCTACATACCTCTATGTAGCAGGGGCTCCTGAATGCTGTGATGCTGGGGCAGATGGAACGTCCCACAGAAGCACGGGGGGGCTCCCCAGCATGCTTGGGAACAGACCCGGAAGTGGACAGAAGCACTTCTGGTCCACTTCTGAGTTCACCATGGGGCATGCAGGGCCCACCCCCCACCCCCCGACTCTTCCCCTGGCTCAGCTCCCTGGGCCTGGGGAGGCACCTGGGGACCTCTTGCAGCTGATTGCCAAGCTGCAGGGAGTGGGGGGGCCCCAAGCACACTCCCTGGCAGATCTGGAAATGGACTGGAAGTACTTCTGGTCCACTTCCAGGTTCACCGCCAAGGATGGGGGGGGCCACGCTCCTGTGGGATGCTCCATGCACCCTAGCATCTCAGCGTTCACAAGCTGTGCCTGCTACCTCAAAGTATGTAGAACAAACTTTTAAAACTGTGTCTACTTCCAAATCGCTGATTCTTTGAATCAGTATTGAATCTTCAGATTCGGATTCAGGGACAGCGATCCGAATCAACAAATCGAATGACTGTCCCCAATTTGTGCTGACTCTTAATTGAATACGGCCCATTTTGCACACCCCTAAAGCTTACTATGATCTAAACAAGACACATGCAAAGTATCCCATGTTACAGGGCACTAGTCCTGAAGACTAAAGAAAACCAGTCAATTTTCCTTGTCAGTTAACTGTTCCTTTTTCATTTCCTAGCCATCTTTTGTCCATTATGTAATCTGTATCCTTTCATAAAGGAAAAATCTGGAAAGCGATGGCTTGGCTAAAACACTAGCATTGTTAAAATTATGTGGAATCATACATGCAAAATTTGACAAAGGTGGACAAGTAAAGCAGTCAGTAATAATGATGTAAATCAGGCAACAGAAGTTCAAGTACACTCACATAAAGTCTGGAAATTAACCATCTACTTATGGTTAATGGTATCTACCTTTATTGTATTAGCATCAACGATTTCATGAGGATCCCACTGCTCTGAAGTTCAATTTTTATGAAGTCATTACCTCAGACCATTGGTCTCCCTCAGAATTGAGAACTCTCCAGAAGAGATGTTTGACCCCTGGATGGTATGCTGCTCATATAGAAAGATGGCTAACTCACTTTGCCACTTCACAGGTAATTCCTATCTGATGATTTCACCAAGATCACTTGGTTTTCGAAGCCACAACCTGAAATCTCAACATGTGATGTTACCATATATGATTTTGTGATTTGAGCTATTTGGAAATTATCCAAAGCAACATTTCCTTTTTGTTAGAAAATGTAAATCCACCAAAAATCAAAATGTTTGCTGGAAATGTGGTGATGTTGTTAGGCCCTCTGACACAAACCAAGGAGGCTTGGTAAACTGCTTGGCTTTTTTCAGTCTTGTCCAGTTTGTGGGTTGTCACAGAATCTTCTTCCGTGTTTCCTGTAAAAATGCTTTTAGGATTTCCCATCTCCCAGCCATGCTGTCTAGATCCTGACTGTCCTGGAAGTTATTGAACTCCAGACTTGTGACAGAACTTTTAGGGGCACTTGGCTTCCTGCTGTGCATCAGGTAGCCTAGGAATACTGGAAACCTTGATTTGATGTTAAAGCTACCAGGCTTCTTCTGGTATGGGATAGGTATTACCATGGTTTGTCAGCTCTAATCTTTTTAGTAACCCATTGGACTTGGGAAGCCTTTAGAACCTCACTTTTTAAATGAGAATTTTGAACACCCCTGTTCCCTCAGAAATTTAAAACGTGCTGATGCAGCACTTTTTAAAAATCTTGTAAAATAAATTAAAACCCGTCTTTGATATTTTTAATAATTGCATTGAGAAATTTTCCAAGAAAACGCTATATGCCCATGAATCTACAGACAAATCATTGTAAGATAAGCTACCTATTTTTAGCTACAGAAGTTCAGAACATATTCATTCACTACATACCTCTAGCTACTTCTTACTAGTATGTTTTCCAAACCATTCTGCCTGTACAAGGAAACAAGGATGTGGAAAGCAAATGGAGTGTTATAAATAACCTGTCAGTCTGGGCCAGGACTTACGGAGACCATGGTGAAACTGGTCAGGGCAGAATTTGCTTGTTTACTCTAGAAAACAAAAGAGACCAATAAGTTCTGTCTCTGTCCACAACTGGGCCTTCCATGTTGTCCCACACTGGCCTTGATTCACAGCTACTCCTGTCCTACAACTGAAATGGCTCTTGTAAGATGTCAGATGTGTTCCCAAACTGGGAGACTCAGGTTAGGAAGAACACTGAACAGCAGATTATTGTTTTGTTTTGTTTTGTTTTCAGTATTTGGTCTACCTGTGGGAGAGGAAGACCAGATTGGCCCTTGAGTTTCAGAACTTGATTTAGATGCTAGGACCCAGTAGACCAAGGGATTTCAATTTGTCCCATTCATTCATAAGTCTGGGCCCTTTCCTAAGATGTGTTGTTTCTCTTTCCCTTCTGCAGTAGTTAATTTTAACACAAAGAAAAATAATAACAATAATAATAGCACAGACTCTGTTATTAAACATGCAGGTCTAATGTACCTTGACATATTTCTTGTAAAACTGGCTATTGCTTATGTGGCATAGTTGTAGTGATTAAGTTTACAAGATACAAAGTGCACTTACTCTTAATAACATACACTGAGAAAGGGCACTCGTTACACTTGCTAATGTGTACTCAGCAATGTGCACTCATTCTTAATACCATGCACTCAAAATGTTAATAATTTATAATCAGACCTCACAATAAATATAGAAAACATCCATCCAAGCCAGCTAGTATCAGTGTAACACTTTGTGCTGTCCTTATAGCTTTCATATGTACATTTAACAGCCAGAGGATATATCTACATGTGTGCTTTACTGTCAAGTAGACTAATTAACTCTGCAATAAAGTGTCACTGTCTACATGTGCTCTGGTATTAGGGCACAGTAAACCAATTCACTCTGCCATAAGATACTATTGTTGGAGATGATACTATCTTATGGCTGAGTCATTTACTGTGACCTAACACTTATGTAGACAGTAACCACCTGGGGAAATTTAGCCTGGTCACCCCAGGCTACTGGGGGCCAGACCCCTACCTACTACCTAGCCACATGGCTCCACATATTTGGCATTCTCATGTCCCATTCAGCCCCTCCCCTGCCAGACACCACCACCCAAAGCCTGGAGCTGACCCCCCTGAGGTTGCTGCCAACATGTGCCTGCTCTATCCTGGCTCAAATTATTGCTGTGCCAAGCACCCATGCGGATGCTACGCCAAGGAGCAGTGCATTCCAACTCAAAGTGGTCTGGAGTTTATTGCTTCACATTAATTGCTTGTGTACAAGCACCCAGTGGCAGGGAAAGCCACTTAGTTTGTCTGTTTCTGCTAACAAAGTGTGCAAGGTCCCTTCGTAAAACAACCAGTGTGCAATTATCAAATGAACTATCATTCTATTACATCTGTACAGTGCTTACCATTTCATTATAGGATACTTAATGTGCTTACTTCTCTCTGAGTCCTCAATGTGACCTTTTGTTCAATTGTATTTTAATGCTTTTGAACATTTTTATCATCTTTTCTTTAATCTGGCTTCCCAGTATCCTGAAACATCTGTGACATTTTTATTTTATTTTTAAAACTGTTTTGAGACAAAAAATTATTTGCCAAAGCAGTTTCCTTCAGTTGTTATATGCAAATCTAAATAGGGCCAACATGATTCTACATGATAAACAATTAAACCTAAACAGAGTTAAGTTGTTTGATTGTTATTGATAACACATCAGAAACTTCAAATCCACCCATCACTAATTCTGCTATAGAGAGCAAATGATGTAGTTTAGTTTATTGATCTGAATTTTGTTCTTAAATTGATAATATATTGATTCTTACACAGTTGCTAATTATCGATGGACAGCAGCTAAGAAGTGATCCAGCTACTGTGATGGATGAAGTGCAGAAATTTCTGGGAGTCTCACCTCATTATAATTACTCAGAAGCGCTAACGTGAGTCAGTTTCTTTACTCTCTTCCCTTGAAAAACTGATAATTCATTATAAACAAAAAGCAAGAAAGCACAGGAAAAGAATATTACCGTTGGAAGTGAACCACTCCGAATTAGAACAATAGCATAACTAGGTATGAGTATCTAGGGTGCCAGGCTTGGGTTCCAGTTGAGAGGGGGCAGAAGATTGATGGCTGCTGTCTACACAGGGTACAAAAATTATTTGTTATACTTATGTATGGGAACTGCTATAACTGAGGTTGTATAAGCAACCTTAATGTATCCACTTTCTGAATATACATTATGATATAGTTTTCAATTTTGTAGAATCATAGAATAATAGAATCATAGAAAATTAGGGTTAGAAGAGACCTCAGGAAGTCATCTAGTCCAATCCTTGGCTCAAAGCAAGACCATCCCCACTAGATCATCCCAGCTAAGGCTTTATCTAGCTGGGTCTTAAAAACCTCCGAGGATAAAGATTTCACAACCTTTCTGAGTAACCTGTTCTGGTGGTTTACTATCATCCTCATCAGAAAATTCTTGCTAATATCTAACCTAAACTTCCCTTGCTGCAACTAGAGACCATTGCTCCTTGTTCTGTCATCTGCCATCACTGAGAAGAGTCTAACTTGATCCTCTTTCAAAACCCAACTCAGATTTCATAGATATCATAGACATTAGGGCTGGAAGGGACCTTGGGAGATCATTGAGTCCAGCCCTATGCCCAAAGGGCAGGAAGTCAGCTGGGGTCATAGGATCATAGGATTCAGTTAGGCTCCGGAGCGGTGAGAGACGCGCGGGTGAAGCCCACTGCGCCCCCGCTCCCCCGAAGCCCCCCAGACACCCCCTCAGCAGCCGCAGAGCCCCCTGCCGACCCCCAGCACAGCCGGAGGTAAGCAGGCTCGTGGTGGGAAGGGGTTAACTCCTCGCTCCCTGGGAGGAGGCTGCTGCCTGGTGCCGGGCCGGTTCAAGCCCCCGCCCAGGCCCCTACTTGGCCCAGCCCCCAAGGGAACAGGCTGCGTAAACAGGCAGTAGAGTTAGCATGGAGATCGCACAGGGGAGGGCGCGGGAGGGCACGAGACCCTGCCTGCAACCCCCCCAGAGTAGTCAGCCCCAGCCGTAGCCAGCCTACCAGAGGCATGACACGGATGGGCATGCGCCACACCCCGAGGGTCCCCTCGGGCTCTACGGCCCCTCCACTGGGCACCTCAGAGACGGCCACCCAGACGGAGCCCATGGTTCCGGGCTCCACGCAGACGGAGCCCCTGGCCCTTGGCTGCGGGGGCTGCCTGTCCCTTTTTCAGGCTCTGGGGCCCGGGAGCATGGCCACCTCCCCTTGCGGGGTCTGCTCCCTACTGGGGTCTCTGGCGCGCCAGCTGGAGGAGCTCCAGGCCACAGTCCAGAGACTGCGTGCCATCAGGGACTGTGAGCAGGAGATAGACTCCTACTGCCAGGCCCTTCTCCCCCGGGAGCCACAGGGGAGAGCTCCGTCTCCCTCCGCGACTAAGGAGGACTCTGGGACCTCCCGCTCTGCCCAGTCAGGGGCATGGACCAAGGTGGTCAAGGGCCCCAAGGCCCGCCGCACCAAGGCCCCTGCCCCGCCGGAGCATAGCAACAGGTTCGCACCTCTTGCAGCCCCAGCAGAGCCCATGCAGTTGCCAGCTCCTGCAGGCAACCCAGGCTCGACCGCAACTACTGGCCCCGCTCTCCCCAAGACAAAGCGTAAGGTGTTTGTTGTGGGAGACTCCATCCTGCAGGGCACTGAGGGGGCAATCTGCCGCCCCGACCCCTTAGCCCGGGAAATCTGCTGCTTCCTGGGGGCCCGCATCCGAGACATTGTGGAGAGGATCCCGCAGCTCTTCCGGCCCACAGACCACTACCCCATGCTCCTTATTCATCTGGGCACCAATGACACGGCTCGGAGCACCCCCAGCCAGGTCATGACGTGCTACAGGGAGTTGGGAGCGGGGCTTAGGGGTCTGGGAGCTCAGGTGGTGTTTTCGTCGATCCTCCCAGTCTCAGGCTATGGACTGAGGAAGGAGAGGGGGATCCACGCGGTGAACCAAAGACTGCGGCGCTGGTGTTATCGGGAAGGCTCTGGCTTCCATGACCACAGCCCGCTCTTTGGAGAGAGAGGCAGCGAGCTGCTGGGAAGAGATGGCCTCCACCTCTCTCCCCTGGGAAGGAGGCTCTTCTCAGCCAGGCTGGCTGACCTGCTCCACCGGGCTTTAAACTAAGCCCGCTGGGGGATGGGGGGACTACTGCCCCTGCTGGCCCGCTGAACGGCCCTTGCAAAGCCAGCGGACCAAGGCACTTAAGGGGGCACTTAAGGGAGCCCACCCCTGCCCCAGCCCTGGCACAATCTGTGGGCAAGGCAAGAGCCCCCAAGGGCACACTTGCCTGCCTGTACACTAATGCCAGGAGCCTGGGCAACAAGCAGGATGAGCTCGTCCTCCTGCTCAGTGCAAAGAAATATGATGTCATTGGGATAACGGAGACCTGGTGGGACTCCACCCATGACTGGACCACGGGTATAGAGGGCTATACCCTATACAGGAGGGATCATGTTGACAAAAGGGGCGGGGGTGTAGCTCTCTATGTGAAGGAAAGCTACATGTCCCTGCAAGCTGATGTTGGCGACCGGCATGGACAGCTAGAGACCCTCTGGGTAAAAATTCGTGGGGAATTCGGCACAGGGGACACAACGGTGGGAGTCTACTACAGACCTCCCACTCAAAGTCCCGAGCTTGACCAGGAGTTCACCCAGGAACTGACTGAGGCCGCTTGCTCCAGGACCTTGGTTGTCATGGGTGACTTCAATTACCCGGACATCTCGTGGGAAGATCACTCAGCTAAATCTGAGCGGGCGCAAAGCTTTCTCTCGTGCGTGGATGACCTCTACCTGACTCAAGAAGTCTATGGGCCAACGAGAGGCAAAGCGCTGCTTGACCTGATACTGGCTACGGGGGACGACCTAATCGGCGACCTAGTGATTGATGGGAAGTTGGGTGACAGCGACCATGAGCTGATCACCTTCACCATCCGCCGTAAAGCTGGCAAGTCAGTCAGCAACACAGAAGCCCTTGACTTCAGAAAAGCCGACTTTGACAAGCTCAAGAGGCTAGTTGGTCAGGCCCTCAGGGACCATGACCCCAGGGAGATGGGAGTTCAAAAAGAGTGGTTGCTTATCAAGGAAGCGATCCTCAGCGCACAAGCTAAATCTATTCCAACACGGAGGAAAGGCAGCAAGAAGGCACAGCAGCCCCCCTGGCTCTCCAGAGAACTAGCGGACCTACTGTGGCTAAAAAGGAAAGCCTACAAAGGATGGAGGACGGGATTCACCTCCAAGGAGGACTACTCCGCGCTGGTCCGGTCCTGCAGGGACCAAACCAGGAAAGCCAAGGCTGCAACTGAACTCCAACTAGCTTCAGGCATCAAGGACAGCAAAAAGTCCTTTTTCAGATATGTGTGGAGCTGGAGGAAAAGCAAGGGCAATGTTGCACCCCTGCTAAACCAGATGGGGCAACTGACAACTGACGCCCGGGAAAAAGCCAACCTATTAAATAGGTACTTTACGTCAGTCTTTCATCAGTCACACGGGATGCCCATGCCTGCTATGGGACAAGGAAATCTGGGTGAGGGGAATCCCCTACCCTCCATCAATGCTGACCTCGTGAAGGAACACCTTGAGAAGCTGGATACCTTCAAGTCAGCTGGCCCTGACAACCTGCACCCCAGGGTACTCAAGGAGCTGGCGAGCGTCATAGCCCAGCCCCTGGCACGGATCTTTGAAAACTCCTGACACTCTGGTGTAGTGCCCGAAGACTGGAAGAAGGCCAATGTGGTACCGATCTTCAAGAAAGGGAGGAGAGTGGATCCGGCTAACTACAGGCCCATTAGCCTGACTTCTATCCTGGGGAAGATCTTAGAAAAGTTTATTAAGGAGGCCATCCTTGAGGGACTGGCCCAGGCTAACATTCTAAGGGACAGCCAGCACAGGTTTGTTGTGGGTAGGTCTTGTTTGACCAATCTCATTTCCTTCTATGACCAGGTGACCTATCACCTGGACAAGGGAGAAGAGGTTGATGTCATATATCTAGACTTCAAAAAACCTTTTGATCTGGTATCCCATGATCGCCTCTTGGCCAAACTGCCCAGTTGTGGCCTTGGCTCCACCACGATCCGCTGGCTGGGAAACTGGCTTTGTGGTCGGACCCAGAGGGTTGTGATTGATGGCAGTCACACATCATGGTGCCCTGTGAGCAGTGGGGTCCCTCAAGGCTCTGTCCTGGGACCCATCCTGTTCAACATCTTCATTAACGATGTGGATATTGGAGTCAGGAGTGGACTGGCCAAGTTCGCCGATGACACCAAACTTTGGGGCAAAGCATCCACACCAGAAGATAGGCGGGTGATCCAGGCTGACCTGGACAAGCTCAGCAAATGGGCAGACGAGAACCTCATTTTGGGTGTTTAACACCGAAAAATGCAAGGTTCTCCACCTTGGGAGGAAAAACCTGCAGCACCCTTATAGGCTCGGCAGTGCTACGTTGGTTAGCACTACAGAAGAAAAAGACTTGGGGGTCATCATTGACCACAAGATGAACATGAGCCTGCAATGCGATGCTGCGGCTAGTAAAGCGACCAAAATGCTGGCGTGCATCCATAGATGCTTCTCGAGCAAATCCCGGGACGTCGTTCTCCCCTTGTACTCGGCCTTGGTGAGGCCGCAGCTGGAGTACTGCGTCCAGTTTTGGGCTCCACAATTCAAAAAGGATGTGGAGAAGCTTGAGAGAGTCCAGAGGAGAGCCACGCGCATGATCAGAGGTCAGGAAAACAGATAGTTGAAGGCCACTATTAAATCCCCCCTCAGTCTTCCCTTCTCTAGACAAAATAAGCCCAGTTCCCCCAGCCCCTCCTCATAAGTCATGTTCCCCAGCCCCCGAACCACTTTTGTTGCCCTCCACTGGACTCTCCAATTTGCCCTCATTCTTTCTGGGGGGTAGGGGAGCGGGGAGAGCGTAAAACTGAACACCGTATTCCAGATGTGGCCTCACCTGTGCTGAATAAAAAGGAATAATCACTTACCTTAACCTGCTGGCAGCACTCCTATCTGTGTAGCCCTGTATGCTGTTAGCCTTTTGGCTACTAGGGGACACTGTTGGCTCATATTCAGCTTATTGTCCACCATAACCTCCAGGTCCTTTTCTGCAGAGCTGCTGCCCAGCCTATCAGCCCCAGCCTGTAACAGTACATGGGATTGTTCCTTCCTAAGTGCAGGACTTTGCACTTGTCCTTGTTGAACCTCGCGAGATTTCTTTTGGCCCAATCCTCCAATTTGTCTAGGTCACTCTGAATCCAAGGCCTACCCTCCAGCTTGGTGTCATCTACAAACTTGCTGAGGGTGTACTCTGTGCCATATTCCAAGCTGTTGATAGAGTTATTAAACGAAACCAGCCCCCAAACTGACCCCTGCAGCACTACACTTGATACCATCTACCAAGTAGATATTGAGCCATTGATTACTATTCTGTTCACCTTAAGTCCATTCATCCAATCTATGTTTCCTTAGCTTGCAGTCAGAATTATTGTCCTGATCTTACATAGGAAGGATCTGAGTCATAAAGTAAAAATTTCACTAACTTTGAGCATCCAATTTTATATGCCCAAGATCTGATTGGTCAGAATACATAGTATCACATAACAGTATGAATGTACAAAGCACCATTCCCATTGACTTTAGTTGGATCTGTGATTGCTCAGCATTTCTGCAAATCAAGTTTTCAAGTTAGGCAGCTAAACAGTGAGGAACTCATCAATAGTGACCACTTTTGAAAAAATGGGTTTAACTAACTGGTCCAGCATCACCCAGGATGTCTATAGCAGAGGAAGTGTCTGAATCCAGCTTTGAGGATTCATTTGTAAAGCTTTTGTTCTTGTTAATGTTGTTTTGTTTGGTTTTGATGGGCAAAATAACATAATTTTTGCTATATTCATTCTCAAAGATAACTGAACAAGTTTTATGGAACTTTCAAAAACAACCAGTCTCAGGCAATCACCTTTTATTGACAATTTTTGACCAAATAATACAATTTTGGCAAAAGTATAAACAGCTGAAAACAGAGGAAATGTTAGATACATCGTAACTGTAGGTAGTACTGCTGCCCCCACCAATAATCTTGTTGCAAATTCATCCTCCATCATGATACACAAAATCAGTCAAAGGGATATTACCATTACTTACTATGTGTCTTTAGTATAGTAGGAATGTTCTGTTGAGTCTTTTCATTGACTTCAGTGGTTTTCAATTAAAACTTTTGCATAAGTAGCTGCCATGAAATCAAAGCATGTCTTGGAAATGAAGTTATTACTATTACTGTGATGAAGGTACTACTGACCTCTGCACCACTGTTTACATAACCTTTCATTGTACCCTGCTGAGAGTCCATCTGCTATCGGACTCCTGCTAATGCTGCACTAAGTGAAATTGCCCCCCCTCCCTCCCACACCAGCAGTAAATCAACAAGAAATTATTGTCCACTGAATACTTCCACACTGGGGAACTTCACTTAATCACAGTTATAGATACAGGTATTGGAACTAAAATAAAAATGCCCTCAGGTGTAATATTTGCAGTGCATGCACCTAACAGAATACCAGATGTTTATGTTAACTTTAGGCCTTTAAATTAGCATATAATATATATATATATATACACACAAATAAATGACTGGCTTAGTCCACAAAGCTCTATCTGTGTCTCCATTCTTTTCCAGTCTTCTCTTGTTCCCGCATACATTGCAGTCTGATAACTTACATAAGAGGGGTGCATCAGGACCTGGGAGAACAGCTGTTCACCAGAGCTCCCCAAGGGATAACAAGGTCTAATAGCCATAAACTCCAAGAAGGCTGATTTAGACTAGACATAAGAAAAAAGTTCTTTACTGTGCAAGTGTCCAGGGTCTGGAACAAACTCCCCCCAGAGGTGGTGCTGTCAAAAAAGAGCTGGATATATTTCTTGCTGGGTCACTTGATCCCAGCTGACTTCTTGCCTATGGCGGGGGGGGCTGGACTCAATGATCTCATGAGGTCCCTTTCAGCCCTTAATGTCTATGAAATCTATGAAACTTTGTTTCTCACTGCAGAGTTCCCTTCCTACAGTATTATTACAGAAGAAGGTATAGGGCTGTACAGGCTCTGGAAAGCCTATGTACAAGAAAACAGAATCTTCTTTGTTAGTCATTGTCTTCTACAGGATCCTTTATATATTCTGGATCTGGTGTAGCATTGGTCCATCGCATCAAGTGAGAGTGGGAGGAGCAAACCCTATGTGAAAGCAATAACACAGGAAGTGCAGGAAGAAACAAGGAGTAGAGTTTTCACTTCTCCTTGCACTGTCTCTATATTTCCATGAGATGTGGCATTTGTGATGGTTCCTCATTAACCTTTTCTATAACAAACATACATAACAAAGTAAATCAGATATGAGACATTTCTGCTTTTTTAATAAAGAGGTCTTTTAACATATTATTTTTAATATATTTTTCATAGGCAAGCATTTCTATTATTTAGAATGCATTTTTCTGAGTCCTTGGTTCATACTGTGCTTGCAAGAATTTTGAGTACCTATGTAGGCTACAAATGTTTGAAAGCTGCCATAGTACATCTTCAGTGCCTTTTATTATGTTATATATATATATATATATATATTTTATTACATGTGAATAAAATCCTCCTTCACGTAACCAAATTAAAGTCAGTGGCATTATACACCAAAGATAAGTTTCATCTAGCACATTTATTTGAACTGGAAAAATGGGTTATAAACAGTTTTATGAAATTATATGATCACAGTTCAGAGACACTGAGAATGCAAATGTGTGGAGAAAATGTATAAGTATGCATTGATTTAGAATGGAAGAAGAAACCACATTAAACAATGTAGTGGCTTCATATTAGGATTGTCAAAATGAAATAGATTGGATGAGTTTTTTCAAGGCCTATTCCATCTCTAGGCATCCAACACACATTTTTAAAACAGTAACATTGCAACCTAAAAACCAAATCCAGCAAACACTAGCGGGCACCAAGTTAATCACCATGAGTAATTGCATGAAAATCTCAGGAGAGGCAGAAATATACCATGGTGCAGAAAGGGTAAGAAAAAGAGTAATGCAGCACTAAGTCCTACAGAAATCTTCAGAATAGCCTGTACATGAGACATAAGTGGTGCTTCAGCATCTGCACAGAGGTAAATATCATCCCATAGTTTAGTAATCAGCACACCAGTATGGAATTAAATCCTAACCTGTCAGCTCTCACTTGCACTTTCCCTTATTAGCCTAATGCATTGATAAAAATAAAATTAACTAATGTTGTGAGTTATTTGTAAAATATTCTGTGTTTCTCAGATGGAAACAACTTTCAAAAGGTAAATGAAATGTTCTTGTTTTTCATGGGTAAATTTCAGTATTTCTGGGAGAGCTTTTCATCCCATCATCATGAACTATAGCTTAGGAATTAAAATTCATCATATTCAGAATTTATAGCAAAGAGCCTGAGTTAAACTCACAAAAGTAATCACATTTTGAGCCAAATTTACAAAGCAGAGCAGGATGATAGAAAAGATTAATATATATGCACAGTTTCTGTTCCTATAAAACCTCACATTTCAAGGTGCAAAAAAAGTAATTTGTTATACACAACATATAAATCCGGCACCCATAGTTGCCAGTTATTGCAGGAAAACATCAGCAACAGTTACCTATGTTGCCTGGACAAATATTGATTTTCATGTGTAAATATGGCTCAACTGCAACCTTACAGAGAGAAGAAGTAATTAAATCAAGCACCCCTTACTCTGTCACATACATTTTTAAGGACCATCACTCTTTAGGTTCTAACTGGAACTTAAGGAATTATTTAGCAGTACATCTGTCTCAGTGATGCTCAGCCAGGGAGCCACATCCCCCTTGGCTAGGGACAGAAATTACACATAAACCAGTATAAGTAATTGGAAACAGATTCAAATCTGTAAACACATCAGAAGTTCATCACACATAAACCACTTTCAAAATGGCCAAAACTAGTCTATAGCAAAGGATGGATCTGAATCCAGTGTTGAGGATTCCTTTGTAAAGGTTTTGTTTGCTTTTGATGGGAAAACTAAGATAAAACCTGGATGGATGTAGTATCAGACTTAATTGATTTAGGTTAAATTGGTTTATTGAACTTCTGTCTCAGATCCCCTCTAGATTCAAGTTAACTCACAGTCCCCCAGCACACCAGGATGCTTTGTACTTTCCCCATAGCTCCCACACACACCCGTCACAGGGCAGGTGAGCTAGCTTTGGCCCAAGCTGTCTGCTCCAGCTGAGCAGGGAGGCATGCATGCCCTAGCATCCCCCAGCATGTGGCCTGGCCCACTGCAGGCATGTGGCTGCATTTCCAGAATCAGAAGCAAGTGCCTGTTCACTTGTTTATTGGTCCCATCTATGAAGCTTAGACTAACCTTTGAAGGTTGAATCAATTCAGCCTCAGTCTTTTTGACTGTGTGTACTTAACCCCGGGGTGCTGGGAGACCCTTTTAGGAGTGCCTTATAAAGTAAACACATAACCTGATTCACAAGATAAACCCCAAGATTTCAAATAGGAATATATAGCATTAAAAGCATTTTTAGCTCTTGAGGTCTTTCTGAGTTCTTGGTTAGGGAAGAATTGGAAGAATTGCTCTATTATTTTTCCATTTGTTAGGAACTGGCATTTTCCTAGAGGAGTCTTGTATCTAACAAGGGGAGCCTTGAATCTAAAAAGATTAAAAACCACTTGTCTATCTACTATGGGCATGATGGCCCTATTCTGTTCTCATTGGTATACAGCCTCAGTGAAATAAGGCCAGTTAAGGTAGGATATTTAATACATTGTAACTCATTATTCCTTTCAGAAGCTTGAGCTGGTAATTCCTTGTATATGCTTCTTTTTGCACTCTTCTTACCGTGGACGCATAGAGAAGTGGAGAAATCAGAGTTCTCATGTGGAAAAGAGAGGTCCACCCAGATAATAAAAGGCCTAGCTTAGCTGAAGAAACATGGTGGTTTTGGCAGTGCTGAGATGCTGATTTTTTTTTTCAGAAGGAACAGCCAGGCAGAGACTACCAGATGGAGAGAACCAATTCAGACTTAATCTAATCAAATCCTGATGGGAGCAGACAGTATCCAAGAACTGCTGCTTCCAGGTTTCCTGTCAAATAGTGCTCTCATTCAGACAAACAAAAAGAACCATGCAGCCTGAGTTTTGAAAATGAAGGAATGGGCTAGTAAGCTTTTGAGAAAGGGAGCAAACCATGCAGATTTGCAAAAATTTCCTAATCTAAAACTTCTCTTGTGGGTGGGGCTGCAAAGGAGAAATAATATAATTCTGGCACTCTGGTTGAACTTGGGAGACCAGGGATCAATTCTCTGCTCTTCCAAGCTATATAACCTTGGGCAAGTCATACAAATAATTAGTAAACATGTCGAATAACACTGGACCCAGGGCAGACCTCTGTAGAACTCCATGAAAAACCTCCTGCCATTCTGATGTGGATCTGTTTATATAATTACCTTTGCTTGTGGCTATTAAATGAGTTCTCTATCTATCTAATGGTCATTTTGTCTAGCCTGCATTTCTCCAATTTGAAACTGTCATGTGAGACCTTTTCAAAAGCCTTGTTCAATTCCAGATACACTATATCCACAGCATTCTCTTCATCCACCCATATAGTTACTTTTGTCAAAGAAAACTATAACATGCTGTCATCTAAACCTTAGAGACTGAATCATAAAAAGCAGGAAGGGTCAGGGTGTTGTAGCAGTACTGGTCCAGGAAATATACTACAAGAAAGGATTTTTGCAATATGCTTTTTATTGGGAGAGCTCTTAGACATGCTTTTGGGCATCATGCACTCTTCCTCAGGCAGACAGGCTGAGCAGAGAGAAGGCTTCATGTAAATGCCAACAGTCTGCTTGGAAGGATGGAGGAGAACTTTTAACTAGTAGAGAATAGGTGTTATCAGGAGCTGTTAATGCAAAAGTGCATTAAAATAGGCAATCTATTTAGTGGCAGAGTGAGACAATTTAAGAATTTAAGAAAACCACTGGACTAGATAACCACTGGAGGTCCCTTCCAGCCTTACTTCTCTATGCCTATCTTTTACTGTATCTATTGCACCCAGTTCCAGTATTACATGATATGCTGTGCACTAGATGTGTGGTTATATGTATTCCCAAGATCTTTGTATTACCTAGGCAGAAAGGGTTGAGTTCAATCAGTCTGAATTACCTTCCCCTTCTTTCTAAATTTGCACTTTCCCTCAATAATGTTAAATATACTCATTCTGAGACAGAGATGTTGTTTGAGGGCATAGTTCTACAGCTTTTCTTTTGCACAGCACACTATATTGCTGCTTCTCTTGGGAAATTAGTGAGTGCTAGCCAAAGTACTTCACTGTGCAGTGAGCAGATTGAAAAATCCAAAATAGAAATGAATCCACCATCAATATATTTAATCAATGATTTAGTTTTCAATGATAAAACTACTGGGACAATTTAGACTATAAGGGTTAGGCATGGGGTAGTAGTCTGGGCAAGGAAATGTGAAGAAGTCTTGACCTCCTTCCCAAATGAGTTCACATATGTACAGCAGCAAATTGCAGGTGTGCTGGTGTTATAGAAATAGACCCAGGGCAACAAAATATTCTGCAACTAATTAACTTTATGTTCCAGCCAATTATACTTCATCCTTCTCAAACATCTGCTGAACAGCAAAAATGCAAACCTTTTCAATGTTTTATGCATGCTGCAACTCCCATAGCAATAAATTCAAAACTTAACACTTTATGTTGTTCATTCCTTAGTGTGTCTGTGTTTTAATGCCTTCATCTAAAATTCCTGTATCTTTGAATTTTAGACATGATAATCATATTTCATATTTCTACCAGAATTGCTTAGATAGTGTTTATGCTATAATGTCTGTCTCCAAATGAAAGCATCATTTAGATCTAATAATATATAGCAACCAGGTCTTCATTACTGACAAAACAGCACCCATTTCTTTCGAAGGACCTATACATTGCTTATTTGCCTCAAAAATAAGCGTAAAACAAAGACTGCTATTGTTAAAAGGATATTACCTTCAGAAGCTTGCTCAAACACAAGCGAAACGTCCATTCAAACTTCCAATGAAATCAAAAGTGAGTTTTCTATGGACATGAGCCCATTACTCCTGATTCACACACATTGCAAATTTTTATCCAAATAAGTGTTTGGAGCTACTGCTGATTCTAGAGAGAATCAGGTAATATTTTCAAACATGCATTGTACTGCATAAATTATTCTCAAGCATATATTGAACATCTGAGAGGCTGTGATTAGAGCTGGTTAGAGATTTTGAAACAAATTGTTTTTTGGTTGGAAAACATCCGTTTGTCCAAACCAAAATCTCTGCTGGCTCATCTTTACTAGTTTCAAAGAGACGTTAATATCTGATCAAAGCTAGGCATGCTTACCCATCCCAGAATAGCCAATGATCTGTAAGCCATGTGGGATCATGAAGAAGTACAGTGGCTCAGTGAGCTATTTTGGTGCCTGGGCCAGAGGAGGAGTAATTATGTTGACCACTGGAGAGCAGGAGGGTAGCAGGAGGGTGCACTGGGGGATGGGGAGCAGAATCTTACCTGCCTCTGCTCCCTCCACTCAAGTGTACCAGCATGATTTTAGGACTACATGATTCTGCTATATGTGAGAGAGAAACTCACTGCATGCTGGTGCAGCAGCCTGGCCAGTTCAGATTCCTCAGGGATGTTCCTGCTGCCCTGTTTGCTTCCTCTCTCCCACAGATATGCTTCTGCTTCAGGGCTGTGTTTCTCATGGCAAAGCTGGGGAGGGGGGGCACATTCCACTCACTTCACTCACCCCCCACATAAACTACCAGGCATGGGGCAGAACCTGCCCAGATCCCTATGACTGAGCTGTGCAGGGTTGCCCGTGCCATGAAAAAGACTCCTTGGGGCAAATGGGACCATGCTGATGTCCCCACCAAGGCTAGGGACAGAAATTATACATAAATTGGTATAGGTGATCAGAAACTGGCTCAAATCTGTAACAACACAAGTTCAGTGTATGTAGGAGAAGTACAGCTCCTCACTGTAACTGAGAATACTTTGCAGGAAGCATTCTGAGTTATAACAGTCTCCCAGACCAAACAGAAGTTCACTGTTGGTTCCAGGCATGGGCAACAGGTGCCTCTTGTGTCAGGGGGGCATGTGCCCCCCCAACAGCAGTCAGCAACTGGTGGGAAGGTCCCCAGTGGCCAATCCCACTGACCAGGGGGGTATCCCGGCAGCCGATCGCACTCACCAAAGAGTGGCCGCACCATGCCGCTTCTGGAATTCCCACAGCCACTTCCAGAAGTGGCCCCACTCCCCGGCTGGCACTTGTAGGGGGGCAGCGGTGCTCCCACCTTTACTCCTGCCCACTGCCTAAACAGGGAGTGAAGCCTGGCAGGGGGTGCACCGGTGTTCTCAGGAGGTACCCATGCACCCCCGTGAGCCCCCTATGTGTTGCCACTGGTTCCAGGGGGGAGGGGAATCTAGCTTCTGGCTGCCAGTTAGAGGGTGCTCCAGTACACCTGCTCCACCCTTCATCAGGGCCTGAAAAGCCCTCAAATTGACCCCCCCATAGACTCCTTACCACCCCCTTCTGAAAACAGTAGCAGGCAGTGCAGACAGAAGTTACAGGAAATGATCTGTTTTGAAACATCGTCATCTGCACTCTCATACAAAGAGGGTTCAAATTTTCATCCAGTCAGGCATTTTTGAAGCTATCTGCAGCCATGCACTTGTGTTTGGTCATAGCTACAGACCACTTTCTGTGGCCAGATAAAGCAAAAATTGTTGCTTCATTTTGCACCTATAAACTGCTTTCAAAATGCCTGGAACCAGTTTAAGATAAACCTGGATGGATGTAGTATCATCAGATTTAACTGATTTAAATTAAATTAGTTTATTGAACTTCTGTCCTAGATCCCCTCCAGATTCAAGTTAGCTCAGAGTCCCCCAGCATCCCAGGATGCTTTACACCTCCTCTGCAGGACAGGCTGGCTAGACTTGGCCCAAGTTGTCTGCTCCAGCTGAGCAAGAAGGCATGCTCTGCCACCCCTCAGCTTCTGGCCTGGGCCACTTCAGGCATGTGGCTGAATTTCCAGAATCAGAAGTGAATGTCTGTTCACTTGTTTATTGATTTACTCTTTGAAGCACAGACTAACCTATGAAAATTGAATTGATATAGTCTTTGACTGGGTTGTACTTAGCCTAAATCAGTGAATACTTATTTTCCCCCCCCTCCCACAAATTATGCTACTGAAGGTGGAGTTTCAAGTCCTTAATCTGCACCAGGAAGAACAGAGCTTGAACACTTATCTGTTACATCACAGCTCATGGTTCTTCCCACTAAATTATTTGGAGGTTGGATAAGGGTCTCTCCATTATAAACTTCCAAACATCTTGGATCCATCCCAATGTGGAATGGAAAACAGAAATTAAAATCCTGAAAATTTTGCTCAACAGCAAAACTGTTTCCTATTAAGCTTCAACCTTCAGTACAATAACTAACACATCCCAAATCCCAACATGACAAAGTTTGGCTAATATTGTCTGTTAAATAATTCGCATTTCTCCCATAATTAAACCTTGGTGATATACAATTCCTTGTAGGTTTGACCCTCAGAAAGGCTTTTGGTGTCAGCTACTAGAAGGAGGGAAGACAAAATGCCTGGGAAAGAGCAAAGGCCGAAAATACCCACCAATGGATCAAGAGGTACAGGTTTTCTATAGATATTAGTCAGTATTTGTGTATACCTGATGGAAAATTAGGACTAGAGAACAAAAATAAAGAGCAGTTTTACAGATTTTTACCCATGCTACTGCAATAGTGCAAAACAGTAGAATCTGGATCATTTGTATTTAGGTGGTTTACAACCAACTTAGTTCACAGAGGGCATGTCTACATGTGCAATTACAGCACATGAATAAACTGTGGAGCCTATTGCTCTAGAGTTAATTGCTCCTGGGCACACCATTTGAATACATTCCAGAGCAATAAGCTCTGCAGTTTATTCAAGCACAGTATGTGGAGCCCAGTCAGAGCAGCCCCAGCTGGTAGAGGTGTACAGGGGGCACCCTACAAGCTCAGGGCTGCTCCTGTCTGGCTCAACAAGCTGAAGAAGGGCTGGCTAGGACACAAGGGAGCTTCAGTTTGGGGGCTAGCCAGGAGACAGACATCACACTGAAGCACCCTGGTACCCCAGCCAGCTGGACAGTGCACTCCTGCAGTCTTTTTTACTCTGCAGCAAAATAGTACTTGTACTTTTTTCCTGCTGTAGAGTAAATTAATTTACTCTAGCTTAATATGGGTGCACGTGTAGATGCAGAGATGTTTCTTGGGCAGCTAATTAGTCAATTGTGCAGTAAAACTCTTGTGTAGACATGCCGAGGGCTGCCAAATTAAAGATAGGCTGCTCAAGTGTTTGCCATGACTTTTACTTCAAAGGATACTTCTTCTCTAATTACTTGGAGCTCACCAGCAAACCCATATAGCTGTTTACTGTGGCTCTATATATATCCCCAGGTAGTTTGCAAACCCTCATCTTTACAGGGTAGTAAGGATACTTTGAAAGACGCTTTCAAAGGATCCAGATTCTATTGACAAGTTTTAAAGAATATAAAACATTTGTTTAGACGGATTCTACTAATACTAAATTAATTCACTTTGAGTACTAAAAATGCTGATGCATGTGCCTTAAGAATTTTAATAAGCCTGTTAAGTTATTTTTAAATGGGGAGGGACAGAAAGGAAGAGTCATGTCAGTAAGGTAGGATTTTTCCTTGTTATTTTGTACCGGCATGTCCTTTTCTGAGGCAAACTCTCTTTGACTATTACTTTCTCCTCCCTCTCAGTCTCGAGCTTTTCTTTCAAGCTACTACAGAGATCACAATGTGGAACTGTCCAAACTACTGCATAGACTGGGACAACCTCTGCCATCATGGCTCAGACAGGAACTACAGAAAGTGAGATAGCACTGAATTTCAGAGGACCAAAGCCTCTAATGACATTTGCCTTCACCATAAACCCCTTTGCTTTCCCCAACTTACATGTGATCATCACTGGAGGGCTTCGTAAATAACTCTTTCTAAAAAAAAACCCCACAAAAACCCACAATGAATAAAAAGAAAAAAAAAGAAAACTGTTATATATGCACGTGCTGGCAGTTATTCTCATCAATCCCTTTGTCAGCTTCCAGGAAACAATATGGAGCTATGTGGCATTATTCTTTATCCAGACTGGGACTCTCACATAGTTTAGTCCCTCTGCTTACCAGAAAGATCCACAAACTGTATGTATGATTGATAGTCTTCACCGTATATGACAAATTACAGTCTGTCAGGACACAAGCAAAGGACGGGAACATCTCTCAGTGGATTGTGAGGTTGGTCATTAGTTTTCTTTTCTATTTGTTCTTTGTTCAGTTTGCAGGGTAAGAAATCAGGGTACACATCATTTTACAGGGGACATTTCATACTTTGCACTAAGGTGCCCTAATAATAACTAAAAATTATAAACTATTTATTAAAATTGAATAGTTGTCTTTGCTGCTTGAACGCAAGTTGTTCAGCCCATGTTGTGTAAAATTTTTTGCTGGCACAACTCTATGCAGTTTTTGAGAGATTTGGTTCATAGTCATAGGCTTTCCTTTATAACCTTTTTCTTCCCCAAAAAGATGTACCCTGGTCCATTGGACCAATGTGGGTCTCTGAGGTTAAATGCAGAAACGTGACTTTCCTCTTGGTGGATTTAGTAGTGAACCTCAACAGAATTGGCTGATAGAAAACTTTGTGCACTCTGCTGAACTGCCACTTTTACTCAGTTACTTTGCCACCCCTGATAAGGTTCTTCATCATGCTTGTCTAGCTCCCACAGTGCTTGTAACAAAGACTTGGGATGTGAAATCTTATTAAATAGTTTGTCATAATGTCATTGGTGCTCATAAAACCAACATCAAAAAGGTCAAAAAATCTAAGCGGGCCATTAGCCTAGTTATCTGCACACTGACAATGGCTTAATTCTGAAAATTTGGTCTTGAGACCAAATATTGTTACTCTGAAGCCTTTAAAATAGGGAAATTGGGTAATAGTTCTTCTAGAAAAGGCCTACAGAATTTTAAAAAAATGTCAGTACAAATGCATCTGGGTTCCATAGAAATTATTTATAAGCTTATAGTATTTAATGAATACTATACAATCCTTCCTATACAATTTTTAAACCAGTCACTATAAAACAAAAAGGAATACTATCCATAATATATCAAATATTTCATTTATAGTTTTTTACTTACACATTGAGATACTGTGTTTTTGGATAGACACAAACCTAGTTTTATATGCCCACTTGTTGTACATGCTTTTTAGATTATACAAAGTATAGATTACTGTAGATATGATATTGTGAACACTGTTGTATTCCTTGGTATAGTAAGGTCAGGTTTTCAAGGCTGGGAAGTAACTCAGCTGGATATTTAAGCTATGCAATGAAAACCCATGCTTACAGACATGATTTGGTGAGCAAACAAATCATAGAAGCATAAAAAATAAGGGTTGGAAGGGACCTCAGGAGGTCATCTAATCCAACCCCCTGCTCAAAGTAGGACCAGCCCCAGCTAGATCATCCCAACCAAGACTTTGTCTAGCTGGGGGTTAAAAACCTCCAAGGATAGAGGGTCCAGAACCTCTTTGGATAATTTGTTCCAGTGCTTTAATGCACTCCTAGTGAGAGAGGTTTTCCTAAGATCTAACCTTAACTATCCCTTGCTGCAACTTGATACCATTGCTCCTTACTCTGTCATCTGCCACCACTAAGAACAGCCTAGCTCCATCCTCTTCGGAATCACTCTTCAGGTTGCTGAAAGCTGCTATTAGTCCCTCCTACCCCAACCCCAGTCTTTTCTTCTCCAGACTAAATAAGCCAAGTTCCTTCAGCTTCTCCTCAGAAGTTATGTTCCCCAGCCCTCTAACCATTTTTGCTGCCCTAGGCTGGACAGTCTCCAGTTTGTTTGAAACTGGACATGGTACTCCAGGGCATTTTTACATGTGCTCTGGGACACGGTGCAAGGTACTTTAATTAGTGAGCTGTGCTAATTAAAAGCACCCACGCCTCATATGTATCAGCATCCCTCATGCTGAAAAAATGGTGGTGGGTGCTTTGAAATAAAACATGTTCAAAGTGGGGATGCATGGGGACACTGATACACGTGACAGGAAAGGCTGCCAGAGCAAGTCAATTTCCATTCTCTGGCAGACTCAGGTAACTGAGTTTGCTCCGATGCGCTGGATTTCCAGCATGGAACATTGTTCTGATGCACTGGCAATGCTCCTGCTAATGTGACCCAGTATACTGTTAGCCTTCTGGGCAATAAGGGCACACTATTGGCTCATATTCAGCTTACTGTCCACTGTAACACCCAGGTCCTTTTCTGCAGAGCTGCTGCCCAGCCAATCAGTTGCCAGCCTGCATGGGTTTGTTTCGTCCTAAGTTCAGGACTTCGCACTTCTCCTTAATGAACCTCATGAGATTTCTTTTGGTCCAATCCTCCCATTTATCTAGGTCACTCTGAATCCTAGCCCTACCCTCAGCATATCTACTATTCCCTCAGCTTGGTGTCATCTGCAAACTTGCTGAGGGTATACTCCATCCCATCATCCAGGTCATTGATGAAGATCGTGAACAAAACCAGCCCCCAACCCCTGGGGCACTCCACTTGATACCGGCTGTCAACTAGACATCAAGCCATTGATTACTACCCTCTGAGCCCAATAGTTCAGGCAGTTTTCTATTCACCTTACAGTCCATTTATCCAACCCACATACCCTTAGCTTGCTTGCAAGAATGTTGTGGGAGACCATATCAAAAGCCTTGCTAAAGTCAAGCTATATCATGTTCATGGCTCTTCCTGCATCCACAGAGACAGTCATCTCCTCATGAAAAGCAATCAGGTTGGTCAGGCATGACTTGCACTTGGTGAATCCATGCTGACTGTTCTTAATTACCTTCTTCTCCGAGTGCTTAGAAATGAATTTCTTGAGGATCTGCTCTATGTTTTTTCTAGGGATGCAAAGGAATTATTCCCACCACTTTATACAACGCAACATGAAACAGTGCCACTTCTTATTTCCCTATTTCCATTATCTGGATTTTAAGACTTGGTTCAAAGGACTTGGGAACTTTAAAATTAGTTAGGCACCTACAGTCTTCAATTTAAGACCCAAATTGCAACGTAAAAGACTGCTTAGCATTTGCCTATCCCTAGAAGCACCTTAAGTTACTATGTACCTTTTTTATTTGAATATTCCAGAGGGTCCCACACTTCTGTATGTATCCAAAACTGCCCAAGAACAAGCAGCTGAGCATCTCTCTCCACCTAAACCTAGTTGCAACCTGCTGTATCTATGTCCCCTGAAGGAGGATCTATTAGATGTGCTTTTAGCCAGCTAACACTGTCAGGCTTTTCTCTAAATGTGGAAGAAGTGCCCACCTTTTAATTAATAGCCTTGTTAGAGAGCTTTGTCAAGAAGAGGGATACCTGGTATCCACTAATACATGTTTAAGCATTGAACTTTATCTTCAGCAAGTCATCAGTAATTAAAATAAATTCATAATTTTAAAGTGAAAAGCTAAGGAAATTTCAAATACTTTGGGGTGGGGGAAGAGTTAACATTTTAAAGGGCTTTCATGGGAATGAAATGTGTGCCTTAAAATTTGCTGCACTCCTTTTGAAGGAGAAAAAAAGAAGACCAGCTTCTCACTTAGAAAAAAATGCAAATTTAAATCTCATTTAGGCAATAGCATTACATCCTTGAAAGACATTGCAGAACAGAGAAATCATGTTATTTCTCTAGCTTTGCCCTGTATTGTCATTTCTTACATTTTTAGACAGGTGTCACACGACCAGGATTTCTCATGTTCTCACTGATATGCTGGCATTAATGTGGCTTTATTATGTGACACATGACGATAAAATAACAGCATAAGATCTTATCCTTTCCTTCTGTAACAAGAGCTATCAATGCAGTCATTCTTCACAATGGCATTATTTTAGAAGTGTCTTTGTGCACTAGCTGTAAGTAAGTATTCTTGATTATTTTTCTGTTAGCAATCCATGCATTTATGGTTTGATATCAATGACTAAGTAACTGTTGAAAACATACACCACAAGTTAAACATATACAACCAACATGAATAGTAAACCAATTTTGAAAAGAGAAACAGCCTTTCTTTTTAGTTTCAGGGCCCAGTTTTGCATTTCTTCCATGTGAAGAACTCACAGGGAAATCAATAGTAGTTCTACTTCTGGGGAGACGGTAGGACTGGATATACAATTTTTTTCCCCTACTTCAGTTCAGTGTCTTAATAGCCAGTAGGTTCTCGTCTGCTCTTAGAAATATTTATTTATAGACTTGAATTAGTTTGGGCTCACAAGAGACGTGATCCAGTGCCCTTTGAAGTCAATGAAAGTCTTTCTATTAACTTAGGTGAGCACTGGAATGGACCCTAATTGCTTGTTTTTAGTAAACTACACCCATGTGATTCAGCTTTCACTATTTGAACTCCACCACCACATTGGTTTCTATTACTGTGTTACATTTATGCATTCTCCGTCTCAATTGACTCAGTCCTTCAATTTAATCTGTATGGCTTGATGTCTATCCCTATGTAGTCCTTCACAAGTTAAATGTGGATGAATTCTCCCTATACAGAACAGTTTCCTTGATTATTCCACCTTCACTCCTCCTGAATATACCTCCTTCCACACTCTTTATCTTGTGCAGCTCTGACTTTAAAAGACCTGTATAGACACAGGTGCCAGAGCCTGTACTAGATCTGTTTACAGGATTGACGTCTCAGTGCTTATAAAATTGAGTTTATATAACTGAGGTTGTCATTTAGCTATAGGCAATCAGAATAGCATCTGAAATCTTCTAAATTGTGTATTGACCTCTCAAGGTCTAAAATAAATTTTCCAGATTAACTGCTTTTAGACTCCTTTTTAATAAAACAAATTTTCTTTCAGATACAGAGTCAGTCTGCCAAGTTTCCCCAGAACAAATTAAAATGGTAGAATTATAAATTCTTGGGGGAAGAAAAAAGTTGCATAATGAAAACAGTGATGATCCAGACTTTGTAATGTGATAATGAGGCATTAGGGACATGATCTGAATTCAGAAACAAAGACCACTTTGCGGTATCAAATTGTATCCCCTGCCTCTCTTTCTTATTTGTATTAAATTGTGAGTGAAAGTAATGCTTATAAAAACTGCTAGCCCAATAGATTGAAAACCAGTCCTTGTTCACAGATTATCACAGAGGATATCCTAGTAGTTTCAGTACAAGATGCTACAACATACAGTGAATGTGATTTAGCCCTCAAATGAAGGGACATCTACCAGGGCTTAGAGGTAGTGCCATCCCTTCTTCAAGCCATTCCAGGGTCTCCATCACTGAGAGTTTCTCAAGGAACTGAAATTCTGTACATGTTCCTGAATATATCCCTCCTCACAATTGGTTCATACTAAAATTTACCCTTAAAATAGATTGTTCCTATCATTTTATTAGGAAATGTATATACAAATCAATATAAAACCAAAGACAAATACTATTTGAAGGACTACTTTAAAAGTGTACATTCTCAGTATAGGAAATTCCCCCATTAAGGGAAAAAATACTTATCCTTTCTTTATTCTCTTGTTTTCCTTCCAGTGCATCCCTTCAATGCAACTGCTAAGGTGTGGACCTGTCTATGGATTCGATCCCCCATCAGTAGTGTATCTAGCAAAAATAAATAAGGACTTGCGAACAACACAAACTCTTATATGTTAAATGTTCTACCAACAGGATAACTTTTATAAGACATAAACAGCATCATTTGGAAGTATTTGAAAAAGATAAACTTATTCATAGATCTGAGACATGGGGAAAGGATTATCTGCTTTGCAGACAAGGTTCCTCCTCCCCATTTTTCCCCCTATCTGACTAGAGCCAATCTAGTTTAGTGCTGGGTATATATTTGGTGTTCAAGGAAAAAAAGAAAAATCAACTTTGATCATTCAGAATATTTTTGTTTGTTGGGGGAGAGAGACAAAAGCTGTATTTGCTAAAACTGTTTTCAATAATTGATGTGTATACACCTTATTATTGTTTCTTCTCACTTCTACAGAATAAACATTTCTGCTGGTAAATTATGTACAAGAGTCTTTTTAGTACCTTATAAACACTAAGGGCTGAACCAAAATATTGCTCTGTGACTGGCCTCTTCCTTATATTTCAGGATATGCACTGACTCAGCTTCTCTTGTCCTCTGCATTTATCCTGTGCCTTCACGTGTCCTCAACATTGCAGCCCCTGATGCTTTGGGATTTACAGCTTCCTGCTGCATGGGAATTTTAAGTGTTGTAGACCAAATCAACTGCCTTACTCTTTGTCCTCCAGCTGTTGAGCAAAGAACATTAATTTTGGCAGTACTGCTGCCTATGTGCAAGTGACAGTGTATAATACACATTACAGGGCTGACTTTCAAAAATATTAGGCAACTACTTTCAATTTAATTCAATAGAAGCTGTGAATGCTCGGCTCTTCTTGTAAAATTGGCCCCTATACACAATCTGCTTAGGTATCTTAAGATTTTCAAAAGTGCCTAGTGATTTTTTGGGTTTGAGACATCTTAAAGGGGCTTGATTTTCAGAAGTTGCATGCTCACTGCTTTCCCCAAAATCAGGCTAATTTTTGGTATCTCTAGGCACCCAACATGAATAAGTATTTATTTATGTTATAGACATCTGTCAGAAAAAAAGGTTAAAGCATATAGAAGTAAATAATACTTAATAAAGGGCTTACAGAATAACTTAACTATTCCTAGCTAGGGCTTATATCCTTAAGAGAATTAGAAATTACATTACAGACTTCTTAATATCACCTTTTGCTTCTGCCTGATCTGCTTGACAGCAAAAGTACAGCAGGTAAAATGTCCAAAAGCACATAAATGACTCAGAAGTTTATGTCCTGTTTTCAAAAGTGAATTAGGAGTCCTTTGACTTCCAGTGATAAGAAGCTGAACTCAAGGAGAGTCAAATGACTAAACACTTTTATAAACCTCATAGGCATGTAGCAACCTGGATTTTTTGGTGCCCGAACACCTTTGTAAATCTGATCCTCAGAGGCTTTTCAAATAATTATCCAGCATTATCTGTTTCTCAGAGATTCCTGTCCTCTGTTTGGTCCTATTCTCTTTTATTCCTTATATTGTTTCACTAATAGAATGCCTTTAAGGCTTTAAGATGTGTGAAAACACAGATGAAGCTTGACAATAGAGTTTTAGGTCTTGGCCTAAAATTAAATCTCTTCCAGGTGTACATATACATTTTCTTCAAGGCTTGTTTGGGAGAATGCAGTATTTCAAAACAACATTGTTGAGATTGCCACTTTTATTTAAACTCATCTAGTTTAACTGTTACACTTTTAGTCTAATAATTCAGAAACTAATTACATTTCCACTCATTTAACTTTCTGTGTATTATTATCTTACTCAAGACCAAGGATGGCTATAATATGGCCCATGGGCCAGATCCAACCCACCAATTGATTGTATCCACCCCGCAGCTGCCCCTGCAACACTCTGTATGAGGCCAAGTCCTGCCCACTCCCACCTGGGGAAGCCCACATCATGCTCCCACCTGCACCCACGCTGTGCCCAGTGATGGCACCACCCTGATCCCAGCCTCATCCCCAGCCCCAGCGCTGGCCAGCATGCACTGCTTCCTAGTGGGACTGCTCCAGCTGCTGCTGCATCCAACCAAGTACTGCTTGGCTCCCCCCATTACCAGTTGCTTCTCCTCCTCCTGCTCCTACTGTATCACTCTGAGCATCGAGTAGTGTGGGGAAGGGCACTGGTCATGGGGACATGTGCCCAGCTAGGCAGGGCACCAACTCCAGCTCCCAGCTGCCTTCCACCTACTCCAACCACCCAGCACAATGAGCAGCCACCTGTGGGCAGCTGAGTGGATGGAAGGCAGCTGGAGCATCGCAGAAGGGGCAGAAGAAGGAGGAACCTTCTGAAGGCAAGGGAGCTGCATGTACCCCTGCCTCTTCCCCCCTCTCCCCTTTGCCGGCTGACTCCTGGGACCTAACACATGGGCAGACCCACACACACATGTACACACCCACTTCCCCACACACCCTAACACTCAACCCCCCCACATACCTCCACTCTACCTACACCCCCCCACACACATGCATACCCATCCCCTGCATGCACACACCCGCCTCCCCCCACACACATACACAATATACAAGAGTAACACTTTATTTTGAGTTATGTAATTACCTTTATATACATTACTAAAAAAAAAAATTGGGGGCAAAAATTATTTTTGAAATAAAATTAAAATATGTTATAGTAGACATTTTATATGTGATTTATTTTTTAAATATAACTTGTTAAAATGATATCTTCTGAAAGATTTTATGCGTTTGGCCCTCAACAGCTCACCAAAATTACTTAAGTGGCCCACCAACTGAAATAATTAATTGCACGCATCTGCTCTAGACTATGCTGCACTGTGTTGTAGATCAACATCTGTTGATCATAGTCCTAGATGGAAAATTTAACTTCCTGCACTAAGTTCAATTTTAAATATAAGAAGAAAAACTGAATACGTAGAAGGATGACTGATGAAAATCTGTAGCTGTGGGGCAGGTATATACTTATGTTTACTGGGTTTTTTTCATGAAATTTTTTAGTTCACTTTGTTCACAAAGGCCAAAAAAATCACCCACATATTAATCTGTCTCTCTTCCATAAATGAATAGCACACATTGATGCAAATGAGATTCAGATTTTCTCATGAAGAAGGGAATAAATCCTACAATATAATGACATTGTAGTTATAGCACATCTTTCTGCAGAGTACTGTGTAATCGCACAGAGTAAGCAAATAAAGGTTGTTCTGTAACATGTAGCTTTCAAAATATCATAAACAACCTTATCTGGAAAAGCAAAATCACCTTTTATCTACTCCATATATACTTGGGACTGGAATAAGGCAGAACTTTGTTTTGCAATTCATTGTGTAGTATACATAGGAATGTGGAAGAAATTCAAATCTGGATTGGGATCTCAGCTTTATTACTCAATCCTATCTTTAATGATCAGAGTAGTGCCCATGGCACAGAGTAATGCCAGCTTTATTAATCAAGCTCTGGTTTTATGCTAAAAATGTCCCAAAACATGTTGAATGCAACTCTGCTTTATCTGTATTAGAAAACCATAACCCATTCAATAAACAGTTTTCAATTTTCCATAGGAGATTTACTCCTCCAAAGCCATGGACTTCTGTAGAGTTACTTCTGAGTTCTTCCTATGTGAGAGAAGTATTAAACTATCTGAATACATTCCTGAGTAACAAGGAAGGGAGGAAGAGATTAAAAAAATACTCATTTCTAGCAGGAGAGATTCAGTTACATATAAAGTTTGATACCCCCCCGTCAAGATAATACATGTAAATTGAGTTAAACCAAAACTACCTTTGCTGAGGTAAAATAGAAAATATATGTTGAAATCTCTTCTCATCTTCTCTTTCTTTATAATATTGCCAGACTGAGTTCATTAATTTCAGATGTAAGTATATAACCTATGCATTTAACCCTTCAAAACTGAGTTACATTAATGTTCCTTTTACCTTTGATCTTTGGTTTCTACTGAACAGACTACCTTTCTTCACAAACAATAGCCTAATCTTACCTCTGGATCCTATTTACCACCCTCCCACCAGTGTACCCTTTACTCTCCAAGTCCATTGTTTACTACCTCTTAATTTCAGTTGAAAATAAATTTCTCTCTATACTAATTTGTGACTTCCTGACTACCAGCAAGAAAATGAAAGTCTCTAAGAAGTAAATTTCACTTCTTACATGGTAACTATAAATGAGAATTTTTCAAGTAGCCTGGTTAAATAGTGAAACTTTGTTGGAAGAGGGGATATACTGAAAATATCCTTTAAGAGTCTTAGCTTCTAAAGGTCAAGTAGTGATCCCTGCACTTTATCATTTGTTCAGATGTAGACACCACTGCAATGAAGCCATTGAGTTATACTGCAGGACAGCAAATTAGGTGGTTGAAGGTATAAATCTGCCACCATTAAGGCTGGTGACCTTAGTATAAATTTTCATTTTAAGAAATAACTAAGTTTTTATATATCTCACTTACATCCTCAGTGGACTCATCTCCCTCAAATAACTACAAAAGATAATTTACTAGAATTTACCAGCTATTTGGGAGAGAGTATGTATTTAGCCTACAAACCAAATTCCTTCCACCCACTTACAAGACATGATCCCAAACTTTGAGATAAAACATAGACTCCCCATATATTTCTGAGCTGGTAATCTGAAACAGTTAAGACAACCCAGATGGGTGATTGCCTGCCAATTAACATAGCACAAGAACTCATTTTCAAAGGTTAATTGCACAGTCAGAAAGCTAAGTCTCTACATTTTTTCCTTTCCTCACAGCAAGAGAAAGTCTGGCTGGTAGAGAAGTATTTCAAAATGTACCTGAACCTTGTAGGTACTGTACAATTAACTTTAGTGCTTGACTATGTTGATTTGTACATATGTAGCAAAGAGGCAACAGATTTTTCAAATAGGGTTAGACTGAGGTAAAAATGGCCCGTTCTGAATGGCATGGCTAATAATGGTCATAATGTAGGCAATAATGTTCTGTGCTGCTGTGTAAGATTTTGTGAAAGGATCAAAAAGTCACACAGACTTATAGTCACATGAATGATGAAAGAGTCCATTCAACAGTTGCAGGAGGTATTTCCTACTATAGGTGCTTAATTTCCACAAATTCAACAGTCCTTCCTTCTCAAGTCCTCATGACAAAGTATTTAGCAGAATTCACAGATTTGTTAGAATCTGATGGGGCCGCATTGTGAGCACTTCTGCTATGACCTCAAATGTGCAACCTCTGGGCACTCAACCACGCACCTTAGCACCTACACCACCCCAGCCTCCCAACATCCCCACAAGGGAGGCAACTTGAAGATGCAAATTATAGAAATGAAGATGACAAGATACAAGTGAAGTATATTGCAGCTCATTGTATTGCCCAACAGCATAGAAATGATAATTTAAATGTGTGAGAGTAAAATTGGTGAAACCCACTTCCCACTCTCCAACTGATTAACAGTGTTTCATCTGAACTCATTAAGAAACAAATGATGTATGTGTCCTGCAGCTGTATATGAGATTGGAAACAGTGCACACCCAGCAGGTATGCAACTGGAACTTGGCACACAGTTACGCTAAATGTGTGTGAAAGTTGTATTTGACAAAGTTGGTCTAAAAATTCTGAAAAACGATTTTGTAACATATTTTAAATTTGCAGTCATGTCCATGTTGCAGAATTCAGGTGAAGCATTTTGATCATAAGTTTTAAAGTCATTTAAATATTTTTAATAAAGGTATGGAGTTAAAATAGTAGCATACATTTCTCAAAAAAGATAATTTTTTTTATTCCAAAAGAGATTTCTAAAACTTGTCCATGTGAGTTTTTTTTTAAGTTTTTCTTGGCATGAAAAATTAGAAGCATCAGTAAATGATATTTTCCACAAAAAAAAAAAATCATTCAAATTGGAGTGCAAGGTGCCAGTCCACATCTTTAGAGGCATAGGGATGGGAGAACCATGCAAGAGAGTGTCTTATCACAGACTCAAAGACCTTCACACTGTTGTAGCTGCTAACGTGGTGCTGGTGACAGTAGTGGCAGTGACTCAGTCTCCTCTCATGCAAGAGACTGCCACCTCTGCTGTGGCTGCACAAGCTCCCCTTACACTAGTGGCATGCGCTACTGCTGCCATTGCACAGGTTTCCCAGGGAGCACAATGCTGGCAGCTCATCTAAATTGGTTCCAGGGGCTGGTGCCCTGCTCTCCCATCCCTAGGTATGCTACTGTGCAGCTTGTACTTTGCCCACCTCACTCATACAGACAAACTAGGGGTATAAGAAGCTCCCTTACTTCCCATTAAAGGCTGCCTGTATCATTAGAGCCTATGCAGGCTGGAATGAAAAAGGTGCGGAGGGTAGTGGACTATTCCTCCTTCTCTCGCATATACAGCTGTGTGTTGGGTAGAAGAGGCAAGGGTCAAATATTGTTTTGCTTCCTCAGTCAACGAGCCCACAGTCTGGGCCTGGCATAGACAAGGAAATAACATGGTGCTCACCAGAGTCCAAAATAGTGGCAGCTTTGGATGAGGCCTTCATTCTGGCCGCTTGCAGATGTTAAAAAACAAGCAAACAGTACTTTACCGGAAGAAGCAGCAGGTTACTTCAACCTGACTCAGAAACATCTGTAAAAATCAGGCACCTCAGTGGGGCTTTTTGACAGTTCTGGCTAAAGCTGATTGAAACAGCTGTTAGACAAAAGTGCCCAACCCGCCCCCACCCCACACACACCTAATCTTTACAGATGCTGCAGAGCTGGGTTGAAGTAATGCACTGCCTCTTCTGGGCATTAACAGGGCTTGGCACGGCAATGCACTGAGTTTAAATTTAAGTGCCAGTTTTTTGGTTTGTTTGCAAGGCAATGGTGAAAGTGCTTTCCAGACAGTCAATATTCCCCAAATCAGGCTCTTTCGAAGGGCATTCCAGCCTGCAAAGCTTTCCATATCATTCTAGCCCATCCTCCTCTTTTATGAAGAAACCCCTAAATTCTCATAATGGTTCATGGAAAGACTGTACATTTTCAAGCCATGACTGCCTACAGTTATAAAAGGAAATTTCAGATAAATTAATTCAGTATTTCATGCTTGTATTTATTTATTTATTTTAATTTTTCCACATCCTGGTTTAGGACAAATATGGAAATTAAAAAAATGCTCTAAATGAGGATTGTCTTGCAGTGCAGTGTAATCTCACGTGTAGTTATTTAGTTGCATGCATACTCCTGAGCTGCCTGAAACCAATAACTATCAAAAATCATATATAATTTTTCAACCTCTATTTCTAGACGTTTGAGATGAAGAATACATATGAAGGAAAATCTGGAGTTTCAGAATATTACCTGAACAAATCTTGTGAACATATTAGCACTAATAATAGTTGTGAAGCCCAGTGAGATAAAGGTCTCATTTCACTGATACACAATAAAGCCCAGTTCCCATACAACACCGTTCTCACACTTAATGTATTCATAGGAATATTTTCATTGTTTGTCTCTAAATGAGAAATTGATTTCTGTCCTTCCTGAGAAACATCACCCTCTAGAATAGGGTCAAAGTAAAAGGAAAATAGAACATTTGACAAAGACCCATTATTTACCCTGCATTTCCATTTCACCCATAATGAGAATCATTGACAAAATGCTGAGTATTAAATTAGAAACATCCTTTGCAGATTGTGTTTCTCAGGGACCTATTTAATATCAGCACATTAGGCACAAGCTACATTTTTTTTTACAAAGGAGAATTCTAGACACCTTTATTTAACTGTGACACAATGAAGACATTTCTCTTCTTAAAATTTATTATTTATAGTAAAATTGCATTAAAAATGTGTCACTCTTGGCACATCCATTTCCTGGCTTCCCACCAATGATAAGTGTTTTCCATTATTGCACCTTCAATTAGAAAATTTAGAGTTGATTTAACATTATTCATTTATAGGTGGATAATTCCATTTAATTTTTGGCTGCTTCTCCGGTGTGCTGCCTTTTACAGTGTAAAATTTTTGATAGCTTTATTGGTTTACCACTAAAAAGCAAACTGAAATTAATGGTCGATACCTGCTTGTCCTAATTAATAAAAGGGGGTAGGCAACGTACTCTGACTTGGAACAATTTTATCACAGGGCCTCATTCACATTCTTAGTGTCCTAAATGCCCTTACATACTCTAACCCACAGTTTACTAGGAAAACAAAGCCACATCCATCACCTTGCACTATCCATTTTCTTTGACATATTGTATTTAATATTAAACATATATATGTCTGGATTGATGTATAGGGTTTCTTAGTCTTTGTAAAGATCTCTCTTTGGTTAAACAAAATTAAAAGTGGCATGCCCAATGGCCAGAAAATGTTCCTATGACAACATAAATGAAGAGTCCTTCAGCCCAGCCAAATGTCCCATAAAATTATTGAGTAACAGTTGACCCCCAGAATTGCTCATTCTCATGCAGTCTATCTCACCAGGATGCAAGTAGTGCTTTGAAAACAGAGTCTGTGCATATACAAGAAGTCTAGGAGGACAACAGACTGGGAATGTGAGACTTAACTGGTAGTTCCAGAAAATTCTCCAATGAAAGATGAAAAGGGTGATTATAGGCGGTGACACTAGGAGAGAATTGATGGGAGCATGGATTATGAGTCCTAAACAAAAATAGTTTAATGGCATTAATGCTACATAATTTCTCATTATGAAAAGGACTGTGGTAATTAAAACAAGACTGGAAAGTAAGTGTCATTTTTAATGTTTTATATTACTAAATGCTTTTAACATTTTTAGCATTGAACATTCTTTGGGGAAGGGAACCATTTCAAACAATAGCTAGGCAGCCTGCTGGAAATGGAACCAAATGGGCAGAATTTCACTTGAGAGTTTCATTGCTGTGGAACTTCCTGGAAGATAATTTACCACAATGGGTACTACCTCTGAAGTTTGACACAAAGGGGACATGAAGGAAGGACAACAGAATTAATGGACATAAAATAATTCAGTGTTCTAACAGTCTGCTGAGGTTTATTGAAAGCTTATACTATTTTTTGTATGAATCTTGTGCTGCATATACTTCAGTCTTAGTAATTAGCCTGGTGAGTTGGGTTATGAATGAGACAGTAGAATCAAAATCTAATTCCAGAGATGTTTCATAATCTGATATGCTGCAGCTGGAGCTGGAGTCCTCTTGGCTTGCCCCTATGCACTCTAATATGTAGGGGTCTGAGCATCTGTTAAAAATAAAATCGCTGTAATTGTAATGTTAAACAACACCTCTCAGCTTCCAGAATAGATATTATTAAAATGCCTAAATCCCAACTCACTTTTAAATGCATGTTGAAGGAAACTAATGTAAACCCTTGTGGTTGGCCAGTATATTGACAATACAGCTGTGCAAAACAGCACCATTTCATTTCGACTTCTGTTTTGCCGTTTCAAAGGGACAGTGTTTTGTTTAATCATTTCATTTTGTCTCAATGCACTGTCCTGTTTCGTTTTGTCAAAACTGTTTCTCTGTTTTGACATTTCGCCCATAGGCTATAATGGGGAATCATGAAAATGCCTATAACTTTGTCATTTCGTGCCTGGTTTGGATGAAACCTGCAGGAGTGATAACCCCTTCTAAGGGCATGATGCCTGCCACGTTTCGAGGAGATACATGCAGAGGTTTCTTACCTTAAGTTGCTGACAAGCAAAACTCATGTGACTTGCCAGCAACGGCAGCCTCCTGTCATCCCAAGAGCAGATCTGCCTGTGCTGGACTCCTTCTGGGGGTGCAGGCCCCCAGATCTGTTCAGGATGACAGGAGGCTGCTTCTGCCGCCTGGGACTGGTGCTGGGTGCAGCCCACACCCAGCACTGGGAAGACTCATGCTTCTGCTGGCTCCAAGCAGCAGCAGCAGCCTCCTGTCATCCCACACACAGATCTTGGGGCCCACGGTCCTGGGAGGAGTTGCACAGCATGGGCCTCCCACCACTGGGCTGTGCTCCAAGGGGCAGTGGCAGGAGGTAGAGCACAGCCCTGACTCTCCCCAACCTCTCACCACCAGGCAGAGCTCCATGGGGCTGGAGGAGCTGCTGGGAGTGCAGCCCTGACTCTCCGCCACCTCCCACCATTGGACTGTGCTCCGGGTGGCTCCACCAGCCCCATGGAGCTCAGCCCAGTGGCGAGAGAGCCAGTGGTGGAGCCATTCAATGTGCAGTCCTGGCCAATGGCTCTCCTCTGCCTCCCGCCACCAGGCTCAGCTCTGTGGGGCTGGTGGAGCCGCTCAAAGTGCAGCCTGGTGGCAGGAAGTGGGGAGAGCCAGGGCTGTGCTCAGAGCGGCTCCACCAGCCCCACAGAGCTCAGCCCAGCGGTGGGAGATGAAGCACAGCCCTAGCTCTCCCCGGCCTCCGGCCACCAGGCTGTTTTGAGCACCCTCATTTTGTTTTGAAGCTGTTTTGAAGCCTTTTGTTGTGTTTAATTTCACTGTCTTGAGTTTGAAACACATCAAAACAGCTTTGAAAAGAAACACTCATCAATATTTCGCACAGCCCTAATTTACAATGCACAGCTGCAGATACCGGTGGAATGGTGCACAATAGTTATTATTACATAATAGCAAAGTTTGGGATTGGGATCAGAGGAGAGAATTACAACGCAAACTTGCTTCAACAACACTGGAATTGATTTAACAATTGTGGATCATCACCTCAGGAATGGCGGTTATTTCTTTGCCCTATTTTTTTTTTGGCTGACTTTGATGAGTCAAGAAAGAAATACACTAGTTCTGCTCTTAACAGTGAAATAGTAAATGTATTTCTCTAGAGTAGCCTCTAAAATTTCCCATCATGTTTGTAAGACTAAGCACAGAGTAGTCTACTTGATTGAACAGAACTGAAAAATTGTGTTTGAAATATTACAGATTTTTTCCAGCCACCACAGCTAATAACAAGTGACTAATAACTTAGCAACTAATAATGCAGCAGCCAGAGTTGGGTTTAAATGATAATATAAACAAATTAAATGCATAAGATATACAATATGCACAAGAATTCAGCTTTCTTACAAACTTTATTTGCTTGCAGCATTCTTTATCAAACCAAGAGGACAGCTACATTTTCAATTGACTTAAAACGTTAATTTGAATGCTGATGGATTTCTGAGGATGAAACAACTTTAGCAACAATGGCATTGTCAATAGTGGTATTGTTAATGATTACTGTAGTAACTGATTACTACCTATTCTTAATGGAATACATTACATTCCAAAGATAATTTTTTTGTGAATTTAGTTTCAAGTAGGATATAATCATTCATCGTACCCATTGTCTTAAATCTTGAGAGTCTTAGCCATTTGATATAATACCGGGTGTGGGTGGAGTAAGAGGGAAACAACATTTTGCAATGTTTTTACAATGCATATAAATTAGATGTCCTTGCCAAACATATCCACACCTAATGCCATTAATTTCATAGTGAAGTGTGTGCACTCAATAAAACCTACATCCTAGCCAATAGTATCACAATGGGTAATGCCCACTCTATAAGACAGAAACTTTCAATCTGCCTAAGAACAAAATGAGCTCTTACGCAACAAGCAAAATTCTTCCATGACGCAAGTCTATTTGCCTCCAGAGGATTTACATAAGTTATGAGTGTAGCCAAGAGTTTTTGAAAAGGGTGATTTTATTATTCACCAAGGTATTCTGCATTTATGAGACTTGCAAAAAGCCCGTGTAATCCTCTTTCCTTGCAGAGAGCTCATTACAGTAAGAATATGCTTTATGTCTGATGCTAGATGAGATGTCCCTGGCTCTTGCTCTTCCCTGAACTTCAACTTGTATACACCATGCAAAGGACAGCAGAAGTGAAGGGAATGCAGACAAGATGCCTATCCTGCTACCCCCTGGCACACAGTGTTCCTAAAGGAGAGGGTAGGAATACATATCAAACATGGCTCCTGTCTCCCTTTTATAGAATCTTTCATTGTAAAGATGCCTTAAAGGTATAATCTGATTACCAGAGGTGCCACACTGGCCCTAGTGAAGTCAGTGAGAGTTTTGCCATTGATTTATTCCAGGACTTGAGAACTGAGAATTAACATTACAGGATTGCAAAATATATTAAGTTATTCTTACTGACAGCCTCTAAAAGACATCAACATGTTTAACTGCAAGCAGGCAGTTTCCTTTAGCATTATGATGCTTTTTTATAGATGGGGATACTGAAGCATTAACATCAGTATCTTCAGTCGTGGGTATGGAACTTAAAAACAAAAGTTCTAATTTTATATATATGTCATTTTACATGCCTACATATGTACTATAAGAAATTGAATAATCAAAGCTTTGGAAAAACAGGCCACTCTTTGGGGTTTCTCAGCATGGTTCTGGGTACCTAGATATACAAAAATATATTGACTTAAGTGCATTTGAGGCAAACCATAGTCTGCCTCAAATGTCTCCTCCCATGCAGTCCTGTGTGGTAACCAAAAGACGTAACTTGTGAATTGGAAAGTGGTGAGGAGTGTTGGTCATAGCTATATCATTGTCAACAGTCGTAGATGTCTGATGTAATAGTTCATATTGAATACATTCATTTCTCGTCAAGGGAAAAAGTAAAGCAGTGCAGTAACTTGATTATGAGATCATCAAATGAGCCTTTCTATGACTACTTAAATGTTATAGAAAATGTTATAGAGCTACTGGGGAGAACGTTATGCTACTACTCAGTTTTGTTGACCTCCTCCATTTAGTATCCCCTGGGAAGGTATATCCCTTTTTTGCTTTATTCCACTTCTGCCTCAGTGGGACAGAAACTGTAGCACCAGTGCAAGACTATGCTACCTTGCCAATGTGTCTTGAAGATGACCTACAGGGACCTTGGCTAATGGTCCATAGCCACTCAATACTTGACATCTCTGCTGAGACTGTGAATAAGAATCCCAATCAGTGCCTATTGTAGTAGTGGATTTTATGTGTGAGAGGATCTTACTTTTCTATGAACTAGATGAGATCACCAACTCACTTCACAAAGGCCACAGAAACAGACATCTGATGGCAACGAATCAGTTACCTGGGCTGTATTCAAGCTGTTGACCTTGAGGTGAAAGGCTTGGGATCCTATTACCAATTTTCTCAGCTATCTAAGACCCCAGCACTCCTAATTTTCTACTGAAAATCTCTGGAATAAAATAAATCACTATCTTCATTAGAAAGGTCACCTGTAGTGGCAGGCCTCACTTAGTGTGATCACAATGAAAACTAATAATGCTGCCTTTTCCCCAGAAGGAATGATCAAATCATACAGGGTGGGTTATGTTGCAGCTGTCTCCAAGCCTGTGGATCTTATCTGTTTGTGTGACTTCCCAAATATTTTCTGAGCCCTTGAGCACATCTGTAATTACAATTCTAAAGAGAAAAAAACTGGCCAAAATGATGCACAATATTATAGGTTATAATCCCTTTGGAAGGAGGGCGCTACCTAGGACAGCTGTCCTGGGAAACTTATCTTATATTTGAGCAGTATAGATGGGATTTTTTTCCTTGGCAAATTTCACAATATTAAAATAAAAGTTCATGCAGAAGAACCCCCTGAGGTGTTGAGTTTTAGAGGTTAAAAATAAGATTTCTCCAGATGCAAAATTCTCTTGTGTGTCAGCCTTAATTTTACTACCCGGCTGGTAGGAAAGGAGGCATTTTTAATTAAGTGCAAGACAAGTATGGAAAACGGAGTATAAGAAACAAGGAGGAATAGGATTATTATAATCCAATGAGACATAATTAAATGCAGAAATCAAAGACTCTTAGTGGCACAGAACTTGTTAGAGACTTCAAGTGGATATTTGCACTTTAATCTGACATACTGCGACTTCTTCAAAAAGTCAAGTTTGTTTTTATTAGAAAAGACGTGAAAGTATGACTGCAGGTTGGTGAGTAAATCATTTTAAATTAAGCTAAATGAGAAAAAACGCATAAATTACCATCATAGCAAAATATTGCAGCAGGAAGGATCTTCTGACCACCCTGACTTTGTTAAAGAAGGCATGATTTTTAAAATCTAGATTTCCAATATTATTTCAACAGTAATAAACTGCTCTTATTAGCATACTGGTAGCCTTCAGAAAAGGATAGCTATGTTCAGATGCTCATTAATCTGCCATCTACTATGTGCCTTTGGCTAGGTCCCAGGGCAGATTTATGCACCTAAAACAGGATTTTGGCGAATCTAAACCCAAAGTTTCAATCCAATCTGAGTTTAATGGCCACCTAAACACAGAGGTGTCTAAATTTGCTACGTGCTTATTCTGATCAACCTGAAAGTGTAGGCACCTATAGTTCTACTTTCTACACTTGCCCAGGACTGCCCCAGTCCTATTTAAATCATGGAACTAGGTAATACAGTACCTAAGTACCTAATCATACACAGGTGGGAGTGCCGCTGCTGCTATTACTAACTTACCCTTTATATACTACCCAAGGGGGAACTCATCTGGTATTGGAAGACCTGGGTGACAGACCCTCCTTAAACTAAAGACACATGAGCCAAAATCTCTTGCCTCCCCAGAGTGGCATAGTCACCACGCTATGGGCTACTCTGAGTGGGGGCATCCTGAATCTCTAAGGTGGGATAAACAAAGCAATCCTGAGCTCTGTCCCCAGGACCATCTCAAATTTATTTTATTTTGTCCTGTGCCTATCTAATGCAAGGTGCATGAATAGTCCAAGCAGCAGAATGGAACAGAGGCTCACCCTCTCAAGTGGTTCCCTTAACTCTTAAGCTACAGACCCATGCTGTCTCTTGTGCTTCCCCTTTGTGACCCCACGAATCTTCCATTCCTTTCTTTTCGGAGGCACAGTTTTAGGTAAGGGAGTGGAGGATACCCTTTCCCACTCCCTATCCTGTCACCTAGGATAGCCTCTGTCTTCTGGGCAGTAGTGTAACTAGGGTGGTATGTGTGCAGGGCAACAGTAAGGCCTATCCCCCCCAGGAGTCTTTGCCATGGCACGCATGTGTATCTAAGGGGGGAGGGAGTCAGAATTATGTTGCCCCAGGAGGCTATGTCAGGGGATGCATAGCCTTGCACTAGAAAAAAAGGGGGGGCAGTGAATGGGGTACCCACAGAAAGCCTGCCTATCCCTCAGCTGCATCAGGCCAAGCTCCTGCTGCTACATCACAGTACTACCCGCCACTTGAGTGAGCAGAGCCCTGCTAGGTAAGACTCCACTCCTCTGGCCCCCCTGCAATTGTCAGCATAATCCCACCAAGTGCTACAGGTGCTGAAAGAGATTGCTATGTCTCTGCTCCTGGGAAGTGATAGATACGGGTTTGAATGCCTTCAGGCTGAGGCTCTAGAGCCCAGATCTCATACTTCTAGGCACCTGCCCCTTGGTATCCCCAAACACCTACCTCTGGGCTGTGGATTCCACTCTGGGGCTAGATGCTGAAAGTTATGCATTGTGATGCTTAAATTGGAGGTGCCTAAAACCTTCTTTGGATTTTGCCCTTCTTTGGGCCTAATTCAAGGGCCACTGAAACCAATGGAAAGATTCCCTGATTTTATAGCATGCTGTGGATCAAGCTTCCTGGGCCTCAGTCAAATTCCAGTAAAGTCACTTGCTTCTTACCGAGTTCAAATGACACTGAATCAGAACCACTGCAATTACAATTTAAGCTGTATTCTTCCATCTAGCACCAAAGTTGTATGTTTCTTCAAAAATACTTTTAAACCATTTTAATTGCTTGTTTAAAACAGTATTTTAAATTGTTTTACAAATACCAAATCTCCAAACCCCTTTGAGTGAAAATTTCCACATCTGTGGCTTACTATTTCTTTTCTTTTTTTCATTCTATAATTAGAATTTTTTTAGTCAGTGTTTATATATGCATTGGAATATACAGATACAGGCAGCTTTACTATTCATGGTTTCAATTCTGCCAGTGACACAAATTTCAAAATAGGATACATTAATGCATTAGTTTTATGACTGACTTCCAGGTTTTGTATCTTCCAAGATTTTATTTGTATTTTAAGAAGGACTCAGAGGGATTTTCCCCCCAATTATACTTCTATGGGTTACAGATTGACCCTACAGGAGTTTGGGATAAAGATACCGTTCGTTTACCTCCAATCTTCCTGACATCAGGTATTTGATGGAGTTAAATAGGCAGGGTAAAATGGAAATGACCTTTTTGCAGATACCATTAAGCTGATATAAGGATCAGCTATTTGCAGACTAACATATTAAATATATATCTGTGCTCACACTTCTTCCCTACTGCCTGTCATTCCGCAAGAAGGCACAGCTGTCACCTTGTTTTCTAACAATGCTGATGCTATGTTTGATTGTGTCTGCTATCAGAATATGAGGTTAATTAATAACTAAACTAACACATTTTTTGTAATGTGAACTTATTTCTCTGATTATGCAGTTGATAAGAATTGCAGGAAAAACAGCTAATTCTCTGCATCTCTGAATGGAAAAAGATGTCAGCAGCTACTTCAGCAGCTTTTATTCTCAGCTAACATGGAGAATATATTTTTAGTTTTTGTGGTGATCAGGTTAGGAAATACAAAATCTGGTGAAATAACACCATCTTGCACTGGGTATTGTTAAGTGGTAAAGCTCTAAGAATTTCTTTATGAAGTGATATGAAATATTTCAGGTATGCTGCACCACACAGACAATTTCTGACCATACACATTTTTTTAAAACTTTTCTAAGTTCAAACTGGATTGCTGCATGTTCCTCACCAAAGAAAAGGCCTTTATGCAGTGCAAAAAGGAAGTCAGACTTTTTCATTCAGATGTGTGAGAAGGAATCTCCTAATGAGGAAAAATGCCTGTGATTCTACTGTACTAAACAAAGCTTTAATTTGTAATATCGGTTTTGTCATTTAAAACATATAGGACCAAATCCTCCTTTCTTACACTGACATAGCTCCATGGAAGTCGCAATCATGTTTATGCCAAGGCAAAGAAGTCACACGACGATAGGGCTGGCTACTAACATCAGTGATCAAACACAGCGATCAACTTTATTGGGCTGTAAATCAGGTCCTATGCCATGAGGATGCAGCTGAAAGTCCCGTATCTACAAAGATTCATCTAAAGCATAGAAAACAGATTATTTTAAATCCTAGAAGCATACATTTGCAAATACTTTTTAGCTAGCGACAGAAATTACACATAAATCAGTTTAAATGATCAGAAACTGGTTTAAACCTGTAACAGGACAGACATTCAGTGCACATAAACCAGTTTCCAAAATAGCTAAAACTGGTTTAAGATAAACGTGGTTGAATATAATATCAGACTTAACTGATTTAGGTCAAACCAGTTTATGAAACGTCTATCCCAGACCCTTCCATGGTTCAAGTTAAATCACAATTCCCCAGCATCCCAGTATGCTTTCCAGCCCTGGGCTGAACTGTGCTGTCTGCTCCAACAGAGAAGTGCTGTAGCAGGAAGGCAGAGACTGCCCCGGCCCACCCCAGGCAAACCCTGGCTGGAGTCTGGGGCCAGGGAGGGAAGTTAAACCCCACCTCCCCTGAGTACAGCGCTGCCCTGCCCTACTAAATTTATTGTTGACTGTGACTGTGGGCTACACATCCCAGAGGCACCTGGAAGCAGGAAGAAGAAGTGATGAGCAACTCTGCAGAGTCCTGCTGCTGTGATTGTGGACTGCAAATCCCAGAGACCTCCGGGGCAGCAGGAAGAGGAAGCAAACACACAGCCCACTTTTGCTGTACCAGATCTATGATCTAGTGCCCCCGGGCTTGAGCCATTGCAGGCATGTGGCTGCATTTCCTGAATCAAAAGTAAATGTCTATTCACTTGTTACTCAGTTTAATCTCTGCAGCTTAGAATACTGAACTGAATCGGTTCAGCCTCAGAGTTTTTGGCTGTCTGTGCTTAGCCTTTATGGCTGAATTAGGTTTTTTGTTCATTTTGGCTAGAGATAGAAATTGCAAATAAATCAGTATAAATGATCAGAAACCAGTTTAAATCTACAACACAACAGAAGTTCAGTACATGTAAACCACCTTCAAAATGGCTGAAACCAGTTTAAGATAAGCCCGGATAGATGTAGTATCAAACTTAACTGACTTAGGTTAAAACAGTTAACTGAACTTCTATCCCAGATCCCCTCCAGATTCAAGTTAACTCTCAGTACCCCGGCATCCCAGAGTGCTTTGCACCTTCCTTCCCCACAAACTTCACTGAGTGGGCAAGCTAGCCTTGGCCCAAGCTGTCTGCTGCAGCTGAGCAGGGAGATGTTCTCTTGCACTCCCCAGCTTCTGGCCTCCTTGGCATTCATACACATACATGCACTGCAGTGGTGGGCGCTTTGAAAAACGCCTGGCGCTGCAGTGCATGCTTGTTGTATAAGTGACAAAATGCACATGAGCACTGGGAAAATGGCAGCAACATGCTTTTGAACACATCGGAGGTGTTTTAGTTTAGAAGTGCACTGCCACCATTTTCTGTATGCTGATGTGCATTTCATCACCTATACAACTACACGCACCACAGCGCAGTGTGTGTCAGCTCACATGCAGAGCAGACTTGATTAATCTCAATTAATTTATACACTTACATATTTGTACAAGGATGTGCCAGATCTCTGGCACATTCCCACACAAAAAATGTATGTGTATAAATGGCCCTTATCAGTTCAGTCTACACAGTTTAAACTAACTGTGAAGATTGAATCAATTCAGCCTTGAGCTTTTTGACTGTCTATACTTAATGACTTTGCTGACTCTGCTTAAAGGCTGTCTTGCATCCCATACAATGCTTCTGGAGTAAAAAAAACTGGTAGCATTTAATGAGGTTCAGTGGATTTATATGAGATGGAAATAAGGGGAGGTCTTGCCCCATCTGACTTGAATGAGCTTGCATTGGCTTAATCTAGACAAAATATGGCCTGGTAATAAAGTAATACAATATTATAAATACATTTTACAATATAATCACATTGGGATAGGCAACTGTTACTGTTCAAGGGTGGTACATCTCTCCATTGCTCCAAATGTGGGAAGTAAGGCAAAATTGTGACTCTTTAAGTGCCATCATTAAATCTGTTTTTTCCATCCCCTGTTACCTTCTCCTAGGGCAGTAATTCTCAGCCTTGTTAGACTCATGACATCATTCCTAAGACTTGAGGCACTCCTCAGAAACCACTAGCTCTTAGTTTCCACTCATTTTTTGACCGTGGAAAAATAATGGAGCAGTTTTTCTGTTGCAAAGAACTCAGGAAGACCACAATAAGTCAGGATGTTTTTAATATTATATATTCCTATTTGAGATATCTGGGTTTATCTTGTGAATGATGTTTGTACAGTTAGCAGTGCTAAAGTTGCATGGCAGCTCAGGGCATCTTTGAGGGGATATCAAGGCACCCAGTGGTGCAGAGGCACTGTGATAGAGTGGGGGAAGGACTGATAGAACATACATCACCCAAGTGCAGTGATTTTCAAAGTCAGCTGTGATGGCTGGTGCATCTAGTTGCCCCTTTGCCCTTTTCTCCATAGGATGAAAGGTGACAACCTTGTCTTTTCCCTGAATGTTGCAGTCAACAATGCACGTAGCTTGCCCATGGGGTTAGGAATAGGGCTGCGTGAAATGGCTATGTTTGATTTTGGTTTTGGTTTCAGCCTATTTGGAAGACAGTGATTTGTTTGGATGTTTTGGATCACTGTTCCTTTTCAATTCGGCCAAATCTGTTTCAGTTTTAATGCCGTTCCGGAGCTGATTCAGAGATTCAGATCAGCTGGGGAGAAGCAGGCACAGCCAGGAAGCTCCCTAAATATGCAATATTTCCCTCTTATTTTAAATTATACTTGTTATTATTCCTTTGAAATGAGTGGTTATTCGTATTGTGGACTATCTGAAACATGTTTCTGTTATCCATAGATAGCAGTGCCCCTCTTCATGAAGTTCTTTTCTCACACAGAAATGTGTGAGATCAGCTGACTTAGAAGCATCATCCCTTTTTGAAAAACCCATAAAAGGCATCCATGGGCATCAGGATACATTAAGGGGGAAAAGACAAAGAATTCTCTGCCCGGTGTTGGATGACCAATGGAAATAATTATTATCTTCTCCTGTGCCCTTTGGAAATTTCCTAAGAAAGGTTATGCAGCCCCCAGCTCTAAAGAATTATCCTCTGGAACCAGAAATAATGTCTAAGCAATACTACTTGTTATGTGCTTTGAACTCTTGTTGATCTGTACTCTAAAAAGTGAAATAATACTAGTTTTTAATCGAAAAGGAAGGATGAATCAGCATAAATAACAAAGCTATTAGATTATGACAGTGAGCAATGTGTTTTGTCATGGGCACTTGACAATCAGCTCCATCAACATACACTGATTCCATGGGCAGGCTTCCCATTAATCACAGGCTAATCACCACAGGACAAGGGGCTCAGTGTTGAAATAACAGAGAGGCAATACTTGGCTGGTGATGTAAATTATGCAGTCCAATCTCATGAAGGCATCCTGGCTGCAGGAATTCCTGGCATACAAGCATCCTGGCTCCAGTCTATCAAAATGCCATTGTGCCATGTGGATAATTGTGCCAGTGCTGCTGATGCTTGGGCAGGTAGTTGCAGATGCTATTTAATGATTCATTTAATGATAGAGTATTGACAGTTATTGTTGATTGCTCTTAGAATATTCATCTCATCCCTCCTCAAACACACATGTACAGCCACACACCCATTGTGTTTTCAATTATGTTCTAGCCTCCACCAAAACATATTTGAATGGTCACCTGGAAATAATCAGGTAGAGAGTTAAAAAAGGATTCAGATAGCAATAGTCCAGACTCTAACCCAGGCTGTAAGCAGCTGTAATGAAGCTCCTAACTAGGGCTGTGTGAAATTTCAGTAGCCGTTTCATTTTGGAGGTGTTTTGGTCTGTTTCAGCACCCAAAACACTGAATCCGAAACAAAACAGAAGGCCCCAAAATGTTTCTGAAATGAAACCATCCAAAATGTTTTGGAAATGTTTTAGATGTTTTGGAATTGTTTTAGAGGTGCCCTTGGGAAGAGTCCAGCACAGCCCCATAGACCTCCTTTTAAAGTGACGGTGCTGGGTGGGGGTTGGAGCCAGGCAGGGCAGCCATGGGGGACTCTCCTGCAGCTCCCCCCACCAGGGCAGAGGTAAGCACAGCTTGAGAAGCTGCAGGAGAAGCTCCCATGGCTGCCCTACCTGGCCCCAACCACCCCCACCTGGACCCAGCCTCCTAGCCCCTAAAAAAAAAGCAGGGAACACCCCCCTGCTTGGCACCTGCACCACAGCTGTCATATCGCACGGGTGCAGCACAGCTTGGCAGGGCACCGTGCACTGTCTGGGAGTTGGGGCAACTCCAGCAGTCAGCTGGAGCCTGGCACCACTCAGCCCCAGAAACCCCAGCTCCCAGCTCCCAGACAGCTTCTGTGCTGGTGCGGGTGCCGGGTTGGGGTGGGGCGATCCCCACTGCCCAGTGCTGCATGGGAGGGGGGCTCCGCCATGAGCCCTCAGAGGCCCTGATCATCACTGCTGAAGCCAGTGAGCGTGGGGCTTTTTTTTTTTTTTAAGTGCTGGGAGGCTGGGGCGGGGTGGTGGATGGGGCCGTGCTCTTCTGCTTGGAGAGAGGCAGGCATAGCTGGAGGAATAATGAATATTAAAAATAATATGTACACATAAAAGAAAAATGTAAAATTTTCAAGTTTTAATGATGAAATGTATGAAAAATCTGTATGGTCTATGCATGTGATTAACTTGTAGCATTTGTTGAGTATGTCTAATCCAGCTGATAGATGACACTTTTGAATTCCAGTAATAATTCACTGACTAACTTCTGGGGGAAGATATTGCATATTCCTCCATTTATAAGTATTTGAAACAGCATTTTTTAAAATTCTGATGATAAAGAAATGACATAGAAAGCTCTTTAAAAGGCTGATTTCAAACTAATCTTTGGGCTGGCAAGGTTACAAGTCTGACATCTGTGGTATTCATTTAATTTGGTGGGTTACAGCTTTTAGAAGTTAGACATCATCACTACCAATATTACTACTACTATTACTATTATATTAGTCCTGGGTATAACCCAGGACCCATATATGTCAACCATTAATAATAACTATATTAATTAGTACCAACAGTAATTGATATTGATCAATATTAATATTGCCTATTAATTTAACTTAATTTTAAATATTGATTGGTAACAACTAAGTGGTAGTATTAACTATTGATTAATTAATATTTGTGAATATTAGTGTATTCATATTATAATGATCCTGGGTATGACCATAAACTGCATCCTACTGAAGGGCCTGGTGGCAACTTTGTAAACCTACTCATGGTAGGGTAGCTCCTATAAAATACCACAATGTTGCAACCTCCAGAGAAAGGTGAGTATAGGGTACCTCAAAACCCCAGCCCTTACTGCTTTGTGGGCATTCCTTGGTTTCAGACACTTGCTGAAGTGTTAGGCAGTTCTTATCTGTTGCTCTCTGGCAGAAGCAACAACCTTTGAGGTACTGAATGTCTGGACTGGATCTGGCCTTGGGTTCTGTCTTAATGGTCTAAAGGGGGATGGTGGGACTTGGGCAGCCTCCACTCCTCCATACCGTTGCCTAGGTGTATGCATCAAAGGTCTTGGTGTGACGGTTGCAGGACTCCATACAAGCAGATTCATCAGGCACCTGACTAGACCTCTTATGCATACACCATGATCTAGGGGATCAATGGTTGCCTACATTATTACTATTATTATTGTGTTTGTGGTTTTGTTATTCATTGTTTATTGAAGAACGAAGTCAATGCCAACAAAATAACACCTACATCTTCATCACTGATTTCTTTTTCCTTCACATGTAGATTTTCTGATAGTAACACTTTACAGTTTTCAAAATAAAAAGTACTTTCATTGATTAAAATACTGAAAAACTGGCAGACCTTTATTATTACAATATCACATAAAAATGTATTGCTGATATCTGTTTACAACCCATGGAAGCACTCTATTCCCATTTTGTTGGCTGAAGTCATTTTACCTGTACTGATGTTTTGCTATTGCAATATCACCCCTCGAGACACTTCCTCATACCGCATGCACAGTTTGCAAAATCAGAACATAATATCTTAAACAGCATGCTGTAACATGGAGGACAGTATATTTTTTTGTAGTCACCTACCTGCTAAACACACTTATGGAATTTTCTGGTTTGAAACCCAATACACGGAACTGACTTCAGATGAACTCGAATTTCACCAAATCATGTCACAAGCCCCAAGTGCTGCCCCAAGGACACATCACAATTCATTTTTCAAGCCTCCATCCTTATCACTCTTTCCTCCCATTGATCTGCCCTCAAGTGGGGAGAAGAGTAACTCCCACTATCAGGGCTGAGAGGATATGGACTTTATCCAGCCCATCGTTTTCCTAACTGAAACATTAAAACCCCATTAGTATTAGAGAACTACAGCCAGCTGTGCAGAAGCAGAGTGCATTTTATTCAGTTTGACTCCAAGCTAAACAGAAATAAACCCTTAAACAATCCATATGTATTTAAGGGAGTTTGCAGATTTGTTTTCATTGGTGTTCACAAACTGAAGGATAATAGGCACTAACTGGAGCTCCAATAGTTAATTCAGTCAAAAATGCTGTAAACTGAAATTTGAGGATGTTGCCCTTGAAGGGTTCTGCATGTACTGTACTTTCTCATTTGATTAATGTAACTCAGCCTACCTAAAAATCCTGGCAGTGCACAATTACTCAGGATCTCCTCTCACAACAGGTTCATACTGGTGAGCTTACAAACTTAGCAGAGCTACATTAAACTTTCATTCTAAGCATTTTAATATGGCAGAAATCTCAGTTACATCTAACTCTTAGAAATTCAAAGTAGCCCTGTATCTTTTTATCTGGAGCCTCCTGGTGAAAGACAATGTTTAGAGCATTGGGCTAGGAATCAGGGAACAAAGTAGTAGTTCCTTACTTTGCCATTGGCCTTACTACCACCCTGGGCAAGTCAATTGTGTCTCCAACATTTAATATTTATTATCTGCACTGAACTTGCACCTAGGCTGGATAGTTTGCTTAGTCAGGAAAAGGTTTCTTCTGGTCTCTTGGTACAGCAGAATAGCACAGTAATATTACCTCAGTTGGTCATGTAAAAATATGCTAAAGTTGATAACAGTAAAATCAAAGCAACATTAACAATAAGCACACTTTCTCTTTTTTTCCCCCTAACTTTTCCTCACTTCTTGCAAAGTGACTGTATCTCAAGGAAGCACTGGGAACATAACCTGTGTGCAAGTGAACAAGCAAGTAGCAAACAAAACTGGATGCAACCCAAGAATTCTGGGACTCGCAAAGCAAGATCACCTTTCAGAGTCAGGGAGCTTACACAGAAAAGTCATCCACCCTGAAGTTGCTGCTGAACTTTCTGTGGGCAGCAAAAGCAAGAAGAATTTACTGTGGTAGAGTCACAATTAAAGTGCCAGAGATTTTTGCAGTTTTTGAGGGTTTATAAATGAACTAAACGATGAAGGCAGGCAAACAAGAGAAGTATGTGCTCTTAAATGATGACTCTGACACGGAAGAGTTTGATAAAAGTAAAGTGGCAGTGATGCACCATTCCCAAGCTGGGTGAGTTCTGTGCAACGTGAAGCAATTGCTTTTGATTTAGTACTGAATCTGAATTAAATATGTATCTCCTTTTAAGGTGTGATTATGGCAGGCTCCAGTATTCTATTGTCACATATAGTTATAGCAAAAAGGTTTAACAGACGGAAGTGTAACTTACAAAAAACTATTGTCATCTATTGTTCAGCAGATGGTAATCAATACACCTGAAGAAGTGTTTCTTATTGATCTCTATGCTCTTGTATCCCTGTGCTGGCATCAACACAGTTATACATGGATCCAAGGTGGAGTACAACAGAGAAAATAAAACGGCCATATGTCTGTTGCGACATATTGATTAACTAGCTATAAGGACATTTTGAAAGATTTATCTCCTGGTGTTTGCCCTTTATTTATGCCAAAGGCATGGTACTTTGGATGGAACCGCCTTTGTTACTTACATAGAGTTGATATTTTGGGAAGACGTGGTTTGGGAATAAATAGCACAGCTCATTTTAGCTGACTGAGTAGTGAATGGAATTTTTTGCAAGCTTTGTTTGTGGTATGAGATACGTTCCACCCCTGATTTTGAAAAATCACTCCTGCAAGGATTTTTTTTTTTAACCAGAAGATAATAGTGACAGTTGTGCATTATAAAGTACAGGACTGAGGTCTATGCCTACAGATGTTAGAATAGGAGCCAAGATTACTTAAAACAGAAAAGCTAAAACATCAAAATGTGAGTATACAGATTACTGATGCTGGGGGGAAAAACACATTTTCAACAACAACGTAATATGTGAACAATTATAATGTGCTGAAGGAAATATAAATAATACTGTTAAGTCATAAAGCAACATCTATACCAAATCCTTTGCTCAGAAGGATTCACTACATTTTTATGTCATTGTGCTTTGTTGACCACATTATTTATGGAAAGTGTTCACTGCTGTTTTTTGAGAGCTTGGAATCATGTTGTGGACATTGTATTCTGCTTTGCCTGCAGCTAAAATTAGGTATATAAAATCCCTGTACCCAGAGGCAGCTAGAAGTGGATGTCAACTTTTCCTTTGAGTGTCTTAATGATAAATAATGTCTAGAGATTGTAGCCATTTGGCACTGCAGATTCAATACTGAACATCATACTGCTGAAAAAGTTTGTGCCGGTTCCGATTTACAAGGCTGCAATTTAGTTAGCTAAGCCCTAATCATTTTAGAGGACAACTACAGCAGAGCATATTAGTGATAGCTCATTGCACTATATTAGAAGAGCTGAAGGGTTACTATTTTAGAGGCTCTAAATATTAAAATAAATATGAAGACAGTCCTATGGATTCACTCAGATGTTAGTTATGTGCACACACAGATGCATGGGGAAAGGACAGACCATGGTAGGCAATGTAGTTCATGACTCTAGCCTGAAATATATAGGTTTACATTAATGTCTATTATTGGATCCATGCACCAATGTATTCAGCCTTCATTGAAATAAGGCATAAATTGAAGTCATATTTGGGTCCTTTGCAAAATCAAAAAAAGCCCGAAAATGCTTGCAATTGTGTAAGTTGCACCCCTACTTTAAGACCTGCTTCCATTGAGTGGCCTGTAGAAACTGAGGCCACCTCTACTATATCAAGTTAGAATTCAGTCTGTTGATCTCAGTGTTTGCAAATCACTATAATAATCAAAGTATTTTAAAACAATTCCTTTGCAGGGTTAGCCAGGACTGTTTCCCATTAGGGAGGGAGAAGCCAGCAGGAATTTACATTTGTCTGTCACAGGTAGCAAGTATTATATAAGAGAGTCTGAAAACAGTGTCAGATGACTAAAAGATTCTCTTTGTCTTTCATCCATCCGGTAAAAACAGGAGCCAAATATCTCCCTCTAAGATTCAGTACCTTTCTTAACTGAAGCATTGGGTAAATGTAATATAGGACCCTGATACAGCACATTCACCTATCAGTGCTAGTCCTGAACCCTTACTTGTAAATTCTATTTCTAATGTGTCTGTAAAAGAATGTGTGTCAAATAAATAAAAAATTGAATTAAACACCAGTCTGTTAAAAACATACTGAGATGGCAGAATTGTACGGTAGCACTAGTATAACTCTTAATATAGCTTTGCTAATATGTTTATTTATCATGTCTGACAATAGAAGTAAAAAAGAGGCAAGGATTTCTTAGGGTGATATCTTTTACTGAACCACATGCATAGTTCAGAGAAGTTAGAAAAGCTTTCAAATTCAAGCATGAACAGTCCAGTTCTCACAGAGGGTGTTTGCACTTTGGAAAATCTTCCTTTACAAGGTGCTAGACTTACCTTGCAGTAGAGAATCAGCCAAGAGGGCTGTGTTACTTAGGTGCTTCTTTTGTGATAATCATTTTGTTAAGATATCACCAAGCAAGATACCACATAATTACTACATAGTTGTGATAGAGTTAGATGAGCTTTCAGATGCAAAATATGAAGAATTTTTCGAAAGACATTTGAAGAATGTCTGCAAAATTCTTTGACCGTGTGTAGAGAAAACGAGGAGTATGCATGACACTTTAAAGCAAGCTAAATGATTATAAACCATTTTAATGGTGTCATTGTTTGCACACCTCCACAGTGTGCTGCACATGAATTCTAGCTACTGTAGGCAATTCGGCAGCATAAAACTCCAAGTAGTTTTAATTTGCTGCCCCTACAGCCATAGAATGAAGCACCAGGCTCCACACAGCTCCACAGCTCCACAGGCAGCCCTGCAGGCAGCCTGACAGCAGCCTGGGAAGGCAGGCTCCACACAAGAAAAGCAACAAGCCTGATCTCCGTCCCCTCCCTCCCCCTCCCGGAGCCTGCTTGAACTGCGGAGGGGCTCAGTGCTTTCCTCCGCATCTGTGGTGCCTCCTGGGGCTGCCCGAGCCAGGTGCCTGTGGGCAGGTGCCACCTGGCAGGGGGCACAGAGGGAAGCACCAGGCCCCCCTCCCCCACGGTCCAGGGACTGCTCCACCTGCCAGCAGCTTGCCCTCTCCTCCCCATCACTGGAGAGGCAGGTAAGTCAAGTATGTGCACAACACAGGGGTTTAATTGGCCCTAAGTTGAAGCAGTGTTTTTAAAAACCCACCGCTTCAATTTAGGCCCCCTGTTTCATCCATACATGCCCTAGAACTCTTGGTTCAGAGATGATACCTTTTATTAGGCCAACTAAGAAAACACACAAAAAAAAATCTTTTTCTGCAAGCTTTCAGGCACACATGCCCTTCCTTAGGCTCAAGGAAAATTAAAGATGGTAAAAAGTCCCCATAGGTAGCAAATAAACTTATTTTTTGCACAGAGAAAGCTGAACGTGGAAGTCTGTTCCTCTGGGTCCATGTAATTTGAACATTTGAAGAATGACTTACATTCAAAAGCTTGGTTAATTTTATCTCAGCTATGCAGTTGGTCCAATAAAAGATATCACCCTAAAATATCCTTGCCTCTTGCATAATTTCTAAATTACACAGCTACAACATCACTATAACACCACCATAAAATGGAATTCTACTCACACAACAGGAAGTAAAATGTGGTAACTTATTTGATAATATAGTAGTCTTCTGTCATGTGAGACAATGTATTTGTGCTGAGTGAGGTATCAACTCATTGAACATCTGTGAGTGTGGCTGTGTACACATAGACAGTGACCACAGAGCACAAATTGTACCTGGTCAGCCCAGCCAGCCAGGGGCCAGACCCCCACCTCCTGCCAGCCCCTCTGCTGCCTGATGCTGCCACCCAGAGCCCAGGATTGACACCCCATACCCCCTGCCAGCTCAGGGCTGCTCCACCCCCAAATGGCTGCTGTCCCAGGTGCATGTGTAGACACTGCACCTGGGATCAGTACTCTGGCTCAAAAAACTCCGGAGTTTCTTCAATTGTGTTAATGCACTCTTTGGGTGTGTCCAGATGAGTGCAAATGTTTGTTTCCCTGGGGACAAGTAGCAGCCACAGACTTCATGTGGCAGCTGCTTGTCCCCCTGGGAACGCCCATGCCATGTGCATGGGGTCAGCAGCCTTACCTGGGGTTCTGAGGGTCTCCTGGGGCTGCAGCTATGGCAAGAAGTCTGGCCAGCAGCTGGAGTGTGGCTCCAGCCAGCCAGGCTCCGATTTTGGGCAGTACACGCTGCCTTCCACATGTGCCACCCAACTTTTTTTCAGCATGATTTTTTTTGACCCCCTGCACTGCAAGGTAGCAACATGGGGAATGCCTGCATGTGTGGTGTGTGCTGCTGCAGATGGATCTGGGGCACCACATACTGCACATCTGTGCTCACCTGGATGTGGCCTTTGTGCCTCTGTTTCATCCAGGTTTAAAGGCAGAAGGGACCATTAGATCATTTAGTCTGAGCTACAGCATGACATGGGCCAAAGACTTCATGTAATTCTCTGGCATGTAATTAACTCTAGCACATGCACAATAACTTGTCTTTGACTGAAGCATATCTTCCAGAGAGGCACCAGGTGTCTTGATCTGAAGACAGCAAATGACAGAGAATTCATCACTTCTCTTGGAAGTCTGCTCCATTGGCTAATTACCCTCAAGAATTTGAACTTTATTTTTTATTGAATTGGTCTCATTTACAAATCTCTGCCTTTGTGAATAAGTCTCTTTGATCTTATTTGTAACTACCTTATCCCTTGTGCAGTTGTGAATGCCAGTCCAAATTTAGTATACAAAGCTTGGTATACAAACGGTGGTATTTTGCACACATTTTGTATTAGCACTGTGTAAGGCACCAGAGAATTAGAAACCCTGTCCCTCAATCACGTCAAGCATCCTTCTTAAATTCTCACTGGAAACAGTTGTGGGGCTAGCAGAAATTCACTGATTTTTATTAGAACAATAAAATAATTTAAGCAATTAATTTCTTCCTATTTTTTCCTCTTGGGGACAAAAACACAGTACAAGAGCTATGGTGTCTGAGATAAAAAGTTTCTCTCTTTCTCACACTTGCACATGTACAATCATGCACATGCACACACAGATTTAATTAACAAGAACAACCAAATTATTTGTTCAGGTCACTTGTTCAATCACTTTTTTACCCTACACAGGTGAAGACTCTTATTTTGGTTTGGTCCAGAAGCTGACCCAAAAGTAACTGTGGCATATATGCTACATTTGATTCTGTATGAACATTATTATATCAATATTTCCCCTCCAAAACATTTAGGTACAGAAAAAGGGGATATCTTTTCAGTGTTTAAAACAGTAAATCCTAAAAAAAAGGGGACACCCACACAAGAAATTAATCTGCTGGGGTGCTCCTCCAGGATTATAAAGTATTTGCAGTAGCCCTACCAAGAATGAGTCATCACTGAAGTTTTCTTTTTACAGGTGCACATTTTATTTCAGCTCCATTGACCTATGAGAGAGAAAAATATATACACAGGGGGGTCTTAGAGAGCTTCTGAGTACAGCATACACACACACACACACATATTACAGGGGAATTTCAGAGTGCAGCTGTGTGAAGAATTTATGTGCTGAACTCTTATAATAGGTAGGGCCCCATGCAGTTTACAGCTGTGGAAATTGGTGGAGATCCTAGTGTTTAATGCACAATTCTGCTGCAGAATCTGCCTCCTTGCTAGTTGTCCAAACCTCTACCTTCCCCCTTAAAAACTACTTCAATATAGAGTTACGCTGTTGATACAGAAAACGCTGGCATATTGAAAGTGTACAATAAATTGAATTGAAAATCCAACTGTGTAACCCTGGACTGCTAAGCAACTGCAGCACTGATTGCATTATTCATTTTCATAATGATTACATTAAAAACCTTTTTAATGTACTTTAAGCTGACACAGAATTTCCAATCTGCCTCACTAGAGCACCACAGAATTTAGGTCCAGTTTAGGCAGTTTTGAAGCCTTGCTTACAAGGGGAGAATCAGAAAATTGCTCAGTATAGCATAAATAACCAGTGTAGTATAATCCAATGGAGTTCCAAGCAGGTAGTTAGGATCATATTCAGAGGCAGAAAGAGTGTTATGCATTCTATTAATTTACTGAGTACAGCATTTACTATATCCATTTTGTAGTTTTGCATGAGACTCTCTCTGACTAGTTCAATCTGGCATTCACATTCTAACTTACCAAAAATTATCTGATATAGCTTTCAGGCCATTCACTGATTTGGAAGACAATGAATCCAGGTTTAGAGCAATGCCAAGAAAAAGAAAAAGAAAAAGGAGGGAGTTAAGAGCAGTTTAAATAGGAAGCAATAGAGAGTGTAGGGCATAAAAATCACAGCTTTACTGAGTCCACCACCTTATGAACAATTAGAAATTCATAGAAACATAGAAGTGCAGAGCTGGAAGGGACCACAAGAGATCATCTAATCCAACCTTTTCATCTGAGGCAGGATCAAGTGTATTTATACCATCTTTGATAGATATTTGTCTAACTTAATATTAAAAATATACAGGGAAGGAAATTCTATTATCTTCCTCCATAGCCTGTTCCACTATTTTAAAATCTACCATTTAGAGCGTGTGTTTCCCCAACTATCTTCCCCTAAACTTTATTTGCAGCAAATTACACAGATTTCTTCTCATCTTTCCCATAGTGGGCTTGGAGAATAATTTTTTTTCATTCTCTATATAAAAACCTTCTACGTAGTTGATGGCTGTTAGCATGCCCTCCTCAGCCCTCTGTGTAGACTAACCTTTCCTTTTAGCACTTGTTTTTTAAATCTTTATCATTCTTGCTTTGTCCTCTAGACTCTCTCCAGCTTGTCTAGTTATTTCTTAAAATGGGGTGCCCAGAATTGTACACAGTGTTCCAGTCGAGATCTCCTTAGCAACCACTAATTTGGGGCAACTGATTACCCCATGTTTTATATAGGACACCCTGCTCTGAAATCAGAGAATCATAGTTGCCTTTTTTTGTAAGAGCATCACATTATGGACTTGTATTTAGCTTCTACTATCACCCTAGATCTTTTTCTACTGTACTACTACCTAGCCATATATTTTTCATTTGTATCCATACAGTTTCCTAAATATAGCACTTTGACATTGTCTTTATTAAATTTTATCCTCTTAATTTTTTATCATTTCTCCAATTTATTAAGATTATTTTGAATTCTGATTTTGCCCTCCATAATGGTTGCAGTTCTTCCCAGCTTGATATCATTATAATTTTTTAAGTGCACTATCTATTCCCTTCCCCAAGTCATTAGTGAAAATATTGAATAGAAGCCAGCCCAAAAAACCCCCAGGCAACTCCTCTTGACTTACCCATCCGGTCTGACAGTAAGCTATCCTATTACTACTCTTTGCCAGTGGCTTTTCAACCAGTTGTACACTCACCTCATGGTGATTATATCTAGACCATATTTCCTTTGCTTACTTATGAGACTATCAAGTGGAACAATGTCAAAAGCCTAACTAAAGTCAAAACACATTATATATACTGCTTTCCCATTATCCAGTAGGCCAATTTCCTTGTCAAAGGAGGAAATTAGATTGATATGGGATTATTGGTCCCTGGCAAATTTATATTGTCCAGTTCTTATCACTGCATTGTCTTGTGGGTTCCACAAATAGATTGTTCACTAATTTAGTAATTTCTTTCCAGGAATCAAAGTTAGGTTGACTTATAATTCCATGAGCCCTCCCTTTTCCCCTGGATATAAATCATTGTGGTAGACATCATTTGATTTTTCCACAGTGGATAATTGTTCCTAAGTGTTCTTAAACAGCAACCCTGATAGTGGCAGAGTTGTCCTTTTGCTTCTACTAGAAGTATGGTGCTGCATGTTTCATAGGTGTCTCTCCATCATTTGTTCATTCAGCCCTGACAAAGCCTCATTGTTTATAGATAGGCCCAAGTATTTGTAATATTGTTGTTTGGTGGCCATTCCTAATGTGATTCAGTACCTCTGATCAATCAAACCAAGAAACCAACTCGTATTAAAGTATGGCATGGAAATCTATACAAGCAGAGTAATCCAGTGGCTAGGAACCACAGGTTGCGCAAGGCATTTGGGTTCTGCTACTGGAATCCCCAGTAACTGCACTCTGTGACTGTGTACAAATCACTGCACCTTCCTCTGGCCTCTCTGTTCTTTATCTGTCCTGAAGGCACATTCTGTGGAGCAGGTATCAATTCCAGAAACGCACCAAAGACCACGGCAGAATACTTTAACCGTCCTAGATATTCCATCTCAAAGTAGCTTTCCTTAAACAAAAAATGACTTTATAAACCAACTTGAATGCAAAATTGCAGAATAAATTATCCACAGACTGGATTATGCTAACCCTGGTCTCAACAGGGACTATGGATTCTTACAGAATTACCTGGATTAGATGTTAACTCCAGAGTCCTTGAAGATATTAACTGCTTTATTCATTTTAGCTGATCTAATCAATCCACACTTTACCTCTCTTTGCAGTGTCCCCCTCCACTGTCACTTTCCCTTTGATATAAAATGGTTAGTTTGGGTATTAAAATGTGTTCACTCCATGGGCAAACAGTTCACTCCATACTTACAGGTGCAAACAATGAACTAATTCCCACAAACTTTAATTTCCAAAACTCCACACTGGAGCTGCTTATATTTTGCTCAAGAATAGTGAACAGCAACTGTCCACTTTGCATGGTATTAAAAAGAAACACCTCTTACTGATTAGGAGAATATTTATTTTCCTTTAATCTCCTTGGTCTTCTTACCCCACTGCCTTATATTATTAACTCAGTAGCTGTTGAGAAGCCAGTGGAAGAAAGAACAGCTGCTGGCTGCTGTCTAGATGTAAGTGCAAATGTTGCCAGATTTATTACTAACACATCAATATATGTTTTTCTGCAGAAAAACACAGTTGCACAGCAATAAGAAGTTTCCACTCCATTTTCACCCACAGAGGCTCTGTCAGGTTTTCTTTATCATTATACTCCTCACTTCTCAAGCAGTCCTGAGTCTCTTTGTTCTGAAATTGTATCATGATGTGGAGACAATAAAGCTGAAGCAAGTCACAACGTGGAAAGACGGTAAGAAAGAAAAAATCACATAATCACGTTGCTTCACTTAAAATAAAGATGGCATTAGTTTGTATTTGGAGGGTGGAGAGGACCCAGTAGTGGCACGGGACTGAGTTCAATAGCATTAGATGAAGCTGTTGCGACTTTTGAACCACCAAGGTTACTTCCATCTTAGGTTGGGAGGTGCTTTCTTCTAGATTCTGGACCTACCTGATCAAAGTTTCATTCATCCTTCAGTCTGAGCTCTTACTTATTCCCACTAAAGTTGTCCTCTTCCTCCTTACCATAAATGGTCTATAGTCAAATTCTTTGTATCCAAAAAGGCTGAGAACCTCTTGCCAGGTGAAGAATCTGCTCTCTGCCAGCCCTGTGTGCCAGCTGGACCACAGAACACTATAGTATATATAACTTCACCAACAAAATGTCATATCTGTGTTTTGTTATTCTTTAAAAATGCAGTTACCTGCCTGTTGTCTGACAACCTGAATCATTGCAGACACAGCAGTGTACTGTCAGTAACGCTGTAAGACACCCAAAGAGCAACTTCCAGATTTCAGTTTAGCAGTTTCTATTGCCTTGAAGCATTTGGTACAACTTCTGCCCCAGCTTCAGCTACAAGCATTCTTGTATAAAACATAACTAAGGCATGAAACATCTATCCAGTTTGTCCAGAGAAGGAGCCCAATATAGCTATAAACGTAAAGTCTCCCATAGCATGTGGGTGCTAGTTGACAGCAAAGGCATAGAGAGCTCCTTCAGGACCTGGCGCAGCATGAGGGTATGCCAACCCCTGTAGGTGAGTGGAAGGGGAGGTAAGGGGAAAGGAAGTTTTACTTGTACAGTGAAGGCAGCTGCTATTGCTACTACTGCTACTGCCACAGCGGTAGCAGCATTGGCACAGGTGGCCGCACCCCTGTGGCTCTTGCTCCCCTGGTTGCTTCCCCCTCACAAGATAAGCTGCTGAGGTCAGGTATGCCCCCGACATAGCAAAGGCTCCTGGGAGGAAGGGGGTAGAGAGCAAAGGGACAAGGGTGATTTTGGCACCGCCTCATAGTCAGCACCAAGCACTGATACCCTGCTTGCCCAATACCACAGTTACAATACTGTTTGACGGGCATAAACCTAGTTGTGCTAAAACTTCTAGCAGATGTATTGAATCCATCGAAATGTCATCGTAACAATGTGAAAGCAGCAACATTTATCATTTGATCATTTCCAATCACAAGAAACAAAGCAGAAAATGGAAAGGCATGTAACGATATTTAAAACCCACAATAGAAGGATCAGACACAACATTTGTATATTTCTTGATTGGTACTTGAGGTCCTTGGGAATTATGAATTATATGTTATGTATAGACTACTCTCTGATAAATTATCTGTTGTGTCTTCTGAATCTGCAGTCTTGTTTATAACACTTGAAGAAGACAAACGCTGAGCTGGAAGCTTGTATACTAACTCAATTATTCAGACCTTAATACGAGAATCCAAGTTATTACCAGCACATGCTGAAGTGCTAATGCTGTTGTACAGCAGTTTAGTACCTCTTGTAAGTGTGGCATTTCCCATGACTTTAGTCCTAAAGATTTGAGGTATTACTTTGCTTTCTTGCATATCTATCGTGAGTTTATTTGCCCTCTTTGAGTATACTTTGCTTCCTGTTGTCAAGGAAGAAAGAAAGGTAAAGCTCCATAAAATCTTGGGTCATACAAAACAAATTAGATCCAAAAGGTAAAATGTATGCTGACATTCATGTGTTTCTTAATATACCAATTTTTCCTGTCTGGAATCTGAGATACAGAGCTGATTCTTTTTGCAAGTGGTCGTGTCCAAATAAAACTTAAGAAAAATGTACAGATTCTGGAAGGCCAGTTATCCAAGTCGGATTTATAAATCAGGAAAGTGCACATACACATGACAATTAGACAGCTATGTAGACATTTACAAAAACATTTGCCATAAGTGCCACTTTTACGTGTCCTTTTTAGAAAGGTCTCTACCTTTTTAAAAGATGATGAAAGTAATTTGTATTTTGCTCCAACTGAGCAGTGAATTAGTGGCAAAGCTAAGAGCTTCTGGCCCCTGTTTGGTTCTGTCAGTGCACCGCATTGTTTCTCAGTATGAAAAATACTACAGTGGAATAAACACATAGTTTTCCTCTGTACAGGTCATATAGTCTAGAAACACTGCAGATGTCATTTATTCTGTGTTTCTTTTCAGTCCTTGCTTTAAATAAATTCCATGATATTTGCACTATAGTTTTCTGGTGAGGAGATGAAATAGCAGAGTATATGTAAAAACAATACATACTAAAGACAATGAAGACATTTTTTTAACATCAGAAACCAAACTCATTACTGCAGATGGAAAATTGCCAGGAAAATTAGACCCACTCGTCAGGCACATATTTTTAAAGTTTCTCTCAGAGGTAGAAGCTATTATTTTTGATCCAGTTGAGCTCTTTCATATATGTATTATTCTACCACTAGATTCAGAGCAGTCACTCCAAGTATTTCTGAGGCCATTAAACTGATGTTGTTGCTAGTGAACTAAACATCATGGAAAATCTCTGAAGGAAAACATGCTGCACCTTGGAAGTTAAAAACTTTGCAACTGATGAATATATGAACACCACTTTTACTGTTAGGATTAACAAAATTGTTGAATTATCTGAATTATCTCAAAGGAGTGTCTGTTAGGCCTGTTCAGGCTTTACATCCAAAGTGTGTAGGCCTTGCTGGTTGGAAAAATCTCTTTTCCAATCCAGCCACACTGAGTATTAGCTATATTTTTCCAATAATTTACTATAAGCAGAACTAGTTGAGACATCTAAGGTTGCTCAGTCTTTCCTATCATAAGATGCTGTATTCAGTTGCTTGTAGTGTTGCCAAACTTTTCAATGTTGAAGCTGAAATATCCCATGTCAGAAGACTGTTTCAGGAAATTAATTCACTAAATTTTGGGAAAGTTTGAACAGAAATGGTAAAGCGATTTCTAAGGATATTAACCCAAAAAAAACCCTAACCCTTTGTTTTTTCCCCTTGTTTAAAAAAAAAAAAGCAAAGGGGAGATCTTTTTATGGTAACTGAATGCTGGAGAATGTGATTGTACCCTTGTCTCTGGCAAAGTGTTTCTGTGTAATACTAGACAGGTCACTTAAAATATTTTTTTTCACAGCTGTTCACTCATTTTGTGTCTTTCTCATTTATAAGAAGCTTTACAAAGTTGGGGGCCTAGCACATACATTTTGAAGAAAGGCTGAGCCATTGTTGGAAAATTTTGAAGTGCACTCAAAACCAATGGACATTTTTCACCTTACTCTCTCTGTGCCTCAGTTTCCCACTTGCAAAATGGCAATAAGCATACTGATCATTGTGAACGGGTATATTGTGAAATTAAAGTAATTGATCCTATATAGGACTCAGATAAACCATCAAGAATGGCACTGAAAAGTCCAGGGGGAAATTACTAATTGGACGTTCACACTTAGTATGCATAGTGTGCAATAAGAAAGACCTGAGGTCACACACTGAAGAATGAGGAAAAAGAAAATATTGAATAGCTGATTATTCAGGAAGCACAGTCCAGTCTCCTCATTGAAAGAGGCAGAGGTCCTGAGGAAAAAAATAGGCTTTGATTATGTAATTAAAGACTCCTGTAAAACTAATTCAAACAAACTGCATTGAGGTTGCACAGAAAACTTTATTTCTGATGCTTCTTATTTTTCTCTCTGCTTAATTTTGCAACCTTAATGTTCCTTCAATATAGTCGTCTTAGGTACTTCAAATAGAGATATATTTATTGGCTGGTACATTAACTATTAGTATTTATGTAGTTCCAAAAGTGTGTTTCATTCTTTGCAGAAAGATATCAGTGTTCTATGTTTGGAATCCTGCTGTATTTTCAGGTCCTTGTCTTTTGTATGTGGCCTATGATTTTGTGGCTTTTTTTTTGTAATGTGTGCATGCTGGCACAATTCAACATGATTTCCCATAGTCTTGGATGAGGAAAGCCTTAGGAATCAAGTAGAATACTATTGCCGTTCTGGATTAAGGTAAATTACCATAACTTTGTAGAAATAACAGACCTAACATTGCCTTTATCTCCAGCCATTGGCTTTGTCCCCTTATTTGCAAAACACTAAATGAATCCACAGAATTTAAAATAATAAAAACACCCCCCAGACCTTTCATTTTTACTTGTAAGTAATACTGATAAATCTGAAGTGCTGATTATTATTATGTGTCTGACACACTTCCAATTACAACAGACATGCTAAATAGCTACTGACTCTTTTGCACCTTCCAAGTCATTTAGAAAAGATTTTGATAAATTGTAAGCAGGTGCAAAGCTAGCATATACTGGATGATGAACCAAAGGCCTTGATAAATCAAATTCCTCTGAGCCAGGAAATGTATGCTGAATAATAAGAATCACAAAAGAATTCTAGCCAAGGGTCACTAAATATTTGCAATAACAACTTCTTATTCAAACAGCAAAGATAACATCAACAACTCCCTTACAAGCATCCCCTTGCTATTATAGTACAATGTGTATCACAGTTTTTTCTAGAAGTCCCAGCCAAGTTAATAGTATGTGGTGTACTAGGAGCTGTACATTCACACGGTAAAACACAAGCCCTGCCCCGAATAACTGACAATGTATACATAAAATCTTTGGATAAAAACTGTTTCCTGCAAATGATGAAATGAGACACATTTTATTTAACAGAAAGTTAAGTACTAGAACAGATGACCTAGTCTTTAAATGCAGATTAGGCAAACATTTGGGGGTTATAAAGTAGGCAATTCCCCATCAAGAATGACGGGGGGTGGGGATGGGCGGGATGGGGTGCCCATCCCCCTCGTACCACTGCTGCCTCCCAGGAATGGAGGGGGGGAGCTTGCCCTGCTGTCCCCTCCCCTCTCTGCCAGCACCCTACAACATCACTGCCTCCAGTGCTTCTGCCCCCAGCTCTGCTCCTCGGAGGTGGCAGAGTGCCACCATGATGCCGCCCCCCACCCTGCTCCATCCCCTCTGTCCCCGCCATCACGGAGGTGCTCTGCATTCTGGTTGGTTGTTTCACTAACCAATCAGAGTGCTACAAGAGCATTACAGACAGACAGCTGAACTAAGCCCTTTATTACATACGAATAATCCTGTTTTGAGAAGGAAGTTGAACTAAATGATCTCTTGAGGTCACTTCCAGCCCTATTTTTCCATGACATTCTGACACAGAATGATTAGTGATATGCCCAAGATTACACCTGAAGGCTGCAGGGTCCTGTGACTGATGTTACAGCTTTGGGGCATGTCTATAACACTTTTGGGAGGTTCACTAGAACTGAAGTACACTTTGGCCCACCTGCTTCCACCCTCCACGTGCCAAATGCAGAAGTCAGGCAGTGAACCTGCCTTGAGAATGCCCCAGATCCCACCCCACTCATAAATGTCAGACAGAGATCTCAAGAGCAGTGGCTCTCAGATATCTCCTGGCCTTAGAGTTGCAATCCACTGCCTTAACCAAAGCTCCAACCTTCCCCTACAGTGTTCTTAATAGATATATGCTCTGTTGTTACAAGATCCTCCTTAGACTTCTCCTTTTACCAGGGCCTCACAGGAATCCTTGACATACCAGTGGAACCAGGACTAATGACTAGGAACCTGTCTCTGCAATGTAGAAAAAGTCTATGCACAAGTATATGAGGATACAAACACAAAGAAAAGAGAAATACATGCTACCAAAACATATGCATAAATGTAACAGAAGTAAATAAACTGACTAATAACTGAATGGATCATTTATGTCCAAGATGACAGCAATGATTGGTAGCCATTTTCATCTATTGTGAGCCTCAGACAGCTGGCCCAGGGGTGATCTGGGAGACTGCTATCTTGCCAACATCTTCTTTAATTGATTTGAAGGCCCCTAAATATTCTTCTTTCTGTCAAGTCACATGCATTTTGTACTTTAGGTGGGTGTTTCCCATGGTATTTTTCTTTTTTTATTACACTGCACATTTAACAGAGGCTTTTGTTCAACACCTGCACACTGTGGTATGATACACAGATACCCAAGGCTCAGAGGGTCTCTTTTATGTCAGTAGAATAAGTTAGCCAAATCACAGCTCTGTGCTACAGCAGCTAGACTGCTTCTGGACCCAAGCTATTTCTAAACATGCTCGTTCAGGTATCTCTATATTGTGCAGCAGCATACCCTAATAAAGACTGTAAATTATCTCACCACCCCACATCAAATATGGTCCCTGTTGCAGGAATGTTTATATCACTTCCCACAAGTCCTGGCAGTTCTGCTTTGTAATTGTTTAGCAATATGTTAACACTGAAAACACCATTGGTGATGCATAGGGGGTGCACGCAGGTGCACATGCACCCCCTGAGATTGACGGTGCACCCCATGCAATTAGCCACTGCCAACACTGCTGGCACCACCTGTGGGTGGTCGCCACTTGCCACTCTCCCCCCATCGCCACCAACACTGTCGGCCATTGCCATCTGCAGCTGGTTGCCAACCGCTGGTCAGCGCTCGCCACCCTCCCCCTCCTTCCCCGCTGCCAACACCACTGCGGCCAACTGTGGGAGCTCCCTGCTTGCCGCCACTATGCCCCCACTGCCTCCACTGTCGCTGCTGCCCCTGCATGCAGGCAGTCGCTGTGTCCCCCCAGCCTCCAGAGGCACATGGAGTTCATAGAAAACACTAATAGGAAGGATGGAGGAAAAGAGTTTCCAGTCAGTGTATCTTGCCTGAATGACCAAAGTTGATCTCAGGTATTTCAGCTGAAAAGTGCATCATAATTTTAGAACTAGGGCTCGTGCAGAATTGAAAATTCCAACTATGTGGAGGTTACTACCTCATGTGCATCTTCAAGTCTGTCACTGTATTTTCTTTTATGTTCATTTTTAAAGCTAATATACAAAAAGTCTAAGTTTGGTTACATTTTCTTATTAAACATATGTGTACAGACAGTTTTCAGAGGGTTAAAAAATCATGACTAGACATTATAATCAATGGTTAAACAACTGTTATACAGTACAACAAAGTTGCTCATTACTATTTCCTGTTGCCATCTCCACTGCCCTCTTTTGAATTTTTTTAGCCCTTTTACAGGTACTACTCATCTCTGTGATAAGTTCATAACATCTATTAATCATGATTTATAAAATTTCCCTTAATGTAGAGTGTCATAAAAAGGTTAATAGCTCTGGCCCTGTTCCTGCATCAACATACTCTGTGAAGTCAATGAAGCTCTTTTAAGGTATTATAAGTTACACCCAAATGCTGCTTATTGAAACATTGTGACTAGTACTTAAAGTCCATTCTCTAGAGTAAAAGAGAACTTTGAACAAGAATATCTTCATTATGCCCTTTACAAACTTACAAAGTTTGAGGCCCCTAAAATCTGGAATATATTTAAATGCTGGGGTCCATCTGAGTGACAGGATACTAAGTCGCTGAATCACAAGATTGTTAATGGACCCAAACACAAATCCTGAAGGCGCTAAATTGAGCTAAGAGCTCATTAGATATCAACAAGTATAACAGGAAAAATGTGTTGTGTGATTATTGAAATGCCATTTTCAGTTATTAATGTATCCTCACCATTAAAATAGAAAAAATAACATAGAGAGCTTTGGGAGATAAATGTGTTTTCTGATAATATTTTCACAGAAAATTCCACCTCAATGAGTATACATATATACATTTAATATAGATATAGATATAGATGTGTGTGTATATTCTAGAGTGATGTCATACTTGAAAAACTTCACTTCAGCAAGAGGGAGGATACCAAAGGGTAATGGAAAAGGGGCTAAAATTATAACTTTGCCTTAGATTAATTAAAATTGATACCAGATTAATTTGTATAACTGCTTTCATGCCATGGCATCTGCCACCTGAACACATACATAAGAAATAGGCAGCAGTCTCCAGTATGAGACTAGAAACCAAGAGTCATAAACTCTATTTTTGGTTTCTGCTACTGATTCAGTGTGGGAGGTGTCTACATGTGTATATTAATATGCTTGAATAAACTCTGGTGTGCTTATTGCACAGGAGTTTATTGCTCCCAGGCGCACGTAGACCTGGAAGTGCAGCATGTTGAGCCATGGAGGAGAAGCCCCAGCTGACAGAGGGGTCCAGGAGTCACCCTACCAGCCCAGGACTGCTCCCCGCAGCTCAACCTGCTGCAGAAAGGCTAACTGGGGCACAACGGGGCTTCAATGAGAGGCTAGCCGGCAGGCACCCCTCCACACTGAAGCACTCTCATGCCCCAGCCAGCCCGGGCAGCATCTCCACATAGGCTGCACAACTAATTAGTCTCTTGCAGATGCACCCCGTGTTCTTTTGTAAGTCTTTTAACTGCTCTGTATCTCAATTTTTTAAATCTGCATAATGACTCAAATGATGCTTGCCTTCATTTTTTGAGTGCTTTGAGATTGCTTGATGAAAATAACAGTATAAGCAGTAATGATTTATAAAAACTTTACATTTTATTAAGCTGAGGAACAGATGTAGTAACATTAAATACATAAGGAGACCAAAGCCAGAAAGGATTTCAGAAAAATCGGTAAAATATATGGTCTTCTTAGATATTTCTCTGTTCTGGAAGGCTGAGCAGACAGAGCATTTTATGTCAGTAGGAGATATATTTAAAGCACTTTTTAGTCTGCTTCAAAAGGCTTAGTACAAATGCAAAAAAAAGGATAATTGTATGTACAAGCTCATGGCTCAGATGTGATTGGTTAACATATAAAGGCACTTTCCATAAAAAATCTGAAAAAAAAAGATTTTATTCCTCACTCAGTTTGATGTGTCATGTCCTGGCCAGTATAGTCATTAAGGCTGTACAGATTTTTAATACCTTTGCTGTTTGACTGCAGCAGGTTTAGTTGTACTTTTCATTCAGCACAGTGCCATCTAGTGGATGAATAAATTTATCTTACATTTCTGAAAAGGTACAACGATCACTACGGACATGCATAAACCTCAGTGCCTAATGTCACTAGGCACGTAATTCTATATTTTAAAACCTAAATAAAAGTATTACTTATTTCTCATAGCACTGAGCACTCACAGTGCCTAATGTGACCTCTCCACAGGCTTTTATGTAGGCGCTTAACTTTAGGCACCCAAGGTTGAAAATTTGCCATAGGGGAAAGGCTGGGAGCCTTAACTGGTACTGGTAGGTTGCAGCATGTGTTTGTAAGAGGTTTGCGTGCTATCTGCATCTTCACCAACACTTAAGCCAAACTACAAGTAAACAACAATATAATCCCAATGTATTTTAAGGAGCGAGAAGCTAGCCCTATGATCTGCTGACTATGCATTACCCACAATAGACTCCAGTTAGGAAGCAATATCATGATTCTTGTTGATTACAGGGTTGGAAAAACAAGTTAATTATTCTCCTATTGACACCTAATTTGGGATTTTATGGCTACTCAGAGAATCCAGGAGCTACTATCATAAAAATAAAAAGAAGTGATTCAACATACAAGTAAAAAATTTGGCTTAAATTGCCCTAATATGCTGACTAACAGTACCCCATAGGCACAGACCTGGATCTCTGGCCTGTATCCAATGCACTGCAATTGCAGATGACTGACAGATCATTTTCATTGGCAATAAGATTGTGGAACAAGGTCACTCTGAGGCTTCTCTTGGGGTTTCTCCAAAGCAGTTCAGAAAATCAGTATAGTAGGAAATCTGCCTGTATTCAGAGTATTGCCATGAAAAGAATGCTGATGGCTTTGGTTTTGGTTATGTCAGACTATTCTAAGTTACAAGGTCACATTTTGTAATATCTTAAAGTCACCGGGGCATATGCTGTACTTATTTATATTGATCTTGTGCTGGTGTGGCTTGACTGCTCTCTTGGGAGATGCTTCAGTTTTACACTGACTTAACTGAAATCAGAATCAGGCCCATTCTAGTCTTCTGGTGTGAAATTCAAACCAGGTATATGTCAGCAAAAAATGTATGCAGATGAAATAGTACCTCACAAAAACTCACCGGTACTTATACAAATGAACCTCCACTGTCCCATCCCGTGTGTGGTCATTTTTGCCAGGTCACACTATTAAATCAGAACAGTACTATTTAAGACCAACTTTGCACGATATAAATTACTGAACAAGCAGAAAAAAGAGTGAAAATTTACTCAGAATTTTATTCTTAAATATAGTATGTCCCTTATGTTAGAAACTGTCATAAAGAGATACATCATGAATCTCAGAACACTCATAAACTATCAGGAAGATGTGTGGCATTAAATCTTCATGCAATGACTATGTATACTGGCAAGGAATCTGCTTTCCTCAGAACGTGCCCTCCAATTTCATTGTAAATCAGCTTGCACTCACATAAAAGATCTGATACACTTTCCAACTAATGCAGTTTTCTCTACTCACATATATGTCAAGAGTTGTTAAGCAAGATAGGCCTCGTTCTGTTTTCACTTGTGTCAACCTAAGGCCACTGGTCATGAGCCTCTCATCATAAAATTAGAGTGCCTGCTGTTTGCCACTAGGCCCATTGACTTGAATGTGATTTACGTTGATGTGAGAGCAGGTTTAATCCTATTATCTTTTCATATCCCATCACAATGACTAGTTACATGAAAAAGGGAGAAACTAATTCCTCTTCTTTCTTTACCAGTTTTAATCCCATGTGATCACTGTACTGGCCCTAGGACACCGAAAAAGCTTAACACATACAGCAGGTTTCAGCAACCTGAACACATTAAACTGATCAGACTCAGATCTGAACCATTTACATGAAGCTGCTGTGAGTTTTCAGAAAATCCACAAGCATGATGTAAATACTTGTTCACCCTCCAACCTACAGAGGCTTGAAAATTCACAAGATGAAAACATACTTTCATTCTCATTTCTTCAGCTACAGAACATTTTTAGTTTCCTGGTAAAGGTAGCCATGTGGAAATACTTTAGAAAGGAATGGGTTTCATTAGTTCTTCTGAATCATTTCAAGGGTCTAAATAGCACCAGCCTTTTAACATAGCTAAAGTGAACAGTAATTCTGCCCCAGGAGATCCTCATTGTATTTATTTGTTCTCTGACTATGACCAAGCAGAAATTCAAGATGGACTCTTAGAACAAAGTCAGCTTTGTGGCACTTGTCAACAAAGCTTTATTACTGTTTTGATCCTGATGGCTGGCTAGATAAAAGAAGTCCCTGTAAATCACACAATGGATGTAATATAATAAGTTGTCTATAAAATTGCCATGAGCAAGGGAGAATGATATTACTTCTTTTTTCTTTCTTTTTCTTTTCTGTCTGAATTATTATTTTCAAATCTCTTGTAACTCTCTCTGTATTAATTCCCAGCAATAACAATGGCACCTGCAGAGAGGATGAAAGGGAACGGGAGGCAGGAGGGATCCACATTTACCTTCTCCCCTGCTGTGGCCTACTGGAACTATGATTTGATCCATTTCTGTCTTTCAGGCTTTGTATATCTATCTGCACACTTTAGGGGAGTAAATTAGTGGTGCTTGAATACTTATGTAAAAGGTGGGGAAAAAAGATAAATGAGATCAATCTATTGGAAAGGGGATCTTGAGAGGAGAATTTTCCTTTTAAAACGGAAAAAAAATTGTGAGTTTGTGATATTTTGGGCTTATTGTGCTTTCTTATCTCACTGTACCCTTATCCTTTTACACATATGCAAGGTGACTTTCCCAGATGAAACCCTGTTGCCTTTGATACTTAAACAGGTACATTTACCTTCAGATAACAGGGGATTTCCAAGCACCATAGAACTAGTTCCTATATTCCAAAAGTTTTTTGTTTCCTATGCATACACACACACACACACACACACACACACACATATATTTCCATTTCATATAGCTATGTAGATAGATATATAGATATACATGCACACACATTTCCATTTCATGGCAATACTCTGAATACAGGCAGATTTCCATTTCATATATATATACATATATATACATACACACACACATGCACGCGCACACACACACACACCCATTTCCCAATTCACTAATTCACTGGTTCAGGGAGGTTTTAAGAACATATTTGACTTAGAGCAAATGGGTAGTTGATATCAAGTATGATATTGGGGTTGTTAAAAAAAAAACAGGCTTAAATGTTCTGGAATCATGGCCTAATATGGCATATTAGAAATATCTTGCACAAAAGAATTGAACTTTCCATGTAGTTTTGACATTATCAACTCTTCTTGTCTTTGCAATGGGGGATCACAGTATGCAGGGAATACTAAATCCACAACTGGAATCTTCTGTGTAGTGGCCCGAGAATACCTCACCTCTGACTGGCAAGAAGGCGTTAAAACCTCTTGTTAAAAACCTTCTAAAAAGACCAGCTGCTAAGTAGTACTCTTGTTCATAGCATAAAATGTGGTGAGTCTTTAGCAGACTCAGACTTAAAGCTGAGTACATGCTTAAGTGATACGTTATATAAGCATGTTATCCAAATCAGGGATTAGAGTGCATACAGGTGAAACTCCATGAATGTCAGTCATGGATATCAATATATTTACTTACTCCAACAGTAAGTATGGTGCTCTGATATCAATGTGAACCAGAGCATATCTCCGCTAGCCATAAAAATTCCATGATTAACCTTCTTTAAAAATCTGTGGTTGATCATCTGCTAACAATAGAAAAATACCCTACTCATTTCACACTAATGCCACTGCTTCAGCAAGAGAAAGCCATTGCTGCCTGCACATAATTAAGCTGAGTTCCAGGGGAATCACCAATTGAAGATATGTGAGCCACTAAGGTGAGAGGAGGGTACTTTTTTGTCTGAGGGAGAACAGTTGAAAATCTTACCCATATTTGATTGTGGTACTATCTAAAGATAGCAGCTGAAGCCTCTCAGACACCACAATGATAAGTGCTCCCTAATTGGGCTAGATGGATGACTACTGTTAGAGACAGCAATAGGTAAATTGTTCCCTGCACATACCTATTTACTTTGTCTCTAAGTAAACACACCTATTGTTCCACATCCAGTGCAAAAATGCTTTGATTTCTGCCTGCTTTGTCTTGCTTATCTTGATGTACAGTTGTTTCCTCTGTAAAAAAAAATGTGTATTATTCCAAATTATGGCATGTGTGATATTTGCTGACCTATATTCTAGTAAGTAATTCATAGTTCTCCATCAAGTCTAAAGATGTTCTTAAGAATCTTGCTTCCTATAGTATACCAAAAAGCTGTGCAATACCCTTTGAAGAACTGAGCTTTTAGGCCCCTTTTGAGGATTTTCTATTTACAGTGTTTTGTATGAAATATGTCCATAGAAAACTGGAACTTTTTGCAGTTAAAAACACATACCTGAAAACATAGTTTTTCAATTTGTGTTTGGATTTGAGTTTAAAATAAAGCAAAACAAAATTGGTGAAAAGGCACAAACAGAAACTCTTCTGGTTTGAAAATGCTACCATGGTGCCTCATATAAATTGTTAAGGTGCTTTCTATCCCAAGTCTGCTCTGCAGATGGGCTTCCCAACCAGGCTAGCTTTCCCATGATGTACCAGTCATAAACAATCCAGAGTGGGAGCATGTTCTACTTATGTACAGTGGTCAGCAGGATATCTGGGACATGTATATTTAAAAGTTAATCTTTTCTGAATCAAGGCCATAGATAGTACAGCGATTCATGTGTATTCAGTAATTAGGTAGGGGGATAACTGACACCTATTTCCTGACTCCACTGTCAGACCACCGTCATGAATGACATTTCCAAAGTCAATAGGGTTTCTACAATCCTCATCTGCTGCTTTTAAGGCCTTTCTGTCTCTCACACCCTGTCTTATTGTTTAACTAATCTGAGTTTGTGCTGTATCTAATTATATCCCATTAGGATCCAGACAATCAATCAGTGTAATCTGTAGCAAAGCCTATTTTAAAATTATTTTTGGAATTATTTTTTTTTATTCTGTAAATAGTTACTTATTAAATTTCAGATGTGTTGGATTGCCAGTGTATTTCAGGAGGAATTTCCATGTGGATGAAAGGAAATAGATACAATCTCTGTTATGCATATGCACATAGAGTTGTAAAACCAACCTCTTTGGATGCAGACACTTGGAACACATTAAGTTGTTCTCTCTGCTCTACTTTATATTGTTCTAACATATAAAGACTGAAAACCTTAAATTATTTCAAGTTTTTATGCCCATCCTTTATGACTTCCTAAGAACATTTCTCATATAACATCCAATTTTATGATAAATATTTGAAGCATATTATGTATTTTTCCTCTTTTGTATAAAACAGCCCCTCTTAGCAACATTGCAGCTGAACAGAAAGATGTGGAAGCAGACAGCAGAGGGAAATCCAAACTCTTGAACCAGCAGGTATAAATGAATACATGGTCTTTCCATGCTTAGATTTGTTCTTGGGAATAGAGTTGCACAACAGATATAAGTTGGTGAGAAATATTAATGTACTTATATGAAGGGAAAGGCCTGGATTACTTTATGTAAAAATAGCCGTCATCAGTTCTTGGGTCTCACTATGATCAGGGTAAAGCATGAACAAAATTAATAACGTTAATAGCATTGCCTCATATTATAGGAAAAAAATCAGGCCCTGAGATAATTGTATGCATACATTTTGAAGCCATTTTCAGAAGATGCTGCTTAATTCTTTGCTTTATTTATTCTTTTTGTTATTGTTTTCACTTTCCATTGGTTCCTACATAATGGTATGAAGACCCCAAGGCTTGCCTCCTCCCTGTTATCTTTAGGGTTCTATGAAAGAAAAAGGAGGGAACATGCATGTTGTTGAGTTAACACGACAAAAAGGATTATGGGGGTTTTATTATTAATATACAGTATAAGGGGTATATATATGCAATTTTTACTGGAACTACTAGAAAGTCATTGACCTTGTGCCTGTGGGAAAATATACTCTGATACAGCTGCTTCCAAAGGTAATAAAATACAGTTGAACTCTGAATATCAAAATAGAAGCCCTGTATTCTCTGTTAGACTGTGAGATTCACACCAATTAAAATCTCTGTTCCCACTTTGAAAGCTTCTGAGTGTATATCTTTGCTTAGGGTTGGTAATAAAGTTGAACTTTGGGGTTGATGCAGCCATCTTTTCATAAGAAAAGCATGGCTTCCTACATCCCAGTTGATTGGCCTTCATTTTTTATAACAGGGTTATAATGGCTACCAAATATTTTTGCCCATTAGACTGATGAATTGAAACCATCAACATCCACTCCAGAAGCCAAGGATCCCAAAAAAGATTTTTCTGTTGCAGAGGCTATTTCCCTGAGACAAGGAGTTGATGCAATAGAAATGGTAAGCTATTTCTAATGAAATAGAGCTATTATTTCATAGTAATTAGAACTATTATTCTGATTCCTGCAATGCTTTGAGTGATTTCCCATGATGAACTTTAGGATCCAGAGATACCAAGTAACAGGACGGTTCTTTTCTTAGAGACAGACTTAGAAATTCAGGGCAAACTTGGACCTAACTTAAAATCCTATGTAAAGATGTAGCAGTGATGCCCTTGGAGTAGCCTTGAGAAACTCCAGGGGGAAAAGTACTTATTGTCTTTTTTCTAGTGCTTTATGGTGAGGGGAATGGAGCCAAGGCTCTGCCGAATCACTCACCATGGAATTTTGAAAGTCATGCAGCTTTCTTTTCCCCTTTTCTATTAGAGCAGTGACCCAAGCAGATTGTGCAGTGGGTCAAAGTGTGGGGCTTAGGTGCCTTTATTCCCTGCAGAGTTGTCTAGGATAGGTACAGACATTCAAAAAGCCCAAGGTGGACTCAATCTAAGTTATGCAGTTTTCTCTAAGCTGCATGATTTAGATTCAAAAAGGTCTTGGAGAATCAGAGTTGTATGTGAAGTATGTCTGGAGAGCTTCATAGTTATGAGCACTGTTTGTGACCCTCCACCCCTTTTGATTTTATTTATTTATTTACTTACTTATTTATTTGCTTTTAGGGCATTAAATCCTTAGAGATGATTGATTCCCAAAAACCTGAAGGAATGAAATCAATGCAGTTTCAGGAGAATGGTGAAAACATCCCCAAGGAAGAAACCCAGGTACTTTCTGGCAAACCAGCTGATTGTCTTATTAGAGGAAATATGATTTCAGCTAGGAAGCACAGTGGCTGCGTCTACATGAGATGCTGACCACGCAGTCATTACTGACCTGTCATTTAGTACTTGTCTAAACAAGTACTAAATAACTGCACAGTAACCGAACAGCTTTTAGATGACACTGACTGTGCAGTAGTTTGTTATTATGCAGTAACGTCGCACTGCATGAACCATGACTCAATGCTACTGTGCAGTAGTAACAAGCTACTGCATGGTCAGCATCTCATGTAGATGCAATCAGTGTGCATTAATCCTAAAAAAGTTCATAGTGCCAATACTCTTAACAAAAAGTAGTAACCAATGGCTTCAAAATGAAGCTATCAGTGATATGCTCAACTGGCCCAGGTTACATGTAGAATAGTGAACAAATGTGGCATGCAATATGAAAAGCATTGTGGGGGTGTGGAGATGTGTTCTCCACTGCCTTGCATTGCTGCTAGCTGGTGGTTAGTCACTTACACCTGTTAAGAGTGATTAGGACCCAAACTTGATCTAGGACCCATGCTTGAAGCTCTCAGTGATAGTCTCACAAGAAAACCGTAAGAAGTGTAGCCCTCTTAGCCTCAGATTATAGACAGCTTCGGCCATAATAGTATCCCTGTGGAACTGTTACCAACCAACAGAATTTAAGGTTTATGAGGAGCCAGACTGACCACTGGATGGTTTCAGAATCAGGGGAAAAAACTAAATATGGTATAAAACCTGCATCAAGGACAGGTTGACCTGACTTGGACACCAGAGTATAAAGTCCTTCCTTCCTTCTTATATCCTTGTGACAAAGTATTTAGATTTGTTGAAATCTAACAGGGCCATGCTGTGAGTGTTTCTGCTATGGCCTCAAACCTCGGGGCTGTCAACCTTATGCCTTAGCACCCATGCGACCCCATCCCCCAAGTGTAAGGTGAGGGTAAGATCCAATGAGATCAGTTGTAAGTACTAAATCAATATTCCTGGTAGAGTAGGCCCTGATGATGTCCCATTTATTTGGATGTATTTTGGTACCCCTGCCAGGACACAACTAGTATCTGACAGCAAAAAGACTGGTGACCTTTCTTGGGTATTGGATTACAGCTCTCTTTATATAAAATGAAGGCTGCAAGACCATGCGGTTTCCGGTCTCTTCTCGGATCATTGCTCAAAAGGGACAGAGCTGGGTGATTTATTTGCAGTGATGAATTCATTTAACTTTTAAATCTCTTTTATTGTTTGTGGATTATCTGCAAACAGACTTTTGTTTCTATTGTCTTCATTACTCAAAAATATCCAATGACTGGTTGACTTGTTTATACAAGCATATTACTACCCAGGCACTCTCACAAATTATTGGTCATGATTTTTACATTAAGTATTAATGGCTTACGCAGTGTCATGTAACTCAGTTAAAGCACACTATATTATTGCTGATTCCTGGTTGGAAGATCCTTAGTTTTCCAAGTTCTGGGTCAAGACGAAAAGTCATGTCCAGGAATAATCAAACAACTCTAATTACCATTTTTTAAATTGTGAATAAAATTTTACTTGTGGAAAATTATTTTGGAAAATGAATAAACAGTGTTGTTTGCCGTTTAATTTACTAAACCATTAGAAAGAGTAAAAAATTAGTTCAAATAGATGGTCACAAATACATTTTTACAGTTCACATAAATATGCAGAAAATAAGATAACCGTGTTATGACCTTTTCAGATGATTTTAATATTTTCTATATATTTTTGACAGGGCACTTTTGGGTGCCTGCCACTTTAAGGTTTAGAACTGGTAGCTTGCAGGTAGCCAGCCCTGATGAGGCAGCCATTTTAGGTTCAAGCCCACAGGGCTGGGCCAGCAGTTTGCTGCTAGCATCCAAGGAGGCAATATCCAGCTGAGCTGCTGCTTGTAACAGCTTGGAGGTAAGGGCAGGAGCAATGTGGATGGCAGAAGGCTCCTGGTCCTGGGTATGACTGAAAGCTGCACCCTGCCAGGGAAGGGTGGTCTGGGGGGGCTGTCTGTGGTGGGACAGTCCTCCAAAAATGCCAGGTCAGTTATCTCCCCAGTGAAAGGTGAGGTGGGGCATCTCAAAACCCCAGCCCCCATATCCTGGTGGGTTACCCAGGCTTAGGGACAGGTATGGGGGCCAGGCAAACCTTCGGGGACCTGAGCCCCACAGGGGTGAAAGATCCCATAGACCCCAGCGAGGGGACAGAGGTATGGCCTGGATAGAGTGGGGGCAGTATTGTATGTTGGGCCTGCACAGAGTAGGGGATGTCATCACAACCTGAAGGACTATATGTAAACATAGAGTAGAGTAGGGCTGAAGGATGGCCAGAAGGACAGCACATGGGCCAAAACCCCTCTCCTTCTCCAGAGTATATGAATGTAGAAAGTCACCCAATGAGGGGCTAGGGGCAGAATCAGCCCAGTTTTGTAAATTAACTGGTCACCTCTACGATGAGGGTAATGGAAAAGGCCTGAAAGGCTGCACCATGGCCAGCCAAGGAATGAAAGACACGCCTGATGGCCTACAAGAGCTGCTCAAGGAAGCAGATCAGGGTGTATGTGGCCCAGTGAGGGGCAGTATGTAGGAGTCCTGGTGAGAGAGACCAGAGTGGTTGAAGCCCCAGTGAGAGGAGCAGTACGAGTGAGGCTCAGAACAAGGCAGCATGAGAGAGGCCTAACAATGAACTGAATTTGGCCCGGCCTCAGGCCAGAGCTGTAGTAATAAACTGGATGCCATCTATGAGATATGGTACACAATGAGGGGAGGTAGGAGTTGTGTACAGCACCCCCTGGTATCGGGGCATTAAAATGGACAGCCTCCTGTATTTATGCAGCAGTTTGGGAAAAAGCAAAGTTGTGGCAGGAGAGACTGTGCAGACTGCCCTACTTAGACAGGTGGGCGGGCCAACATAAGATCCCAGCCCCGAGATGGATTGCCCCCCGTCATAATATTTATTTAAATAAATTGCATAAATAGTCCTTGAATTAATGTCACATGTATATATATGCATACTTACGAAGGAAGTGGTTCAAAGATAAGTGACAAGAATTACTAGAGGTGTGAAAAAACATGCATATGAAAACAGGTTTAAAAGCTTTGAACTAGTTATTTATAGAGGAGGTAAAAATGCAGCATATACTAAAAATAGAAATAAAAATGGTACAGAAGGGGTAGATAAGACATCTTTTCTCCAAGTAGAAAAAAAAGAAGACACCATCCAATCAACTAAAAATGAGAAAATTTAAACCAGTAAAAGGAAATACATTTTCCACAAAATACACGTGTGCCTATGGAATTCATTGGCACAAGGTACATTTAAATACAAGGACTGAGCCGTTTTCAGGAAAGGTCTGGATACTTCTGGGAAAAGAAGACTATACAGATTAGAGTACTTACAACATTATCAAAGGTTTTGGAAGTGTTATATACTCTCACACTTCAGAATATAAGCCAGACTACATGTAGTGTGGAAAAAACCTGCCCTAAGGGAACATTATCCAATACATGTTTATGGCAGCATTCAAACACATTTCTTTTAAGCAGCTGGTTCAGGACACTTTCAAAGCACTATAGTAGATGGGAGATGGCATGAAATCTATTCCCAGGCTGTGTAGACTTTGTTCTAAGTATAAGTAGCCCTAGAATTCATGGCCTCCTGGTTCCCAACAGAGTGTACTTCTACTAAACATAAGTATATTTTGATGGGGGTGAGCAGGAGGAGAATAATCTTTCTCCTCCTTTTCCGCTCAGTTTTGTGTATGTCCTGAGTATGATTTGCTCTACATATAAAATTTTGTAGGAAAATGTTACTTGTTGATGCACAGAACATAAAAATCTTGGTGCATGCTACCAAAAACTGAGCACTCCAATGTAAACCTCAGAGTGATGGTAATTTTGACAGCTTCTAATGTAGCCAGATCTGAACAGAGGACAGATTATTACCCTAATAAATGTTAAGGCCCCATACAAACCAGGGAGGCTTTATGTCACTTCAAAAACCAGACCACTAAATGGAAATCTATAATTATATGGATTATGATAATATAAGGTGCATACAGACGTTCCCAGGACCCAATTCTATGATTCCATGTCTTACTTTCAGCTGTACAATCATAGATTGGGTCCTGTTTGAGCAGATATCTGCCAATGCTGGGAGCCATACCACAAATGTAATCTAAGTAAGTTGGGGTGGGGGAAGGGGCAGACAGGATTGGGGGAAGGGGGTAGTATGTCCTCAGGAGAGTTTGGCAAATCCAGGCAAGGGGAGTTGGTGGAACTGGGGAAGGGGCTGTGGGGTCCAGGAGGAGGGTCGGTGTTTCTGGCAGGGAAGCAGCATGTTTGTCCAGGATAGAGAGATACTGGGAGGCTAAAAGTAGTCCAATCAGGGAGGAAAGGAGTAGGAACAGCACAGCCTCAGGGCTGGGGCAAGTGGCTAGGCTTTCCTATCCATCGGACTTTACTCCAAATGTGTGCAGACATTTGATAGATCAGGCTGACCTATGCCAAATATAACTTAGTGCACTTCCTCAGGTGAACTAAGTTGGATAGAACCAGCCATTTTTTTTTGTCCACTCCAACTTCCCTGAATGTTTGTACAGATCAACTTTCAGGTTGACCTAACCCTAGTTAAGCTAAGCAGGGTTAAGTTGCTCTAAGTCTAATGGCTGCACATACCCATAAGCTATATTTTTTTAAAGATAAAATTACGAAAAATGGAGTGTACCACCATTGAGGAAAAACAGTCAAAGAGTAGTTCATAGATTCATAGATGTATGGTTGGAGAGGACCTGAGCAGATCATCAAATCTCACCCCCTGCCATGGGCAGGAATGAATACTGGCCTCATATGACCCTAGCTAGTTAGTAATCAAGTCTCCTTTTAAAGACCCCTAAGACAGAAGCCAGCACCACTTCCCTTGGAAGCTGGTTCCAGATCCTGGCTGCCCTAACTGTGAGGTAGTGCCTCCTGATGTCTAACCTGAACCTACTGTCAATCAGCTTGTGGCCATTATTCCGTGTTGCTCCGGGAGGCGCTCGGGGGAACAGCATCTGACCATTCCCCTCTGGTCCTCCTGGTAAGTTTATAGACTGCCACTAGATCCCCTCTCAGCCTTCTCTTGTGGAGGCTGAACAGGTCCAGGTCCCTTAGCCTCTCTTCATAGGGCCTGCCCTGCTGCCCCCTGATCATGTGAGTGGACCTTCTCTGGACCCTCTTAATGCTGTCCACCTGAAGTGCAGCACCCAGAACTAGACGCAGTACTCCAGCTGGGCCCTGACCAGTGTCTCATAGAGGGGGAGGATCACCTCCTTGGACCTGCTCGTGATGCATCTGTGGATACATAACAAGGTGCAATTAGCCTTGCTGACCACGTCTTCACATTGGCAGCCCATGTTCATACTAGAGTCAATAATGACTCCAAGATCTCTTTCTGCTACTGTGCTTTAAATAAGGGAGTTCCCCAGCCTAAAGGCATGCTGCTGGTTCTTCCTGTCCAAGTGCAGTACTCTGCATTTGTCAGTATTGAATTCCATCCTATTTACATTTGTCCAACCCTGTAACCTATCCAAGTCCAGTTGTATTCTGTCCCACGCTTCTAGCGTGCTCATCTTACCCCAAATCTTGGTGTCATCAGTGAATTTGAACAGGGTGCTTTTCACCTCCTTGTCCAAGTCAGTAATAAAGAAATTGAACAGTACAGGCCCGAGGACCAAGCCCTGGGGGATTCCCATCCACCACTACTTTCTGGGTGCAGCCCCTAGCCAATTTGTGATCCATCTTACTGTGTAGGCATCAGTGCCACAGTCACCTAGCTTTTTCATGAGAATGGGGTGGGAGACAGTGTCAAGGGCCTTCCTAAAGTCCCAAAAGACTACGTCTACCACAACACCTGCATCCAGTGATTTTGTGACCTGATCGTAGAAGGCTATCAGGTTGGTCTGACAGGACCTGCCCTTAATGAACCCATGCTGGTTGCCCTTGAGAATCCTTCCCCCTGCTGGCCCCTCCCAGATGTGCTTCTGGATAATTTTTTCAAAGAGCCTCCCCAGGACCGAAGTAAGACTAACGGGCCTATAGTTGCCTGGGTCTTCCCTCCTCCCTTTTTTGATGATGGGAACCATTTTGACCTTCTTCCAGTCTTCTGGCACCTGACCAGTGCACCATGAATGCTCGTAAAGCCGTGCCAGGGGCCCCACGATGACCCCTGCCAATTCCCTTGGCACTCTAGGGTGGAGAGCATCTGGATTTTCTGATTTGAACATGTCCAGCTCCTTCAGAAGTTCCCTAACTCAGTCCTCCCTGACCCTAGGCCTAGTGGAGTCACTCCTGAATCTCGGTGGAGGAGAAGTCCTGGTCCCTGCTCAGAAAAATGGAGGAAAAGAATTTGTTAAAAAGTTCTGCTTTTTCACTTCTTTTTACTCCCTATGTATTTAAAAAAGGACTTTTTGTTGTTCTTGATCTTTGTTGCTAGCCCTAGTTCCATCTCCGCCTTAGCCTTCCTAACAGCCTCCCTACAGACTCTTGCTATGGAGGTATAATCCTCTTTGGTGATAGCCCCCCAAACTTCCACTGGATGTATGCCCCCTTTTTGGCTTTCAGACATTCCTGAATACCTTTGGTGAGCCAAGGGGGCTTTTGAGCACTCTTGCCCCCTTTGACTCACTTTGGGACTGTCACCCCTTGGGCTCAGAGGATCGTCTCCTTAAGGAATGACCACTCATCTCAGACACCTAGTTCCCCTACTCTCCAGGACTGCAATGCCTCTCCTACCAATCTTCTCAACTCACTGAAGTAGTCCCTCCTGAAGTCAAGGGCTACTGCCTTGCTGCAGGCCCTTGACACCCTGCTCTGGATGATGAATTCCAGTAGGTGACGATCGCTATCACCCAGGTGGTTGAAGACCTGGAGTCCCCTCACCAAGTCATCGCCTGTGGCCAGGACCAGGTCTAGCAAGGCATTCCCTCTGGTGGGACTGTGCACCTCCTGGGTTAGGTGGAGGTCTTGTATCTCAGCAAAGAACCTATGTGAGCAGTCAGACATGGCCTAGTTATCCATAGCTTGCTGTGAAACTGTAGATGATCACAAACTAAATGCAAGTTGATGTGGTGTTTATGCAAAAAAACAAATATAATTCTGGGATGCATTAACAGGCAGGTCAAAGGTAAAACTTGGTGGGATAATCTTTTTTTTTTTTTTTTTTTTACTCAGCTGGAGTACTATATCCAGTTTGGGGGAACCACACTGTAAAAAGATGTAGACATATCCAGAGTGCAGTACAACAAATGTGGGACATGTTTAAGGAAACATGACTTGTGAGGAAAGCTTAGAGGAACAGGGTTTATTTAGCCTACAAAGAGAGAACTGACTGGCTAAATACAGTCAAAAAGCCCAAGGCTGAATCGATTAATTCCTTGCAGGTTAGTTTAATCTGCAAAGATTAAACTGAGAAACAAATAGATACACATTAACCTTTGATTTAGGAAAGTCATAGATTCATGGATTCATAGATTCATAAATGCTGGAGTTGGAAGGGACATCAATGGATCATTGAGTCTGACCCCCTGCCAGTGGCAGGGAAAAAGTACTAGGGTCAGATGACCCCAGCCAGGTGCTTGTCCAGTCTCCTCTTGAAAACCCCCAAGGTAGGGGAGAGCACCATCTCCCCTGGAAACCCGTTTCAGATTCTGGCAACCCTTACCGTGAAGAAGTTCTTTCTGATGTCCAACCTAAATCTACTCTACATCAGCTTGTGGCCATTGTTTCTGGTTATTCCAAGGGGTGGTCTGGTAAACAGAGCATCTCCTATTCCCTACTGCACGCCCCCCACCCACCCCCCGCCTGTTAATCAGTGAATACTGCCACAAGATCCCCCCTCAGTCTTCTCTTGTGGAGGCTGAAAAGTTCCAGGTCCCTCAGCCTTTCCTCATAAGGCCTCTAACCATATAAGTGGCCCTCTTCTGGACCCTCTCAAGGTTGTCCATGGCCTTCTTGAATTGCGGCACCCAGAATTGGATTCAGTAATCTAGCTGCAGCCTGACCGGTACTGCATAGAGGGGGAGCATCACCTCCCTGGATCTGTTTGTGATTAATGCATGACAAAGTGTGGTTAGCTCCGCTAATTACTTCATCACATTGATGAGTCATATTCATCTTGGAGTCAAAAACAACTCTGAGATCTCTTTCTGCCACTGCGTTGCTGAGAATATCACCCCCCAGCTTATAGGTATGCTGGTGATTCCCTCTCCCTAGGTGCAGCACCTTGCTCTTGTCCTTGTTGAACTGCATCCTGTTGTTCTTTGCCTACTTTTCTAACCTCTCCAGGTCCACCTGGATTTGGTTTCTTCCCATCAGTGTGTTTGCTTTGCCCCACAGTTTGGTGTCATCTGTGTATTTGGACAGAGAGCTTTGCATGCCCTCTTCCAGGTTGCTGATGAAGATATTGAACAGCACTGGCCCAAAGACCAAGCCTTGGAGGACCCCACTGCCCATATCTTTTGAGATCAATACCAACCCATGCACCACCACTCTCTGAGTATGACCCTTAAGCATTTAGTGACCCCGTCATAGAAAGAAATAAGGTTAGTCAGGTAGGAACTACCTGCTATGAACCGATGCTGGTTGCCCTTCAGCATTATATTACCCACTAGACTGCTACAAATGTGATCCTTGATAATTTTTGAAGGGTTTTCCCAAGGATAAAGGTGAGACTAACCAGTCTACAGTTACCTAGATCCTCCTTCCTCCCCTTCTTGAAAATAGGGACCACATTGGCCCTTTTCCAGTCCTCTGGGACCTCACCTGAGCACCATGAATACTCAAACAGTCATGCCAGTGGCTCTGCTATGACACTGGCTAAATCTTTCATCACCCTTGGATGGAGCTCATCTGGCCCCACTGATTTAAACACATTCAGCCCCTCCAAGTGTCTCTTTACCAGGTTGGCACTGACAGTTGGTGGGCTGGTGTTTCTCCTGCTTCTGTCAGTAATGCATTTGGGAGATATGTCTAGATCCAAGTTCTAGAATATAGAGGGGGAAAGCTCATTGAAGAGCTATACTTTGGTCCTCCTTTCTGTCACCAGCTGCCCTTGTCTATCTGTAGGGGGTCCTATGCTGCCCTGTGCTTTCTTTTTGCTCCCTATATATCTGAAGAAGGACTTTTTGTTGTTCTTAATTTTTGTAGCCAGCCTGAATTCTAACACTGCTTTGACCTTCCTAATTGATTCCCTGCAAATGTGAACCTGGGTAGCTACCTCCTGCTTTCACAGCCTGAATGCTCCTTTTTTTGCCCTTAGGCTTTCCTGAATTTTCCTGTTTAGCCAGGAGGGTTTTCTGGCCCCTTTGAAGCCACATGCCTACAGTGGCTCAGACCAGAAGCCAGGGGGTGCTAAAGCACAACTCTCTGACACTTCCTTTCTGGGATTTGCAGTCCAGCATCACAGAAGCAGGACTCTGCAGGGTTGTTTATCACTTCCTCTTCCTGCTTCCAGGTGCCTCTAGGAGTTGTAGCCCACAGTCACAGCCAGCAGTAATTTGCAGTAAGTTTAGCAGGGCAGAGCAGCTCTGTACTTGGAGAAAGGGGTTTAACCAGGGGAACGAGGGGTTAACCCCCCCCCACACACCCCTCTGGCCCCAGACTGAGTTTGCAGGGAGGGGGAAGTCTTCTTCCCCCCCACAACCCTTTCCTGCTAGATTAGAAAGCACAGTCCAATTGGTTTATGTATGACATCTGTACCTAGCCATGGAGAGGAGACATGAAAAGTCTTCTAGTGTGTAAAAAGGTTACTATAAAGTGAACTCTGATCAGTTTCTCTCATTAGCCACAGAAAGTGGGACAATAAGTAGCCAGCTTAATTTTCAGAAAGGAAGATTTAAGTTAGATATTAGGAAACATATTTTTCCTACAGGGATAATTAAGTAGTAGAAAACGTTACTTGCAGAGGCTGTGGAAAGGCCATCCTTAAAGATTTTAAAGAAATGGGTAGACAGCCTCCTTGCTCCTCCCTCAGAGGACTAGCAGATATTTTGCACTTCCTTCCTTCTCTACATCTCTATAATACATATGTGCCACTGTTCCTCCCCCATGCAATGCTATATGAGATTGGTCCTACTTCACATTTACTTTGATATTTGTAGTATTTCTATATTTTTTTTATTTTTTTATATTATTATCAGTTATTCTCTGCATATAATAGTTTAGGAGTGGGAAGTAGTTTCTGAACTAACTAATTTTCCTGGAATACATAATACCTTCAGTTGTGCCATTTCATTTATTTAGCCTTGACTCAGAAATATTAAGGTCATTATGTCTAAGTCATCTCAGGATACTGGACATGTTTATTTATCTTCTTAAGAGAGTGTTTTAAGCAGTGAAACTGATGTTATTAATCAGAATAGAAGTAGGAAGATGCTATATTGTAAAACTTCTGCCAGCTTCTCTCTCAGCAGAAAGGGTAGAGTTTACTATAGACACTTTTTCTTGATGGCTGAGAGAGAAGCTGGCAGCTATTTTTCAAGACAGCCTTTTCATGAGAAAGGCAGTTCAAGGCAAAATCTCTCTCTCTTTCTCTTATTTAATTTTTTCGTTTGTTTTACATTGTGGTATGTGAGTGTGGTATGTGAGAAAATATGGTATATTTTCACTGTGGTCTTACTTAAGTCAAGCTCCTTTCAAGCTGAGACAGCATTCTGAATCTCCTAGTTTCATAACAGTGACACACTATTCCCAGTTACCTTGAAAACACCTAAGAAGTCAAAAAGCTAGTATTTGGTTTTAGGAAAGGTAATTTTAATTAGGAAAGTTCAAAAAGTTAAATCCTGATCCACTTGCCAGTATCCTTAACTAATGAAGATGGAAACCTGTGACTAATGAACACAAAGGGCATGTCCACACTTGCAAGTGGTGCAAATTTGAGCCGGGGCTTTTTGCCTCAGTGCACATGCTCAGACATGCACTTTGTTGTGGAGCAAATTGTGCCACTAGGGGCAAAATAACCCTGCCTGGCTTCTTCTGGATCTGCAGCCAGGGGGAGGGGGAGCGAGAGCCCGGGGTCAGCACCCATGCTGTCCCCAACAGTATAAAAAGCTGCCCTGGCAAGTAGCTCTGCTACTCGCTCTCAAGAGCTTCTGGGGCCCAGCCAATTGGTACCTGGGGACAATACCCCTTGTGCCAGGAGGACTGCTGAAGCAGCCCTGAGAGTTCCCTGCACCCTTTACCCACTGCAGCAGTCTGGCAGTGGGGGCTGCTGCCTGGCTGTGACCTGCTGCACAGCTGCCAGACCTGGATGGGGACTGCACAGACAGTAGAGGCATCTGCCCCTTTGGGCCAGCTGCCAGTGGACTGTGGTTGCAGGGTTGGCCTCTGTGCGGCACTACTGCCATCTGGGCAGCTATTGCCCTGGACATATTCTGGGTGTCGTGGCCTGCTTTGAACTGTCAAAGCGTGTCCTCCTGGCCCCATTGTTTTGCGGGGGTTTTTTGTTTTGGTAAAGGGATATTTGTTTTCTGTAAGTCGTCATTAGGGAATCATTGTAAGAACCTTGATAATCTTCTGGATGCTGGTGTTCATAGAGCTGTTCCTAGCATTGCTTCAGACATTAGTTAGGCATTTACTACACACAATGATTTTTGCAGTTAAGAAAGCACTGCTTAGATAACCCTAGCTTTTCATGACAAAATCATTTGACACAGCTCCATTATATGACCTATGGGGCTCCTGACAACTAAATATACTACGAAGTGAAAACAGTTTAGAACATTCTATAGATTATAGCCCTTGTTCAGATATCATATTGCTTTACATTTTTCAATTTTTTGGCACATGGATAGTGGTAGTGCTACTGAAATAACATAGACTGTCATTTTTGTCACCATCCCTAAAGCAGTCATTTGAGAAATCAGGAAGCAGATGTTTGATGGAGAGTACAGTTGGCATTACCTAAAATCCCCCTTCTTTCATGTATAAACAAGCTTCTCAGAACCTCCTTGTATGATCTGTTTCCATATCAGAGTTAGTTTTATCAATGTTTTACCAGTGATAGCAATTGTACAGCTGGGAAACAAATCCACATCTCTTGAATCCTGGTATAGCCCTTTGACCATTTTTTTCATATTGCTCATGCTTTTGTAATTCATTTTTTATCTGATAGACTAGAGCTGCATCTAGTTAAATCATCCATCTAGAAAGACCAGATACAGTAGAGTAACTCCTATATACCAACAGCCCAAAATATAGTCTTTGCCAGTGTCCAGGACTAGATGTGTTCAAGCAAAGTTTAAGAATCTACATAATGGACATTGATAGCCTTAATTTAGCTTTAAGCTTTGTTCGTGTGTGTTTGAGTCTAATCCTCAGTTTTATTTTAAAACTGAGGGTTGTTTTTCCTCTGAAATATTTAGCTTTGAGGCATCCAACCTAAACTCATTGGTGTAATTATCATCTTTGCACACTTCATTTTTTCACATTTTCATTTGATCCATGGTTGCAGATTGAGATGTCCAGAAACCCATATTGTCATAGTGAAAAGGAATAGTTCCTTGTAACTTACATTGTTTAGTGAAATAAAAAAATATGTAGTAAACGCAATATTATTGATTATTTTCTGGAATCTGTGTAATCTGATGAGACAGCTTTTACTGCAGTATGGCCAAAGCCTGTGCAGGTCACATTAGAGACAACAGAAGCACCCTGGGGAATTCTTACATCACTATACATCATTCAGGATGTGCTAAATACAGTGTTAAAGCCTTATTGAATTTGAGTTTGATCCCACAGAGATTTAACACTCTGTTCTCAGTCCAGAAAATATTTACGTTAGTGTTTAAAGGTGCCTATACATGAGCGCAGAGGCTGCTCCAATGCACTATAATTACTCAAGCCTCATATATCAACGTCTCTGTTCTTCAAAATGGTGGTGGGGGCGCTTGAATTAAAGCTCATTGAATAAACTTTACTTCAAATACCCGTGTTGCCATTTGGAAGCATAGGGATGCTGATACACGAGACACTACAGAACTTTAATTAAAGCGACTCTCGGAGCCACTCTAATTAAAGCACCACCCTTCACAAACTGCAGAGCACATGTAAAAGTTCCCTATATGTCTGAGGAGTCTTACTGAAGACACTGGGGCTACTTACAGGTTCAACATTAAACATCTGCTTTTGTGTTTGCTGGATTGGAGCTCATCACCTTGGAGGACAGAGTAAATAGCAATATATCTGAATACTATTTGAATGCCATTGTCTTTTGGGTAGCACATTCAGACACAGGATAGTGGGCATATGTGCAAATCTATTTGGTTGGTAAAGACATAATGTGGAGCTTTATACTTTGTGATCACTTGTCCACCATTGGCTGAATCAACAAGGAAAGACTTAAAAGGAAATAGCAATGCATCTTCCATGGTAAGAACTGGGGGAGGCCACAAAGGATGAGTCTGGAACCAGATCTGGATCTGAATTTTCACAGCACTTGGAAATGTGCTTCTAGTACTCCTGTCTTTTGAGGCTCTATTGAGGCCTCTAATTACATGCCCCAAATGTATCGGTGACATCACAAGAAACTTGAAACACTGTGACTCATTTGCCTGAGGTAGTAGTGAGAGAAACTAGCTTTAACACAAGATTCCTGTCATCTTGGGAAACCTGCCAAATTGATCAGGTTAGGGAGGCCTGGATTCATCTATCTTAGAGACTTTCTCTACAAGGCACCTTCTGTGTAAAATGAAATCTATCTGATGACATTTTATTCTAGAAAGTGCCATCTATCCAAAGTAAATGAACCATTTCTTTGTAATCTATTTGGTTCATCTCCAGGACATGAAAGTACACCTTGTAAATGGTATTATTACTGAAAACATCTTATTGTGTCAGAACTTTTGCATTCACTCTTGCGTGTTTCTGATGTGAATGCCACTGAGTCCAATTTCTTGAAAATTATGAAGCCTCTGTTTTCCATTTAGAACCTGTTATTATCAGCAGTCTTTTTTATGTCTTTTTTTAGAAAAAAAGCATAAGGGAAAATGCAAATGAAACTGAGAAGTATGCATTGCAGTGGAGTTTGCTAGATTTGTTTTAAGAAGGAATACAATAGAAAACACTCTTACAGGCTTTTGATACTGGAATTAATTTGACTAAATCCATAGACAATGTAGTTATACGCTGGAATGATCATCTGAAATTCCTAGTTTCAAGGAATTCTTAGTTTCCATCTGTTTGAGCTGGAACCTGATACACCCGTATATATTATTAATATTAAGCTAAAGAGGAGAAAAACAATTTAAAGTCAGAATATCAGCTTGTTCTCATTAAGCAAATGTCATAGAGTACATAGGGTATACAATAGTTCTGCCTCACCCATATAGTTTGTCTTTTGTTTCCTTTGTCTTCTGTTATCTGAATCATAGATTGTGAGCTCTCTTGGGCAGGAACTGCTTGTGTGTTATTTGGGGGTGTAGCCACTGCTAAATGGGGCACCAATATCGGCTGCTTAGGTATTATTTCAGTAGAAGGTAATAAAATAATAACAAGGAATGAAAAACTTTTAAATGTTCTTTTGGGTCATTATTCAGCTGTGCTATGGCTATGCATTTTTTAGTGAATGAGCTATCAGTTGTGTCTATTCAGTACTGCCTTAACAGTAATTTGGCCTGAGAGGGAGACAGCCTTTTCCTGAAGGGGCAAAACCCTGCCTTTCCTCCCCCAATTCTCCCACCCCACAAATATCTCAGCACACTGTGGTGCTCACATTTCCATCATCCATTTGACAGATACAATATTTCATAGATTTCATAGACATTCGGGCTGGAAGGGACCTCGGGAGATCATCGAGTCCAGCCCCCTGCCCAAAGGGCAGGAAGTCAGCTGGGGTCATACGGTCCCAGCAAGATACGCATCCAATTTACTCTTGAAGGCGTTCAAAGTGGGTGTTTGAACCACCTCCGATGGCAGGCTGTTTCAGACCTTGGGAGCTGATCCTCTAATGTCTCTGTTCAACTTGGGATGTAGGAAGAGGATGCAAAACATGGTTACTATATTGGGGCAATAAACACCCTCAATGATGTAAAGAAAAATAAGTCCTTTTGTTTCCCCAAATGCAGAGACTGTGACTGTGTTTAATTCTTGAGTCGCAGGTTCAAAAGGAAGTGAAAGCAAAATGTGACTAGAATTCATGCCAATTCATTCTATTATGAATCAATTCTAGCTGCAGATCTGAGTTCTTCGGAGATTAGTGCAAGTTTAAATAGATTGTTTCCAGGCCTAATATCTCAGAATGAAATTAAGTGAAATTTTTATTTGTTTTCCCATTCAGAAAGCTTCTGTTGAATTTTAGATTTAAAGATAAAAAAACTAATGCAGGAAAGGAGAGACTGAGATACACAAGAGGCAAAGAATTGAGCCTTAAAACACAAAGTGCTGGTTGCAACTGTGAAAATGGGGTAAGGGTCACTCTTGCATAGCATGTTTATGGTAAGGTTTATGCTCATATGTAGAATTTAAGATGTTGAGGAACAATTTCTATCGTGTGCTTTAAAGCAGAACTCTTGCGGTATGCATGTGTCAAGAAGATTAAGTGGATCCCACACTCTATATGGCAAATGGGTAACATCTGTATTTCTTGAGAGATTTCCTAAATCAATAATAGACTTTTTCATTCTTTAATATAAACCCATCCCTGTTTCTTTTTTTCCTTTCTGAATTTGTCACAGGGGACTTCTTATCTGCTGGAGTGTTTTCATAAATTGAATAAGTCCACAGCAATAGAGCTCCAAGAAATGAAAGGCAAAATAACATGGCTGCAAAACTACATGCTTAATTTCACAGGCCAGCTCCTCAGTGTGGAGGAAAAAAATGACGCTTTGATGCATCCATTAAACTCACAGGTCTGTATTTTTCTGCCTGAACAATTTGACACCTGTTTTATAAAACAATGTTCAACCTCATTTATTTTTTACTTCAGAGGTTATTAAAATAGGGTAAGAATTAAAATGCCACATGGAGACCGCATTATTAATTTTTAAAAATCAAAATCACCAGAAACCTGATCTGGCCTTGCTCTGTTCTGTGCCACTTTTACAGCAAGCTGACTTTTACTAACCCACTTACAATGAAAATTTCAGAATTAGTAGCCAAAGGTCTTTGGAATTCCCACTGATTTCACTGTGGCCAAGATTTTACGTATGCAATTTAAGTACAATTCTGATGAGGTCAAATAACTGCTTAACTTTAATGGGGCCAAGCTTTCTTTGAATCACTTTTATTCAGAAATCCATCTTCCATGGAGAAGCAAATTCCAAATGTGACTCTGCACGTTTAAATATGGCTACCCAGCAGAAATGAGTATTGGATACTACTGTTATTATGGCATTTTTCACAATGTGAAATAGCAGATCCTTGGGAGAACCCAGCAGAGCAAGGTCATGTAAATATCCTCCTTTCGTTTAAGTGGGAATGCTTGGCCCCATCGATTTTTTTTTTTTCCTATCTTGTAATTTTACAGAAATGGCTTAGCATCATTTTTCTTTTTAACTCTTGCAGAACCCTTTTGAGTCTAAGATGAATGCCATGGAAAAGCAATTCAACAATGCCACAGAGGCTCTGAGCAACCTTCAAAACCGCCTTGAGGAGGTTAGCTTGCTAATTTACCTGAAATAAAATACAATTTGCAATAGACATTGACTCCTTCTGCCCGGTGTCTTAGTATTTGATTGCACAAACTACTGTAAAAAAATACAAAGTGAAGACAACTATATATCCTGGTTAGAAAGCTACTGGAAGTAACGGCTTCTATATAGGATGTATAAAAATGCAGAAGATAGCAAAGTACTTAAAGAAATACAGAACTCTATGAGCCAAGGTTCAGCTCCCCACAGGAAAATCAGGTACTAACATTCAACACTTCTACCCTTGTCAGCTACAGCCAGGACAAGTAATCTCCTGCTCTCTACTGCTATACACTCTAACCCTACAAACAGTAGATCAAAGAGTTCCCAGGAAGTCCTTTAACTTTACTAGATTTTCCTTTCTAGGACTTGTAATTTTTCCTAGGGAAAATCATAGAATCACAGGCAACTGGTGGGTGGAGGGCATGGGGCAACACGTGCCCCCTCCCCAAAATTGGCCCCCAACTTGGCACCACTTGGGATGGGGCAGGTTTTTTGCCATGTGGGCCAGCAGCATGTTGGAGGCGGCACTAAGTCATGGCACAGCAGTATAGGAGTGGATCCATATCCACTTTTGGTCTGCTCCCATAAATTGTGCCCCCCCAGACTTAGGTGGCACCAGTCACCCCTGCATAGAATCACAGAGTTGGAAGCAGGTTTGCCAACTGTCCATAAATGTATAAGCAGTCAGTAAAAATTCAGGTTTAAAATGCCTGTTTATAACATCCATAAATACATTTAAACCATCCAGAGAAACAATCAAGCTGTAGATGCTTTGTGAAACTCCCTCTCGAAAGAAGCTGGGCCTTACAGCTTGATGGAAGAAGAGCAGTGCCATCTGGTGTTCAACTGGGACTGCAGCACCCTGCAAGAAGCCTTCTCAAAGGTCTTTGTTAGACCTCTTTCCCCACACCTACCCCCACCACCTCCCTCCAGCCATTTGCAGCTGCTGATGCTTCCCATCCTATAATACTTCTGGGTTGCAGATATGCTTCTTGGGGAGGGGAGGAGTCCATGCTCAGACACAGGCAGTGGAGCTGCTAGAGGTAAGGTTGGGTGTGGGCTACATGGTGCAGCTTTGTGGTCAAGACCAGCAGGGTATGGGGATTAGTAGGGGACCCTGGTGGTAAAGGCAGCATGAGGTAAAACTATTGCTGCCATCAAGCAGGTTTTCCAGCCCAAATAGTTTTTTGTTGCAAACTTTTTACTGACAACTGAACTTTTTTTGCTTTTTCAGTATGCTTGGTGTTAAACCCCTACATTTGAACCTAGCCCTTCTAACTGCGGCCTTGCAGCAGAAGAGTTACATTTATATTATGTAAAACAGATATCATTAAAGCATAAGTCAGTAAAAAAAAGTTTGGTTGTCATTAAAATTTTGCAGATTGTCAATTAAAAAAAAACCTCTTGGGTTGGTAACCCTGGTTGGAAGAGACCTCAAGGATCAACTCATTCAACCCTCTGAAAAAGTCCTGGATGCATGCTAGACAAATGCTTATCCAGCTTCTTGAATCTTTTCAATGAGGGCAATTCCACAACTTGCTTGGGCAGCTTGTTCCATTGTCCTACTCAGCTGATACTAAGGAATCCCCACCCCCTCCAATTTAATCTAAATTTGCTTTGCTGAAGTTTAAACGCTTTGTTTTGTGTCCTGCCTTTAGTGGCAAGATAGAACAGTTGTTCTCCCTTTTCTTTACGGCAACCTTTCAAATATTTAAAGCCTGCTGCCATGTCTTCTTTTTCTCCAATTTAAACATGCCTACTTTTTTCTTCCCTTCCTTTGTAGCTTGTACTGCAGCTCCTTTATGAACTTTGTTACTTACCTCCAAGTGTACTAAGGCTTAAACTCAGCTCTATTTTTTTTGCCTACCTATACTATCATCTATGCAGAACCTTTATCAAAAGGATAATGGTAGGGGCATCAGGTGTGTTAGTCAAGGAGCAACAGAGCACTTTGCCCATACTGCACAGGAGCAATACTGGCTGTGGAGTATACAGAGCTGTGTGTATATTTCTATGTGTGCGTATCTTCCTGTCCCAGATAAGTCATTGCCTGTACATCCTGCATCAGTTCAGTGTCCTATGCCTAAATCATGTATAGCTCCAGTCACAGTTGCATTTATATCCAAATTCCCTTCCCTTGATTCAATACTGAGGAGCTGGAGTATATTGGGAAACAAGGCCCTGTCCCGTGCAGAGTACAAGGGCTGCAATTTCAGCCCTCAGTTTGGCTGATCCACTTGAATTGTGCTTTTGTCCATCATGACATCAACAGAAGCATTTCACTGAATTGCTGCCTTGTTTTCAGTCACAGTCAGTGCTCAGTATCACTCTGCATTTTGCATAAGGCATCTTTGAACATATCACCAGCACAGTCTAACAAAAAGACTGGACTGGGCTGCATAAAGAGCAATGCTACTTACTTTTCCCAGGTTCAGAATCAGCACTATTTAGTTTCAAAGTTTTCACTGAAGTGATCATATTCTCTTTCGCTCAGTCAAAATCACATCTTCAGGTTTGTTTAGTTTAATAATACTTGAAGCAAAGGGTGTATATATAATATACAATACCTGAAGCAAACAGTCAATTATCTAGGGGGAAATAATCTTGTCTGGTGGGGAAGCAGGACTGGTGTGGAAAATGTATGCTCTGGCAGAGGATGATTCAGTTCCTATCCTGGGCGTTAACTTACATCTCTGAGTTCTCAGGTACAAGTGAAGGGAGGGGACACGGTGCTGCTTTTTCAGGTGGACCAAATGGTCTGGTCACTCTTCAGAGAAATGAAGTAATCTTAGAACCAAATGTGAATTCAAATCAGTGAGATTATGCAAAAGGATGGTGCTTAGAAAGAACACTAATTTATTATCTTTGTAAAGAAAAATATAAATATTACCAATCTTAATGCGATTTATCATTGGTCCAATCAGGATATATGAATATTAATAGCAATACATTTCTTGTTATATAGCAAAGGGCAAGTTCTGCCTTCAATTACCTATAGAACCCGATTGATTCAAAGGGATATAATTAGTGAGGTCAAAAATGTGGCCTTATCATTTCACATTTTCAGAATGCACAATTCATAGTACATAGAGAAGGCCAAACCCTTATGGACACCTTTAGTGGGAAGTACTACAGTGTTTAACTGGGAAACAAGCACTGCTGCTTACTTTAGGAACAAGGTAGAGACATACTCCTGGGTTAAGTGGAAGTTAGTTGCTTCCACAACAATACCCCACAACACACACACACTCCTGCTCTGAAAAAAAGTCTTCAAAATCCCCAACCCCTACAATCATCAGTCTGCAGATAGAAGTGGGGAGGATTCTGGAGCACAGGGCTAGCATCATTCATTCTTAAACCCTGTCGAAAAGTTGGCAGATAAATGATGCCACTTTGAATCATATCTTTCTATAGGGCCTTGCTTAATAGGGCCTGAGTCCCGTTTGGGATCTGTAGAATCACACAATCCTGGAAAACAAAAGTGCTGTAAGGGGGCCTCTGGAGGGCAACCCCTTGCTCTCAAGGCAAGATCATTCTGGGTGTGTCCAGCCTGGTCTTAACCTTGTTCCAAAGATGGAAACTTCACAACTTCTGTTAAGCAAACTGATCCATTATCTAAGCACCCCTCAGTTAGAAAGTTTTTCCTAATGTCCCGCCTAAATTTCCCCTGCTGCAATGTACTGCCATTACTTCTTGTTCTGTCCTCTGTCGCCACCATCTATCACCATCTTCTTTATGCTTACCCTTCTTGTATTTTAAGACTGTTACCAAAGCTCCCCTTCTCATCTAAATAATCCCAGTTCTTCCAAGCTTTCCTCATTACTGATGTTTCTTAAACTGCTAATCATCTTTATTCCTATCCATAGGATTCTTTCCAGTTTGCCCCAAACTTTCTTGAAGCTTTAGGTGTCTCCATTGTGTGACTATTTACTAAATTGTTTGGAGTAATTTGATTTATAGTCAGTTGTGAAATTCACATTCCTTAAAGGCCTTATCCAACTGGATACAGAGACCTGGGATGTAAGCAATATAGTTTTAGGCTTGTTTACTGAAATTCTGTTCCTTACTTTGAAGTTTATGTAGAACATATGAAAATACATAAGGGAACTAAATTGTCTTGTCTCCTTTCATAGAAATATCTTCTCATACAAACAGTCTGAGAAACATATCCACACGTCTGACAACCTGCTAATTTGAAGCTTCTGCTTGTTTGTGCCTTGCTTCCAGCAGAAGGAAGGATTTAGCAGCGCAGTTCCCAAGCTCTGACAGATTGCGCACCACCAATTTAAAATGATACAACATTAAGTACCACCAGCACAGTTTTTCAGTTCAACCTGAAGTACCACCAGCAAATTTTTGTCATATAAAGTAATTATACTAAAAATTTTGTTAATGCATACCACTGACAGGTTGTCTGCATACCACTGGTGGTACCACAGGTTGGAAAGACAGCCTCCTTTGCAGTTTAGCCAAATCCTAAACAAATATTGTTGAAATAAAAAACTGACTTCACCACTAGATGTCACCGGAATACTAACAATATCTCACAACTCAGCAACTGTAGCCCTTTTACCATTGAAATAAAATGTTCCCAAAACATAGAGATTCAATTCAAGAAAAGGAAAAGGACTTTGTTTCAGTAATTTGCATCTAGAAACACCAAATAAACCAACATTCTAACATGCTGTCCACAATAAAAGACTCGAGATCCTTGTTATATAAAGTTTAGCAATGTGTTGGATCCTCATTGTTGCTTATAATAAGTAGTTCCCATTTTGGCAATCTGAATGAAGAGGCCAGCGATGGACAGGGCCTGGTGATTTATCTTCCCCAGTGGTTGGGACTGAAGAATAGGTTGGGATGCATAAGTGAATACTGAGTAAAAAAGTTTTCAAACCTCAGGAAAACTTTTGAGATGTTGGGTATTTTTCCCATATAGAATTAAGACAAAATGTCACATCCTGGAAAATTGTTGCAAGCAAGCAAACCAAAGCTAGATTTAGTTTGGCTCACTTGGATCTTGATACTTTTATGTTCTTTTTTTGCTTGTTTTACTGGTATTGGTTTACATTTCCAAATAAAAGTAATTTCAGAGAGTTTCAGAACTTAATTGAAATATTTTCAAAATAAGAAATTCATAGTGTCATAGGAATAGAAGGATACCACTCAGCATCTAATTCCCTGTGATAGCAAGCAATCATGTCATACTAATTACTTTAAGAAACTTATCAAGCTTCATATTAAACTACTTAGTTTTTTGTCCCATTCTTCCAGAACCTCACTCCTTGTTAGAAATGGACTTCTAGCTTCCAGTGTCAAATTATTCATTGATAATTCATGACCCTTTGTTCTTGTGCCACCATTGTCCTTCAGCTTAAAAAGCTATTTTCTTTCCCTTGTCTTTACACCTCTGAGCAATGATATCCCTTCCTGAGTCTCCTTTTTGCTAGGCTGAAGAAGTCAAATTTAGTTCCCCCTCATAAAATGGAATGAAACTGCTGAAATTCTTTCCTACAAGCAGTTTAGAGTAAATTGGCATTTCTTAATGAAAAATATGTTTAACTGAGACCTTCCCAAGTAGCTGTAGGGCACTCCCTTTGGTAAGGCCACATTTGTTTTGTATTTGAGATAAGCTGAAGAATTTAGGGTCCCACACTGGCAAAATAAAGAGGCCTTATCATAAATGAAAATTGTGCTCAAACTTTTTGGAACTTTCAACCCAGCACCTTCCATGAGCACTTAAGTCACACTGTGGTATACTTATAGCCCACATTTTTTCAAAATAAAAACTGCTGTGACACTGGATTCCTATGCTCACTACCACGGAGACATTTATTTCCAAAGTGTTTGCAAAGAAATAGATTTTGGTTTAGTCTGCTCATCAGGCAGTTATAAGTACAGTCAGTGTCAGAGTGTAGCATATACCTACAGCCTAATTAATGGCACTCACTATTGAATTCATCTCACCAGGGCTGGAATTGCACAGGAAAGTAGGAATGAGTGCTAGTAGTACCAGGTGGATCCCCAATACCCATCCATCAGTAGTACATCTAAGTCTCTCTCTAGGGTTTGGAAGAGGTTACAATTCTTCTGGATGAATGTGGGAAGTGTACTTGAGGAGCTATAAGGAATAATTTTGCACAAATACATTATTGACTCATGAGACAGAAAATATTTTTTCCCTTTATAAAGAAATAATAAATATAGTTATGAACAAAAAGTGTATTGTTTTGCATTATGTGGTGCATTGGCATTGATTAAAATCGCACTGATATAACATATAGCATATCTATTAATGGCTCTTTATTTGACAGGGACTGGACGCAGTGTTTTTACAGATCTCTCAGCTTAAAGACGATTTCTTCTTTATTGAGAGCTTCTTGAATCAGACAGATATGAAAAGCTCAAAGTCCTATGTGTCCACATCTAAACTCTCAAAGAAAACTGAAGAGACACCTGCAACTATCCCTCCAAATATCCAGGCTGAGGGTGGGTCAGATATTTTAGTCCAGATTAAGATTTAAATTGATCATTCATATTCACTTGAGGGTTAATTTGAAAAGATAAAGTGAATTTGCAGAAATTGGATTGGATTGAGGTGTACTTGTAAGCACACCCCTTAAATAGAACAATTCACTCTAGTGAAAAAAAGGATGCATCTCAGTGGTGCTGAGAACTGCAGATCCCCATCTGACTTGGAGAATTGGAGTTAGCTCTTGGGATTTGGCACTGAGATTGCACAGTTCATTTTACTTTTGATTCCCTGCCTGGTGCAACTTCTGCCCAAACAACACATGCAAGGTTCCAAGAAGCTAGGAGCAGTGAAAGAGCAGTATAATTATTATATTATATGATAATAATAATAAAAGAAAAGCCCATTGAAATCCATCTAATCAAATATTATAACTTCTGGTCAATGCAAATCCTTACAGATCATACCAGTGTAATTTTGCTATTCTATTCATGGGGGGAAACTTCCTCTCTAGTCTCTGATGGCAATTGCTTTATGGCATGAAACATGGTGTTAAACTATCTGTACCATTATTTTAACTTCCGTAACTACTAATATTATTTGGTGTTTCGCATTTTAAAAGTGTTTTACAGTATTTGAATGAATAACTCCAACCATTATATTTACTGTATGAAAATATGTTTCCTGTTATTGGCTCAAGCTTTACTTCCCTTTATATTAATTAAATCACTCCTTTTTTTTTTATTTTGCAAAAATAAAAATAAATGGCTGATCAGTTTTCACTGCACCCTTTATAAATCTGAATACCTCAATTAAGTCATTGCTATATCTTCCCTTTTCCAGAATAAGTAATCTTCCTTCTGTAGTCTCTTGTATATCAGCCTCAGTAATCATTTTTATCGCCTTCATTTTGGCATTTGGCATCTGCAACTTTTTTTAACCAATCATTAGTATCACATACTTTCTATTTATCAACATACTGGGATTTTTTTTCAATGTCCTATGGAACAACCAAGATGAACTTTGAGTTAATGTAAAGACTTATGACAGTTAGAGATACAGTCCAGGTAGAGGTCTCTGTTGATTGGTTCTTTAGTCCACTGTTGATGCCTGACTTGCAAAAGCTACTTGGTGGCTAATTAAGCATTTTCTGAGTAGGAAAAATATAGAATATTTTATTGAGTTAACAATGACCCAGGAAAAGATTTGTTGAAAAATGCCTAATATCTCTTTTGCAGGAAGCCTTTTAATTTTGTTTCAGTGTAAATGAATGCTCAGAATAAAAAATACCTTGTCTCATTTTAGGATTGTAACTGGTTTTACAGATATCTTACATTGCATCCTATTTCAAATACACTTGAACATACTGAGCAAGCAAGTGACACTGATGCTCACATGTCATTGAATAGGAACTATGTTTAACATTTTAATCAGTATGCCAGTCACATCTAAACTGCCAATCTTTTCACATCAATTTGTATGTCATTATTATTAATTAAAGGCAGTTCCTCAGATGGCTTTTTGTGTGGACTGACTTGGGACAAACTTTAGTCCCAAGTCATTCCACACAGTGTTAATGAGCTTTAACACCTACACAGATAAGACATTGGCCTAGTCCTGCTTACTGTGCAGTAATTTACTGCGCGGTAAATTTAAGACAGCACAAATGCATGTGTATACATGCCCACTGATTTGAATTATCTGAAAATTTGCCCCTCTGTTTAAAAGCTCATTTTGCCCACACAATGGGTGAATCACTATAGAAAACAAAGAGAAGATGTTGCCATTGTACATTGGAAGAAGGCATCATACAACCTAAGAATGTTTATTTAAAATAAATTATGCAATATTTGTCTTTCTGTCTTTGGTAGTATAAGTAATGTAATCGTCACATGGTTTCTCATGTAATGAAAGGATCTACTATAATGTTCCCTATAGCACTACTGAAGGATCCAACAGCTCAAGTCCTTCTAGACCATAAGACAGAAACAATGGGGACAGAGACAATGGAGAAGTCCAAAATAAATATCCCGTTTATAAACAAACTTACAGGTGAGATTGTTGGTGTTGGAACATATTATCTGCAACTGAGCAGAATGAACAAATGCTGTAAGATTTGTATAGGTTCAGTTTTAAACAATATTCACTAGGGATAAAATTCACTCCTGGACAGAGGGACTGCATAAGGCTTTAAAACAGAACATCCTAATACAACATCAGATTTATGTGGATGTAACTTCTACTTTACACTGGTAAAAGTAAGGTCAAAATCAAATTCTAACTTCGTTATTAGTTTTCATCAGACAAAATTATTCCCATGGCTCTAAATCTTTTATTTGTTCTTTTCTGGACATATTATATTTGTGGTGAATCATTTATGAGTGGCCAGATATCAACAGAGAAAGCAATATAAGTTCTGACCCTTGATTTTGTTTTCTTCTTTGATTATTGTTGGGAATTTAGCAGTTATTTCCACTAAGCCGTTCACATTGACTCCCCAGTTTATTACTAATACCGATACTACTGCTTCTACTACTGTTTTCTTGACTAGACATAGTTAATCTGGAACCCTTCAGTCATTACTTTGTACTTGAATATCATCTACTCTCTTGGTGTGTAAATTCCTAGTTTATTTTAGTACTTTCTGGGCACATCCACAAGTTCATTAATGCACCTTTGCTACTGCGCATTAAGTTTAATACCTCTAATATGAGGTACAATCACAGCGTCACGTGCAGACACGCCCTCTGTTGTGTTTCATAATCACCTCTGGTCTTAAATTTGCTAAATAATGTTGTGTCACTTGTATATTTGACCTGTTTGATACCTTTCGCTAGGAAATTAATATAGTAAATAATCATCCTACTAAACTGGTTAATGCAAAACTGCATGTGGAGAGGGACACAGGACAATTTCTGACTCCTGAAGGACTGGTTGTTTTATGTCCATAAGCCAAATCATATACTCTGGTCTAAATATCGTACAGCAAAAAAAACTGCTTCAGGAAAGGGAGAAGCTGCCTCTACAGATGCTTTGGGAAACCGCATTATCTTGTAACCTTTAGAAGTGACTTTCTAGTTTGAACATGCTGATTAGAAAATTCTTTTTCTGTCTCAGGGTCAGAGAAATGGATAATAAGTGTACTTGCTGACTAGGAGCTCAGACTTGGCCCCTTTCCAGATACTCAATACACTCTTTGTATAAATAGGGTCTTTGTAAATGTCCAAAAATGAGATTATCTATCTATCTATCTATCTATCAATAGATCTTATTTTTGGACATTTACAAAGATTTACAAAGATCCTATTTATATGGAAAGTAGAAAGGATTATTTTCATCATGTTCACTTAATGGCTATATCAATCAGCATCAACCAGTCTGGAGCTTCAGGCTAGAGCTAGCTGAATAACAGTTTTCCTCATTCCATCTGTGTCCTAACCAGTGACATGCAGCTCAAGAGTGGTATTATGGTTATTTGTTAACTGCTAGACAATCATTCAAATGCAACACAATTTAAGAAATAAGGAATAGTTGCCTGAGGCAGCTCTTTAGCTGTTCCAAGCTGCCCTTGACTTCAGCTGGAACTATGGTCCATTTCTTCTCACCACTGCTATTTGTACAACAGATCTCCCACCTTCACTCCCTTATAAAGTAATAGGTTGGAGTTACATGTTACACTTCGACCATACTAAATCTATGGAATTGTTAAAGTTAGAAGTTAAAGTTAGAATGTGGTGTGAGCAGTCACACATTGAGAGTGAATACCATTTCTTGCCTGCACAGGTCTGACTTGTCACTGTGGCTAGGGACAGACATTCAGAAACATGAGCCGGAATTGATTCAATCTCTGCACATTAGTCCAACCTGGCTAGGCTAAATCACTTTGTAACTGCACAGACATCCCAGAAATGCCTGCAGTGGCTTGGGCTAGAAGCTGGGGGATGCTAAAGCAGTCCTCCTTTCTTCCACAGGAGCTGAGGTAGGGTGTGGGCAGGATGCTCTGATTAGCCCAGAAAGGAATTGATAACAATGTTTATGACCCCCAATTTAGTCTTTATCACCCCCTTAGGAAAACAACAGAGGGACATTACTAGCTACCTGTTGATTCTGCTTGTTGATTCTATCTGTTGATTCAGCACAGACCATAGCCAGCTTGTGGTCTGCAGCTAATACACAGACACCTCCTCAGCAAGGCAGAAAGGAGTGGGGATTCTTGTTTAGCAGGGACTGGTGAGGCAGAGGGAAGGGAGCAGCCTGCAGTCTCTAGCTGCAGCCAGGAAGCAGAGAGGAGGGGCCAGCCCTGCTGCGGAGCAGAGAGCCCTGCCCAGCCCACAAAGAATGCCAGGATGCTGGGGGAGTCTGATTTAATTTAAACCAGCAAGGGGTTTGGGACAGACATTACATAAACTGGTTTGAGCCAAATCAGTTAAATCTGATACTACATTCAACCAGCTTTATCTCAAACTAGTTTCAGCCATATTCCAATTGGTTTATGTGCACTGAACATCTGTTCTGTTACAGTTTAAACCAGTTTCTGATCACTTAAACTGGTTTATGTTTGTCAGGTATTGCAATCCCTTGCAGACCTGTAGGACACCGCCTGCTGTTCAATGAAGATGTTATTGCTTCTAATTGATGAGCTATATGCCCACGTTTCACCTGCCACGACTTGATGTTAACGGAGTTGGTTCATTACCTGCATGTGTAGTCCAATTAGTAGTCTCGCCATTGTCTTGCAGGGTCCTGTGTTCCTGAGGGCTCCGCCATCCCTACACCCTCACCCGTTCCACCAGGGTCTGACCAGCCAGTTGGTCCTGCCACATGTCCTCGGTACCAAGCAAACAACCAACAAAAGACCAAAAAAACCCCCCAAGAAAACAGAGAAGGCTCTCCTGGCCTGGTCACTGTTCCTGCTGTTTGCAGACAATATCTAAATCAAAATTGACTTTTGTGCAGTCAGTCCCCCCTTGGTGGCTCTCTCTCTCTCTCAGCCTCTTGTGGAGGCTGCCACAACTTCTTTTAGCACCTTGAGTCCATCTATAACCCCATCTTATTGGCTTGTGCCACTTTTACATGTATTACCGTACCATGAAAGTCTATGGTGCCCCTCTGTTAGGGTTATTACAGTACCACTCTCCCTGCTGGGCTCTGCCAGCTCTCAGCATGTAAACAAATAGTTCTGCGCCCCCACAGAGTCAGTAGGTTTGGCTCTCAGTCCCCGCTGTGGGTTTTACTCTCTGCAAGAGTCTCCTACCAGCACTCCATGTTGCCTTCAGAGTTCCCTGCAGCGTGTGCTGACTCGCTCCTCCTCCTCCTCCTCCTCCTCCTCCTCCTCCTCTTTCCAGTTCTGCACTCCTCCTGCTTCCCTGTCCTGGGCTCTTCTTTATACTGGCACGGGAGTTCTCTGTCCCTCCCCTCCCGAAACACCTGGGTAAGGGAGATTTCTGCCGGGCTCCTTGGGGCTGGAGACCTGGGGCCGCTGGGCCTTTGTTTAGCCCGTATGCTTTGGAGCCTGGTGGCTCCTTCTTTCTCTCACAATGTGTAATGTCTGTCATAGCCTGTAGGGCTGGTGACCAAGGGAATAGCTAAGAGCCAGGATACCTGTGCAGGGGGGAGGGAGGCTGGGAGCAGTACATCCTGGGATGCTTGGACTACTGCAAATTGCTCATTTTATCTCCATGGAGCAGACTGAAATTATTAATTAACACAAGAAAACCCTCACTTGAAGTGGCATAACTTTTGAGATGTTCAGAGGACATTTAATGTACCATTCACTTAAGAATGAGTGGGGAGGGTTCTAGACAGAAGCTCTTCAGTGAAGCTGAGTAGACAGAGGAGCTTTAGGGATGAATCTGTTTTCTATGTTCTAATAATTCTTTTGCTCAGCATTATAACAAAGTGACTTTCTGTGAATATTTATCATTGTCACATGAAATGTGTTTAATCTTTCTGATGGGCAGGGGAAGAGCAGAAGCAGGACCAATACTTCACTATGTTGATTCATCCATTATTGCCATTTATATAGTTAGGTCACAGTCATGGCAGGATTGTATAGCTCCAGTTTTGGTCACTCCTGGACCTATGTGGAAGAACCAGTACTCAGACCTGCTACTTAGTCTTGGATTGAGGACTTGATCCTATTTTGGCAAAACTCACATTGACTGCAGTGGGAACAGCCCCTTAAATGAAGTATTTTAGGACCATAGGAAATTAGATCATCACTAAGAACATCCAATTCTAATATAATGAAGGCTTAGTCTGCCTGTCCATAATGCTCTTGGAGCACTCTGATTGGTTACTGAAACAACCAATCAGAGTGCTCCAAGAGTGTTCTGGACATGAGATGGCAGCAGCAGAGATAGAGCAGACAGTGTGAGGGGGCAAGTGTCCCCCTCCCACTCTCTGGAGGCAGTGGTGGCATGGGCTGCTGGCCAAGGGGGATAGAAGAGATGGTGTGGCAATCTTCTCTTCCCCTATCCCCTGCTCCTGGGTGGCAGTGGCAGAGCTCCATCGCTGCCCATCCCCTCCCCCTGTCATTCCTGATAGGCAATTGGCTAGTAAAAATAATATTATTTTGAGCTTTGCCATGCTTCCTTTGATTGTTCCATTGATGTTCATGAGGCCTCATCTTCTGTCCTTTGCTCTCGATATTGTCTGCTGGGTGCTCTGGGAAGATTAAACAACTAATTGATTTACTTACTTTAGCTCATTTTAAAGTTGCAGGAGAATTCCAACTTTTTTCCCCCTTTATCGAATTAAACTACTTGGGCAGGGCCATAAAATGAAAACCTATTTAGCAAGGGAATGAAACAAAAGAGAAAAAAGATAAAACATGAAAGAGGCAAGGGATTCAAATGTGGGTAGGAGTGCATGCTTCACAAGCTGAGTGGTAGCTGAGAAGATACTGTGTTTCCTGGAAGCCCCAAGAGGACTGAGAAGATACTGTGTTTCCTGGAAGCCCCAAGAGGAATTCTGTTCAAGTCAGTGTGACCCCTTCTATATGGGCTGAGTCATAGAACCATAGAAAAATATGGCTGGAAGGGACCTCAGGAGATCATTTAGTCCAACCTCCTGCTTAAGGCAGGATCAGCCCTGTCTAAACCATCTCAATCAAGGGTTTATCTAATCTGGTCTTAAAATTGTCCAAGGATGGAGATTCTATAACGTCTCTAGGTACCCCGTTTAACCACCATATGCTTAACTACTCTCATAGATGGGAAGTTCATCCTAACCTACGTTTCTCTTGTCTAAAGTAAAGACCATCACTTCTTCTGCTTCTGTCCCCTATGTCACAAAGAAATTTAGAAAGAACATCACCATTCTTTTTATAACTATCTTTTAGGTATTTGTAGACGATTACAAATTCCACTCAGTTTTCTGTTCCCTAAACTCAATATTCCTGTTCTTCCAACTTTGTTTCTTAGACATCAGTTTTGTTGGTCTCTGCTGGATTCTGTAATTTGTCCACGTCTTTCTTGAAGAGTGGCACCCTAAGCTGAAGACAGTGCTCCAAAAGACGCCTCATCAGAGCTGAATGTAGTAGAAGAATCATTTTCCTTCACTTACAAGTGTTACTTTTTTTAATCAACCTGGAACATTATCGGATTGTTTTGCAGTAAGGGTAAACTGTTGACTCGTATTCGGTTTACAGTCTGTAAAACCCAACCAGCATAACAATCTGTTACTTTAACGGCATCTTTTTTCAGGTATATATGAAAAGCCTGATTGGCTAGGCATCTTTAGAAACCCCTACAGTTTTAATCTCAAATTAATTATTTTGGTATTTATTCTGAGTCAAAATGTAAAACATTACACGTTCATCAATCTTTTTGATTTGGATAGATCTCCAAGTCTTCTTCTATGGTGCTGACAAAAATGCAAATGGATACCTCACATTCAGTGAGATGGAAAAGGTCCTGGGAGAAGACACACCTCAGAGAGAGGAACTTCAAGAATTTGACAATGATAAAAATAGCATGTACTCATACCTTGAACTAAAAAAAGCCCTTGAACTGACAGGTAAAGACTAAAAAAAATGTACTAAATGTATTTATTTTTAACTATTTCTTTCCCCTGCCTATCCATAGCTGCTGCTTCTTTCTGGAAAACAAAGTTAGGGCTTGGCTGTGCTTGGAAATGTACTAACATAGCTATTGTGGAATGGGGGAGACGGGGGCAATATTTTAATGTCCTCAGACAGAGTGTGGCAGTGGTATATTTCATAGTGCTGGCAGCATAAGTGACTGTCAAGTGACTCTGAGCTGCATTTTGAACTGGACTGTATAAATAATGAGAAAGATCTAATATGAGAACAAAAGGCCATGAACTGAATTTGAGTAGACTACTGAACATGTAAGCAAATCATCAAAGACAAGGCTGAAAATTAAGTAGTGGACATCAGTTCAAGAGGGAAGTGAGTAGATCTTAGAAACTGAAATGAAGACAGGTTCATGAATGTGTTGTTTGAGTTTTTCATGGCCGTAATAAAACAAGCATCGTAGAAAATATTAGATTAGCGTTAGATTGCCTGGAAAAAAACCCAACTCTTTAGGTACCTGCAAAAACAGGAAGGTAAGAACAGAGTAGATATCCAAAAATAATTATACTCATAAGGAGGAAAGATAATTGCATACTTACTCTTTGTTTTTGATTCCCCTCCCCATCTTAAAAGCTGACCCCTGTCAGGATTTAATTGTTTTATTAACTGAAACATAAGAGAATTGACATTAAATAAAATCAATATCATGCTCCAAGTAGCCTCATTATGCCTGACAGATGCATATGTAGCTTGCCAATTTTTGTTCTTATTTCTTACAACATACCAACATGTTTTAGTCATGCAAATCTCTCTTTGTTGTTGCCTATGGCACAGTTCATACATCTATTTATTATTATCCTCCAAGCCAAATTTCTCAAATTCACATTGAACAGGACTTGTAAATAGGAATTACTTCATAATGAGGCACCCAAAACACATTATTATAAGAAATTTAATCTTCTCCAAATGTTAGTAGTTTCTTTGTAATACCTAATTGTTCTACATAATCACCTTAGTCACAAGGCAAATGTCTGTGAAGATTAAAACCATTCTCAGCAGCTACATTTAGCCCTGATCACTTTAAGAGAAGTTATCATTTAAGCTTCTTTTTTCTAAAGGTACTAAGATGTGGCTCCATCTAACAGTGAATCTCTTTTCATTACAGAATAACTGAGAAAACTAAATGCAAGGTGGAGAGATGCAAGCAATGTTCTGGATTATTTTTAAAGTTTTATATAGGAAAGAAAATCACATGCAGTTCTATTTCTTCATGTTTTTTCAAACGGGATATATTAATGGTGTAAAGATAAAAGGATCATCCTTAAATATTTACTCCCTATTTACCACAGTAGTCAGTTACTATAGAATGGCCAGTGGAGAGAAACTGCAATTGTTTAACTGTCTTTATAATTATTAACATTTTAATCAAACATTAATATGAATAAATGAATTTTGTTTTGTTGTACATAAGAGAAATTGGAAGGAAAAAAATATTAGTGGTTAAATATGATTTAGAAACCTTTGACTTACTATTAAAACTGTTTTGCAATGTGGGGTTGTTTTTTCTTTGATTCCACTTTCTCATCATACTATATAATTACTGTTGCAGTTTTTTCAAAGCTCTGGCATACAGTTAATGCTGATAACTTAGTCTCTGCCCTATACACCATGTAGTAGTACATGACATAACAAAAAGTTAAATCTTCTCATTGGTATCCAAAGGATAGATTTGTAGCAAAAAATGCTCTATAGAATATTTGTATTTCAGATGTCATCTGTGGCTTCACATGCTGGTACATTTCAAATGACAACTTTGACCTCTGTACCCAGGGATGTTTTAGAGGGGATTCTCAGATTTTTGTGAGCTCCTGGTTAAAATTCTGTCATTATCAAATTATAAGGTTGTAGAATCACAAAGAAATAGGGCTAGAAGTCTCCTTAAGGAGTCATTTAGTTCAATTTTCTGCTCAAGGCAATACCTACTCTTAAAATGCTGTTGCACCCCAATTCATGTTGCTCCCAAAAGATCTCTAATGGGAAGTTTAACTTGACCCACTTCAGTGTTTTATAATATGATTCCTACGTAATTATATTTTATATAGGCATGGGATGCAATGCCCTTTCCACATAACACAGCTTACTTTTTAGAACAGTATGAATATAATAGTATTTTAATAGTATTGTGATAGATTTCATAGACATTAGGGCCGGAAGGGACCTCGGGAGATCATCGAGTCCAGCCCCCTGCCCAAAGGGCAGGAAGTCAGCTGGGGTCATAGGATCCCAGCAAGATAAGCATCCAATTTACTCTTGAAGGTGTTCAATGTAGGTGCTTGAACCACCTCCACTGGCAGACTGTTCCAGACCTTGGGGGCTCGGACAGTAAAGAAATTCTTCCTTATGTCCAGCCTGAAACGGTCTTGCAGGAGTTTGTGACCGTTCGACCTTGTCATCTCTTGGGGCGCTCTGGTGAACAGACGTTCCCCCAGATCCTGGTGGTCACCCCTGATAAACTTATAGGTGGCCATCAGATCACCCCTGAGCCTGCGCTTTTCCAGGCTAAAGAGTCCCGTGGCTCTCAGCCTGTCATCGTAAGATCTGTTTTCCTGACCTCTGATCATGCGCGTGGCTCTCCTCTGGACTCTCTCAAGCTTCTCCACATCCTTTTTGAATTGTGGAGCCCAAAACTGGACGCAGTACTCCAGCTGCGGCCTCACCAAGGCCGAGTACAAGGGGAGAATGACGTCCCGGGATTTGCTCGAGAAGCATCTATGGATGCCTTTTGGTCGCTTTACTAGCCGCAGCATCGCATTGGAGGCTCACGTTCATCTTGTGGTCAATGATGACCCCCAAGTCTTTTTCTTCCATAGTGCTAACCAACGTAGCACTGCCGAGCCTATAAGGGTGCTGCAGGTTTTTCCTCCCAAGGTGGAGAACCTTGCATTTTTCGGTGTTAAACACCATGAGGTTCTCGTCTGCCCATTTGCTGAGCTTGTCCAGGTCAGGCTGGATCACCCGCCTATCTTCTGGTGTGGATGCTTTGCCCCAAAGTTTGGTGTCATCGGCGAACTTGGCCAGTCCACTCCTAACTCCAATGTCCACATCATTAATGAAGATGTTGAACAGTATGGGTCCCAGGACAGAGCCTTGAGGGACCCCACTGGTCACAGGGCACCACGATGAGTGACTGCCATCAATCACAACCCTCTGGGTCCGACCACGGAGCCAATTTCCCAGCCAGCGGATTGTGGTGGAGCCAAGGCCACAACTGGGCAGTTTGGCCAAGAGGTGATCATGGGATACCAGATCAAAAGATTTTTTGAAGTCAAGATATATGACATCAATCTCTTCTCCCTTGTCCAGGTGATAGGTCACCTGGTCATAGAAGGAAATGAGATTGGTCAAACAAGACCTACCCGCAACAAACCCGTGCTGGCTGTCCCTTAGAATCTTAGCCTGGGCCAGTCCATCAAGGATGGCCTCCTTAATAAACTTTTCTAAGATCTTCCCCAGGATAGAAGTCAGGCTAATGGGCCTGTAGTTAGCTGGATCCACTCTCCTCCCTTTCTTGAAGATCGGCACCACATTGGCCTTCTTCCAGTCTTCGGGCACTACACCAGAGCGCCAGGAGTTTTCAAAGATCCGTGCCAGGGGCTGGGCTATGACGCTCGCCAGCTCCTTGAGTACCCTGGGGTGCAGGTTGTCAGGGCCAGCTGACTTGAAGGTATCCAGCTTCTCAAGGTGTTCCTTCACGAGGTCAGCATTGATGGAGGGTAGGGGATCCCCAACACCCGGATCTCCCTGTCCCATAGCAGGCATGGGCATCCCGTGTGACTGATGAAAGACTGACGTAAAGTACCTATTTAATAGGTTGGCTTTTTCCTGGGCGTCAGTTGTCAGTTGCCCCATCTGGTTTAGCAGGGGTCCAACATTGCCCTTGCTTTTCCTCTGGCTCCCCACATACCTGAAAAAGGACTTTTTGTTGTCCTTGATGCCTGAAGCTAATTGGAGTTCAGTTGCAGCCTTGGCTTTCCTGGTTTGGTCCCTGCAGGACCGGACCAGCGTGGAGTAATCCTCCTTGCAGGTGAATCCCGTCCTCTATCCTTTGTAGGCTTTCCGTTTTAGCCACAGTAGGTCCGCTAGGTCTCTGGAGAGCCAGGGGGGCTGCTGTGCCTTCTTGCTGCCTTTCCTCCGTGTTGGAATAGATTTAGCTTGTGCGCTGAGGATCGCTTCCTTGAGAAGCAACCACTCTTCTTGAACTCCCATCTCCCTGGGGTCATGGTCCCTGAGGGCCTGACCGACTAGCCTCTTGAGCTTGTCAAAGTCGGCTTTTCTGAAGTCAAGGACTTCTGTGTTGCTGACTGACTTGCCAGCTTTACGGCGGATGGTGAAGGTGATCAGCTCGTGGTCGCTGTCACCCAACTTCCCATCAATCACTAGGTCGCCAATTAGGTCATCCCCCATAGCCAGTACCAGGTCAAGCAGTGCTTTGCCTCTCGTTGGCCCATAGGCTTACATTTAGATTCATACAATTCTAAAAAATAAGCCATGTTATATGGAAATGTGTAATATTCCTTAAATGAAACATGGGTTGGGCATCCAACTGCCATCCAAGGCAGAAGACTGGCTATCACGTTAAGTATATTTCCTCCTATATATAACTAGCAGAGTCACTGAAGAACCATAAAATTAGGTGCTCAGAATATCACTGACATTTTTTCCCCAAGGCTCTCTGCAAGCACTTTTTAAAAATTTATTCCTTGGACCCATGCTGTTCCTTGGACCCATGCAAATTACTAGAATGGAGCAAGTCCAAAGGCTGCCCTTCTGACATGTCTCAGTGTCATAACAGAATCGAGTAACATTTTGTTCCTTACGGATTTAGATGTCTGTAAAAAAAAACCAAAACAAATTCAGGACTCATGTATGCCTACACATACACACTGAAATCTTAAGAGTTGGACTTGACAGCATAGAAAAGAGCTGGAGGACTACTTATTATCTGCACTACTGAATACTTGTTGCAAATCAGGCCTGATTTACATCCTTAGCAATCTCATAGAAATCAATGGCAGGTCACAGCACAATGTAATCCCTAATATAAAACATTACAAACCAATGGGATTACAGGCATAGAAGTCCTTGCATTCAAACGAAGTTTCAAGATTGTGGCAGAGGTGTCCAATCCTGCAAGTAACTGAACACATCCAAGAACAGTGGTTCTCATTCTCTCCAAGCTTTCGTACAAGACCAGCTTTTCTAATAGATGTACTGTGAAGCTCTTAACTTGTAAATCCCATGACCCCAAGTTGGGGAACCACTGTTCTAGAAAGTTCAGTGCTGTCAACTGCCATAAACCTTATGCTTGAATTGAGAAGGATAGTACATGCCCTATACAGTAGATGGACTTGGTAGGTTCATTGCTCTTCTGAGGCTATTACGAGTGTTATCTCCATTATAGGTTCAGGGAATACTGCTGCAATCAATGTTTTCTAAAACAGGGGGACAAAAAGCTTTCTGGGTCAAGATACTGGGTACATGGAAAATGACACACCCAGCAACTGACAGGAAATCTTGATAGTGATTTATGCCCTGCCCTATCCACAAAAGGCTTGAAGTGGCTTATAATAGCAGATGAACAAACCACCAGATTAAAAAAAAAAAGACATCAGACTCCCCAGTTGGCACCCCTAAAACTTTAAAGCAGCCCACCCCATTCACTCCCTCCCATTTCCTTGCATAATACCCAGGAAAACAAACCCTATGCCACATCCCAACTGTACTTTCCAACACTTCATTCACACAAAACATCTTTACACCCCCTCCTCCACCACCTGCTCACTCATTCCCACTCTCTTGCTTCACACCCAGGGGAGATGAGCATGTCTCCCAAGCCCATACTCCCCCCTCCCCCCATTGAGGGTCTGAAATTTGGATCATGATAAGATACTAAACAGAAAACAACCATTCAAATAAAGAATACTTACCTAGAAAATCTGCATACATGTACTCAGGAACCCTTTTTAATGTAGTCTATTTGCTTTAAACAAATTTAAATGAAGTTTATTTGCTTTAAACATTACTGTTGATAATAGCAATTATAATAGTAATACCTGCCATAATGGCCAATCAAAAGAGAAAAAAAGATAATGGTTCTTGGGTAGCCAGCTCCCAATTAATTAATTAATAAATATAATTTGTATGTCCAAATATCAAAGCCAGGCTAATATACAATTCAGACATATTATGTGCCTGAGGGTTTTTTTCTTACTTCTGTAAAATTTTAAAACAAGTAAAAGTGCAAAGTTGTCTTTTCCCTAAATGTAATACAGATTTAATATCATTTTTTCCCTAAAATCTAAGGGATAGTTTCTAAACAGTCACAGGTTAAGCAGATGATTCAGTCTAGGATCTACTTGACGTAGATACATTCCTGTAAAGCTAAGATTTTCAAAGGCACTGAAAGGCCTAAATAATTACAAATTATTACAAAATATACACATGGAATATTTGACCTGCATTTGTACTTCCAACCAGCTATCGAGTAAAAGGTAGGTTCTTGTTTATATAGATATTTAGAATGTGGCCAAATGTGGGAACATCTGAAATCCCTCTTAAAGCTCATATGAAGCTGGCAATTGACTTGATGAAAACCCAAATGCAAAACTATGGGAATATAGGATTACATCAAATACACAAATATAAGATGATCAGGATAGGTCTGTGCTTAAAAAGGAGATTATTGCTTATGTGGGGAACAACTCTAAAAATTGGAATGACTTTTTTCAAATGCCTCTTCTTGACATCGAAGGTGCCGAGTCTACTCAGCTCAATCCTGAAGTATATGGCAGTTGGGGGCACCTCGGACCACATCCAAATCATCATAGTATCATTGTGCCTAATCCAGAAAGAGCAATCCAGGTCAATCCTGTTCCAAAACCACAAAGCTTTTTAGGCATGTAGATTTTAGCTGAAAAAATACCAAGACACCTAGACTCGATTATCGTGTATGCTCTCATGTTCAGTGGCTTCTAAAATCCATCTAACTGCCCAATTCCTTAAGTGGCCATAGATCATGCCTAGGAAGTACTTGATCCTGAGAGTGTACACATAGTTCATTACAAAATACAGCTAGTACTGTGCACTAGATCTAATAGCCTAGTGGTTAGAGCACTCAGGAAGAGGGTGGCCTGAGTTTGAAGCCCAGCCTAGTGGTTATATCACTCCCCTGAGGAGTCTACGGTGATGAAAAGATTTAATTTTTTGTTTTTTAACAATTGACGGTATAATTAACATGTATAAAGAGTTCTGGCAGAAAGGATTTGAACCTACATTTCACCACCTTCTGAGCATTGTGCTATAATCAGCAAACAGCAGGTTAGGCATTATCCAGTATTCCTTCTGAAGCTGGATCCTTGAACTGCCAAGACAAGGAGATATGTAAAGCCAGGGAGGAGGGAACAAAAGCAGACCTCAGTGAGTTGAATGCTGCTTTGGAGGTAAAGGGGACCCTGGATTCTAATCAGGATTCTTGCACCGCATGGGGCAAAACTGTTCTCCACCCATACCATCCACTGAATATTATTATACATTGGTTCAGCTTCAAGAAGAGGACTGCAGAGGGGACTAGATTATGCTTAACCTGTGGCCTTGTGGTCTTGGGCTAAAACATGGGAGAGCCCTCCTCATCCTCCTCCAGTACTAACATTGTGGTTTTTGTTGGGTATAATTTTGTGATTTCTCCTTGCCTAGGACATGCTCACATAAAACCATACACCTTCCAAGCCACAGCACAGCCTAGTGCACATACTTCCACACACTGTGTTAGTGACAAAACTAGCAGTTATGTAACTCTATAACTGCCATTTATGCATATAAAGGAAAAAATAATTTTGTTTTGTTATTTATACCTGCACAAGAAAAGTAGCAGGCTACCAAATAGAAATTCTCCTCAGTCTAATGGAAAGCGAGTGTAAAATGTATTTAACTACTTCTATGGCTATAAATGACTACTCAATGTTCAAGCGAGTAGAAAATTCAGGCCTTTTGTACTTAAAGCAATCAGCATCCCAGCAATATCTGTATTTTACTAATTCTATAATTTAAGTGTCCTATTGAATGCCAAAGACAAGCTAAAAAGCAACCTTTCTAAAAGCAGTTTGGTATAAAAATGCATAAAGTATGTATATTTCCACAATATACTAGATTAGAATAGGCTCATAAATGACAGCTTTGCTATTTAAAAATCACATATTTGATCTAATATTCTGTATGTTAGTAGTCTCTAGAGATGCCCAGATATAACCACTTATAGATAGGGGTGCACAGATATAGATTTTTGAGGTGATACCAATAGCAGATTTTTAAGAAGGCGTTATCAGCCAATACCATATCTGATTTCCAATACAATATCTGATTTCCCATATGCAGCTGGGCAGCTTGAAGAGCTGCATGCAGCTTGTAAGTCTGTTGTAGTGGAAGGGAAGGGGGAAGGCGTGGGGAAGATCAAGGTCCCTGTGGTAAGGGAGGGACTGGGCTAAGGCAGGTGCTGCCTAGCTGGGGAAAGGCAGGGCATGGGAAGGAGCTGCAGCTTATGTGGTGGGGCGCAGGGATGGCTTCTGCTACTGCATGCACCCCAAGAAGGCATGGCGGAGAGGGGGCGTGTGCCACCTCGACCTCCGTGGGGCAGGCTGCAGCTGTGGTCTGGGGCTAGAGTGGTGCCAGGCTTTTCTTGGCAGGGCCTGGCCTGGGCTGCACTCAGGGTGGGCAATGGCAACACTGAGAGGGGGTTGGGGGAGCTGCAGCTACTCAATTTTTGCCATAGCCCCCCTCAACCCACTTTCCCAGGGCCACCTGCTCTGAGCACACCCCGGCCTAGCCCCTGCTGGGAAGAACCTGGCACAGCTCTGGTCCCAACCCACAGTGGCAGCCACCCTGCCCTTCACAGATCCAAGGGCACATGTCCCCCCATGCCCTTCTGGGGTGTTCGCAGTGGCAGGAGCTGCCCCTCCCACACCCCCTGGAGGAGCCACTGCTCCATTCCACACCCTGCCCCACCCCAACTAGGCAGTGCCTGAGCCCCACTCCCTCCTTCACCACAGGGGCCTTGATCTGTGTCCCCATGCCCCTTCCCTCCCCCCTCCCCTTCCACCACACCAGACCTACCAGATGGACGCAGTTCTCCAAGCTGCCAGGCTGTGCTCCTCACCACCTGCATACTGTGCTGTGGCTGTGTACATGCATTAGCTATTTATTGGCCAAATTATCAGCCACATCAAGCCGATTTCCAATACAGACAATTTTGTTTATATCGGTGTTGATCTGGTATCGGACCAATGTATCAGTTTACCTATACTTACAGACATTGCTTCACAAAAAACAGCTTATTGTGAACTATATTTTATTGGAGAGTTTAGTATTAACTGTTAGAAAATCTTAAACTCCCTCACTTTTTAATCTGGCAAAGGATTGAGTGGAAGTCACTGCTATAATCTTTGTCAACAACGCTTTCACTAAAAAGAATAAAAGGACCACAAAATATAATAATATTTGGTTTCAAAGCAAACTATGTGAGAGAGAAAGAGAGCATATACTGTATGGTACAACATATGCATAGTTAAACATATGTATATATACACCTACACATTTTGTGTTGGTTAAAGTGCATAAACAAAAATATCACACATTTGAATAAAAATGTACTTGCAACAACAGATTTTCTCTATTAAATCCATGTTTATTGCTTAAGTTTTATCACAGTGGAGATTAAATTATGCTTAATCATCCGGTCAGTGCTTTTGTACCTTCTTCAATGCCAAAAAACATTAAAACCAACCCATTCATACACTCTAAGTCCTGTTAACATTCCACCACTCATCGCCTCTATATGTTCCTTTAGTTGCCACAAACTGATAGGATTGTAAAAAAATATAACTAACGGGCTTATTTATAATACCATATTCTTCAAGTATTCAGAAAGCAGTACTAATATCTGTACTGTACATTAGAAACATATTTGTAATGTTATTTATTGCTATAGGATAGAGGCTCCTGATGGAATAATAATGAAGTATTACATCACTGTGTATGAAGATGATCTCAGCCTTCTGTAATTATCACAACTTCTCCCATGTTAGTGAATAACACTAGATAAATGGGTATCTTTCTTTTCTCTTCCAGACATGGGATTTCAAACTACAAATAAATAAAGCATACACTCACAACATGTGTAGTGCAAATTCCAAGTAAACAGAATGACATGGAAATAAGCTCATAGTTGCCAACTCTGGTTCAGCAGGGCAGTTATGATTTTATGCCCATTGCTCTGCATCACCACCCTCAATTTGAAAACAATAAAAGTCCCATGTCAGCTACAATGATTGAAAGAGATTGTTGTGGGGAGGGACCATAGCGGGGAAAGGAAGAGGCAATCTCTGTGAACTTTACACTCAGTTTGCTAGGTTTAATGTCATGCATGATATCAAACCTCTAAGTATAGATTGGTTACCAACCCAGAGAATAGCTTCCATCCCACTTTCAGAGAATTATATGTTGGCAACTATGTAACATGGATTGTGTGGCCCAGACCAGTATAAGGTAATATTTTTCCAGTTTTAACTATTGAAAGAGAACATCGATAACATTGTGATTTAGAAAAAACTTAATAATAACATAATAATAATTCACAGGAAAGACATTCAACTTTTTTTTCAACAAACCCCAAATAATGGTTTGATTCTGAATTACTCCAAGGCTGAAGTAAAACCTTCTAGACTGAGCTCAAGGCTGATATTTTTTCTGTTTTATGAATTAATTATGTATTTCTTAATTATAATTTTACCCACATAGACATATTACTCATGGGGGAAAAAAGCACAAAAGCTTAAATTGCATTCTTTTTTTTTTATGGAGAACATAAATAATTTAGGCAACACAAAAAATGTAAATAAATACGAAATGACAACTTGCTGTATGCTCTCTCATCCTTTTCTCTAAAGCACAGTCAGAGAAAAGAGGTCTAGTAAAGAAAAAAAATGCAATTTTTACCATTTTTCTTCAGTGCTCATTTTTGAGAGTGTTCTTTTCTATGGCTGCTTTCTCAATCTGCAACTTGTTAATTGCTGTGTGTCAACCACTGGTAAAAATTACTTTATTTAAACATCATTCTTATAAACATGTCAAACTTTCAACCAATATAACACAGAGCTAGCTCTAAAATACGTTAAGCTAACAGATGGATATATTACAAAAAAGGAAAACTTTGCGCGTAAAAAAGAAACCTTTCCTTATCTGGGACACACACATTCAGATATAAAAACTGAGAAATCATAAATATGGTCATTGAATTACTTTGGAGAATTAAGGCTTCTAAAAACATCAGTGCCAAAATAACCTCTCTGCATCAGTATTAAGAATATAATACATTTTCTATTTTAGGTTGTGCTTTTTTTTTGCTTTAAGACTTTTCTTAGTTCTGTAGAATTCCATCACATAAGATTACATGTTGTAGGGGAGAGTTAGAACTGTTTATTGAGGTTTTATTTTAAGTAGTTGTTAGACTAAGTTACAGCGATAAAATTCAATTATGGATCTGATTCGTTACTACTGTACATAGACGGTTGGCTCATTTCACCTTTTTTTCGTGTTTAATGTGGCCATTTCTTCTATATTTGCCATTTGGGATCCCATTTTGGTAATGTCCATTAATGGTACTATGTTCATCACGTGACCAAAGATGTTTGCTCTTTTTGTGAATAAACTTTGCAATCCTGGCCAAAATGTAATAAAATAAGGCAGCACCAAGTAATACAACAACGGTGATATCCAGTAAGAAATACTGATATGAAGACAGGCTGTAAACAGCCGCACGCAGATGCTGTGCTCCGTTGTGCCGGAGGATGTAGTTAATCCAGTATACTGTCCGATTAACAGGATGCCCAGGTTGGTCTCTGTGAATTTCAGACAGCTTCTTGGCCCGTTGTTTGTAGCTGTGTGGGAAAGAGACAAATCAAGTGACAAATTAAGAACATTACCTAGCTTTCAGTCTTAAATGTCCCCATAGCTCTTTGTACATATCTGAACAGCACGGGACATTTTTGCGTAAGTCATATAACTGAGAATGACAAAGAGTAGCAGTTGCAGCTGTTTCAGGAGCCCTCATACAACATGGTAAATCCTCTTCAAGGTAACAGTAAAAAGCATGAAAAAATGGATATTAAGAATGCATGTGTGTCCACTGATATAGCAATGTTTACCTCTGTGAAGAGGGTTCTAAAATGACACACAGGTCTTGTGCTGGCCTGCAGTATGGGCTAAATTTCATACGGAATATTAAGTGCATCACACTGGAGATGTTTCTTCCTCCCTCTGTAAGTCAACACATAAAAATAAACCTTTTCTTTTCTAGGATACACATACAGGCGACCCTCGCCATTTGCGGGGATACATTCTCATATCTCCCACAAATGGTGAAATCCGCAAATAAGGCACTGCATTCATGAACGCATTGCCCTCAGCAGCTTGGGGGGCAGGGGGAAGGGCACAGCTCCAGCGGCAATGGTGGGAGCCTGGCGGTGGCAGCAGGAGCTTGCTGGCAGCAAGCACAGAGCTCCCCCGAAAGTGTAAAAGGTGTATTTAAAATGTGGGTTCGGCATTCATGAATATCTGAAACCGCAAATGCCAAACCCACAAATAACGAGGGTTTCCTGTATTCAGGTGCAATACACTGTTCATTTATACTCCTGTCGAGACATACTCTTGTAAAGTGATGTTTCACTATCACTAATGTAGTTTGAACAGGACAGCTTTTTATATTATATAACGCACCAAATCTTTCCTTTTGGGACATGGATGCCAACTTTTAGTTTTAAGGAAAAGAACATCCCAGTCACCTGATCATAGGAGACTTTTTTCTGCTTTCTGTTGCAGGACAAGGATATTACTAATAGGACTTTTATTCTTTTAGGATAGAACAAAGCTATGACCAAATAAATTAGCTGATAGTAACAAGATTTTAATTAAAGGGAAAAATAGCTGGGGAATTTTATGATTCACAATCTGAGGTAAGAAGTCAAAGACTGCCTACAAACCTTGTCCCATCAATTCAGTAAACCCTACTCTGGTGTAGTCTAAAAACTCCTACAGTATAATGCCCTAGACAACCAGCTGCAACTTTCAACTACTTAATTTACAGAGATTATGTACTACAAATGACAAGGCTGATTTTGGACTATGATCTAAAATACAACCACTCCTTCTCTAACACTTTAATATTATTGAACACTATTGAACAGGAGGCATTTAGTACTTCTCTAGTCTGATTTTCCTTACATTAGCTATGGTGTAAACCCAAGAATGCTTCCTAAGAACATGAATTATTACCCATGGCAGTGCTATTGTGAGGCAGATGATATTAATCACACAGTCAAAGGCTACACAGGCAAGCTGCTTTTGTTCACTGACAGCTGACAGTAATTTATTATCAGAGATGGTAACTTCTCCAAGGTCCTTTCTGCAAGCCCACATACTGGTGTAACTTCCTTTACTACAAGATCATGACACAAGCCACATGCTTTGGGTTCAAGTCTCACTATCTGTCACATACAAAGTTTCTAAAATCTTAAAAACATTTCTACATTCTTCTGTGACTAGGGAGCCATCAGGCCCCTTTACCTCATCCCCATTATTGGCAAATCTTCAGACAATGTAGCAGAGAGAGACTAGGTCTGATTCAGCCAGTGAATCTTAGAATGTTGGTCTATAAAACTCAATAGGAACAACACATTCCCTCCACGCACAAGAAAACAGAGCAGGCTTTGGCTACTATATCACATTCATGTCACCCTGATATTTTACCTATATCTAGGTCAGGTAATCGTATCATTGGATCCTAGGTATTTTGCCCTTCATGTTCATACTGAATAGTGCATTACCTGTCAAACTATTCAGTCTCCAACCTGCCAATGCTGAAATCCCTTTCTGTTCTCTTTCTGTCATTGCATGCCCCAGAATAGATACCTTATCCAGAGTGTCTGGATAGTTATTGCCAGATTTAGAGGAAAATTCAACTAATTAGCCTTATCCTATAACTACCAGATAAACAAGAACTCCAGATACTAGACCAAGATGGGCAGAACGAAGTGATTAATATCTGCATATGAAAAAAAATGACCACAACATGAGGTCCAGCCATGCTATCATGAAATCCAATTCATAAATCAAAACTTTTGCTGAATTCTGATGCACACTTGAGCCCACAGATTCATAATCTTTTTTTGTGATACAAATACTTAACTGAAAAACCTTCATAACCCACCTAGCCCAGCCAAGATAAATTACCTGTTAGGATGGGCGGGGGAACAAAAACCAAAATAAAACCCTTAAAACCAAGCTACTGGATTTAAAGACAAGATGGCACCATACCTACAGGTTAGGGAACTCCCCTCTTGCCAGCACGGAGGCGGAAAGGGATCTGGGGGCATCATTGACTCCAAGATGAACATGGGCCAGCAGTGTGGGGAGACAGTTAGGAAGGCCAACCGCACCTTGGCATGCATCCACAGATGCATCTCAAGCTGGTCCAACGAGGTGATCCTCCGCCTCTATGCGGCACTGGTCAGGCCACAGCTGGAGTATTGCGTCCAGTTCTGGGCACCACACTTCAAGAGGGATGTCGACAGCATGAAGAGGGTCCAGAGGAGGGCCACTCGTATGATCAGGGGACAACAGGGCAGGCCCTATGAGGAGAGGCTACGGGACCTGAACCTGTTCAGCCTCCATAAGAGAAGGCTGAGGGGTGATCTTGTGGCCTGTTATAAACTAGTCAGGGGGGATCAGCGGGCATTGGGGGAGTCACTGTTCCCCCAAGCACTGCCAGGAGTCACCAGGAATAACGGTCACAAGCTGGCAAAGGGTAGGTTTAGGCTAGATATCATGAGGCGCTACTTCACAGTCAGGGCGGCTAGGGTCTAGAACCAACTTCCAAGAGATGTGGTGCAGGCTCCTACCCTGGGGTTGTTTAAGAGGAGGTTAGATGAACACCTTGCTGGGGTCGTCTGACCCCAGTAGTCTTTCCTGCCATGGCAGGGGGTCGGACTAGATGATCTGCTCAGGTCCCTTCCAACCCTGGAAACTATGAAACTAAGATGGGCAGAGTCCTTCTTCATATCTATTTTTTTTATTTATAGCATGGGACTAATAAACTGTAAAATGTGAATATTCCAGCTGATGGGGAGGTTTGACCCCAGGAAATGCCGGGATCAAAAAAACCCATGCCTAAAAAAAGTGGGGTGGTGCACATGGCGGCAATGCGTGCCACCCAAAACCAGAGCTTGGCCAGCTGAAGCCATACTCTGGCTTCTGGCCAGACTCCCTCCTACAGGAGTGCTGCACTTGCAGCTCCCAGAGGCCCCCAGGACCCCAAGTAAGGCTGCTGGGGCCAGCACAGTTGCTGGCCTCTGCTTCCCTTACCCCACCTGGGGCACAGTGTACCTTTGCTACTTGTCCCTGGGGAAACGCACATTCCCACTTGTGGGGATGCACCAAAAGACTGTATTATTTGTACTCAATTGTGCATACAAATCTTGATTTGCATAAATATTTTAATGCACAAATATATTTTTGTAAACATTTAACACACAGTTACAAATTAGAGAAAAACAATTCCATACCTGGGATCATTAATGACTTTCACAAGAGCTTCATACAATTCACCCTCAGTTATTGTGTTCCAGTTTAATAATATTCCCATGCCTTTGGCCTGCACGCGGGTCATAGTATCATAATGGTCTCCAAAAAGGGGAATTCCTACCACGGGCACTCCGTGGTACATGGTTTCAAAAATACTGTTCAAACCACCATGACTAAGGAAGGCTTTAATGTTAGCATGACCTAAATAGGAGAACAGTGAGGTAAAGGAAAGAAAATGCTTTACATACATGAGTATATTATAGTCATTGAAGCTAGAAATGTAAAAGGCCAATTATTTCATTCAGCTTCTGCTAATCTAATGTGAAAACCAATAGGAACTATTTTACTAAATATGTCCTGACAAGTGTCAACTTTCCATTGCTTTGATTAAAGAAGGTATATTTAGTTGCTCAAACTAGGTAAACATATGCCTAAGCATCTTCTTAAATCGAGGTCAGAGGTATTTTGTAATACATGTTCTCTATTATCTCATAATCTAATATACAAGATAAGGTATATCAACAACACAAAAATATCATTTTACATTAATGGTTAAAAAAACTGATATAAAGCATCTACTGTTGGCTGGCTAGTGTTGATTACTACCATGGGTACACCATTTTAAATACACTGGGGATACTATTTTTACTCCTAATGACTCTTAGAAATTTAATGACATCACTGTGGACTCTTCTTTTCTCTTATGGGGCTTACTTTGGGATGGCATGGTCTAACTGTAATATTATTTTATCAAATGGTGCCAAGCTCTAGTAGTAAAGTCAGACTCAACCCCATATTAGTCAATTAATTTCCGCACATTTGAAATGCAGATAGCTAAGTCACTAGAAATATGAGCAGGGAACTGCCTAACCAACAGGAATGCTGAAGAGGCAGACGTTTCAAAAATCCTGCTTCTGTTTCAGACATACAGGGCATGTCTACATGTTGCCCTACAGTGACATAGCAACATGGTATGTTGCTGTACAGTGAGCTACAGCAATTTAGCCATCACATGTATAGCGCGCCGCTAGGGCAATGTAGTGGCAAAATCTACCCAGGCGCCATGTGCATGGTGCAATAACTGCCTGTTCTGCACCACACTTTAGTATTTCCAAAACAAACTACTAAATTGCAGCAACATGTAGATGTGCCAACAGTCTCCTACTTGCAGTCTTGAGTTAAATGTCTATATGGAATTAGGAACCTAAGTTTATCCTTCATGTGTGGATATTTGAATAACTGACTCTTTTCTTTAAATGAATGGCTGGTGATGGTGTTACCTGGTCTTACAGAACAGCCTAGATGTTAGAACATGATCCAAAAAATGGGCTGTAGGCCATTCTCAGCCTGATTAAGGATGGTGTGTCATAACCACCATACTCTAGGACAGGCTGGGTGGTACACTCTTGACCCCCCACTCTCACCTCTATTCAAGGTAAACTACTGGACAGACAAGATTTCCAGTGTTATAGGGCTAGGAAGACAGCAAGCAAGACTGTAAGGAAATCTACTTTCCAGTCACTGATGCAGGGTTATAACCAATGACTGCCTAATCAGGGACTGGAACCCAGGACTTCACCTTCCCAAGAAGATGCTTCATCCTGCTGTTTTAAATAACTGATTTTACAGTAAAACAGTGTTAAGTGTCTGAACTGTACACATCCTGACTAAAAAGATTCAGGTTACTCCACTGTGTACTCACCAAGGAGGTCATTTTGCGGTAGCCATTCTATAAGTTTTGTATTGTTTCCTAAGTTCTTCGGTTTGTTTCCTGAAAACCTAAATTAGACATGAGACAGAATTATTTCAAAATGAATTCTCAGAACTCTGAAATTGATAGTCTTGAAACATACCATCAAACTAACTGGTCCCTGATTTTTTAATAGATCTTCACCCCATGTAGACAGGACTTAATTCAATCTCCATACAATGTAAATATCTCAGCCACACAGCTGAAATACTGTAAAGTAACGGACCAAAAACTACAGAATGATTCCTTAATTACTCAATTTTCCTGTACTATAATTGGCAGCGTGTGTGCGTGTGCATGCGTGTGTGTAGTTCTTTTGCAAAACTGGTGTAATATACAAACCTTCTATTCTGATTGGCTGAAGTCTATTCTTAAGCAGAGCAGGACATTTCCCTAGCTCCACTATAAGCATTCTCTGATTACTACTATCATTTATATTCTTTTACTAAGAACTTCTGAATCAACATGTCAACAGCCAACAGGTAACTCAACATTTGAGGACCTCTCAGCTTTTCAGTCTAACCTATCTCCTGATACTAATTTAATTTGAAAAGGAAATGCTGTTAAGAGGTAGGAGAAGAGCATGAGCTAAGTCAGCTAATTAGGAAAGATACCAGTAAAGACACTGGGGGGGAATCATAATTTCAGGCAGCCACGTTTGCAGTGAATACTGCTTTCAAAGGAGCTTGAGGTTGTTAGGTACATAACTCCCTTTGAAACCCCAACTCAATTGGGTTACAGTTCTAGTCTGTAGGAATATATATAATGAGTCTTGAAAATGTTTAAAGATTTATGGCAGTCACACCCATTTAACAGGAGAGATGGGCTCAGGACTGCACGGTAAGTATGTGAAGGTGTCCTTTGTTGATTTGGTAACAACCACGTAATGGGTTAAGGCTCTTTGGCTCAAAGAATATAGTTTTTGCTTTGTGTAATAAACATCCACATATTACCAGTAAAATAATGTATATGTTGTTTTAGAATTAAATTACACTACACACGTAATTTTTTTTAATGCTGTGCTATTTATCTCTAAATTATATAATGTAAAAAAAGTCACAATCTTTGACTATAACTTTATGGAGGAATAATAAGGGAAATTTACCTCATAAAATTTTAATTTGTTATACTTCTCTTCCTCCATTAGACAACAGAAAAAAGGAAGACAAGCAGAAATGGATTTCCACTTAAAATGACTTATAAATGTTAATTATAAAGGAAACAGTCCACCTGCTCTTTAGCCAGAAATAGACTTCCAAAGGTGACTGATCAAAAGAACATAAAGACCGGGGCAATATATTCAAACTTCTCATGAGGTTAGGCTCCTAAATTCATACTTAAACAACAAATAAGCTATCCTACTTTTTTAAATTGCTGAACGTTCAGCAACTCCCTCTAAAGTCAATGAACACCTAACTGTTTTACCTTTCTAAATATCAAGTCACTCAGGTGACTAAAAAAAAGCTCCTGGTTTTTTTTGAAATACTGACTCATCACTCCCACTCCAAGAGAGGGGAAGACAATCTCTCAGCTACAGGGAAGATGAGGTTAAAAAAACCTGATAGAAAAGAGGTAGTGATAAGAAATGTGGAAGTTATGACAAACCAGTTAACAATAAAGTATTCTTCTAGTTATTCATCTCTTTATCTCCCCAAAAGGAAAATTTATTGACAGATATTTGCACTATAGAGCTGAAAGCCTTTTGAGAGATTTGTTTGTAAGCCAAGCTGCTCAGGAAATGCTTTATAAAAATTTTTCCCATGTAAAATTTTGTTGAATTATTCTCATATACATTTTCCAGGGAAAATGATTATAACAATTAAAACATGATCTTAAAAACAGTAAGGTATTTCAATTAAAACTTAGTATCTGCTATAGAAAGCATGCTCTCTTCAGACACAATAAATTTCGTCAAAAACCCAGTTTTCTGTCTAATAATGTTTGAAAACACATAACAAGCACATCTCCACGGAGATTTGTGAACCATAATTTTATGCCTAGGTTTATCCCTGAATTGTCAACCAACATATTTCAATATAAAATTATATGAATCTTACCCAAAATTATTTTGGTTACAATTGGTTAAGACAGGGGTATCAAATATACGGTCCCTGGGATGGATTCAGCCTGAAGAGCCCTATTATCTGGTCTCCAGTACTGTCCTTGGGTTTGAACTGACCTAAACCAGCCCCGTGAATAGGGCATGGGACAGGCACCACATATGGCACCCTCTGTAAACTGTCCTGCATGAGATGCCTGCCCCAGGCACTCCTGGATATGTACCTCACATGGTGCCTGCTTCAGCTGGTCCAGGACCAGTGCTGTACATGGTGCCATAGTCCTCAACCGGCTAAGGCAGGCACCTGCTCGTGCAACACAGTTGTGCACTGGCTACTGGGGTTGTCTTGTACAGTACAGATCCCAGAGCAGCCAGAAAGGTCACTGTGGGCAGCACAATACAGCCAGATCAGGCACTGCATGTAACATGATGCCTGCTCCCATCAATCTGGGATCTGTGCTATGTATGATGTCTGCCCTGGCCTGACTATGCCACCCCAGCGTCCATTCTAGACACTCTGATTTCTACACTGCAAACAGTGCCCACCCCAGCCACTCTGGGATGCTGGCCACATGGAAACGCAGATCCCACAGTGGCCAGAGTGGGTGCTGGATCTGACACTAGGGGGAAGGATGGAGGGAGCGGTCCAGGCTCCATGTCACTCATGCAACCCGTGGAGCTAGACGAGTTTGACCCCCCCTTGGTTAAGAGGAATGTAATACGGTATATCAACTCCTTCCAGGCAGAGAGTGATTTTGGGAAGAATGAAGAGTATAAACACCTTTTTGCAGCAAACAGCTAGTAGTGAGAAGAGGGAGGAGTAAGAAGGCACCTCAAATTCAGGAGTGAGACAAGTCCTGAAACTCTACTTGTTTTAGTGGGTGGACTGATGGAAAACCCAGTGGTGATGGGAAAACCTTTAGAATGTGTTAAACCTATTCTAATGCTGCTGACGTGCACTGTTTGAAATAGGAAAGATGTTATTTCTCAGGAAGCACTGGGATATTTAAATAATCTTTCTAGAGGAGCAGGTTGTGAATGTGATGGAGAGGATCACAAAAAATTTGTTCACATTGTATCCTAAGCTATTGTACAGTATCGTTATCTTTTGCCTCAAGTATTGTTGCATTTCTTTGGTATAGGAATGAATCTAGTTTATCTTTCTACATGAAAGCCAATTTGTAAGTGTTAATCATCTATATTATAGCTCTCCATCTGGCCCTGTTGAAATGGATCAGCAAAAGTTCTGTATGTTTAAAATAAACTGAGTGGAACAAAATTAGGAATTGTTCTAATACCACCAGAGTGAAGATTATTCTACAGCAGAGTTTCTGGGAAAGTGTGGTAAAACCAAAATATATTAGATGGGTGAAATTAAGAGAACCACCCCCCCACCCTTGAAAAAAAGTAGTAAAAGGAGCCAATGGTCCCGGTTTAATGAAGTTAGCAGATTATATGAGAATTCCTTGGTGAATATCCAGTATCTTTGGATCCTTACAGAGTAATTGTTGAGGCCCTGGTTAATGCTAGCCAATTTTCTGGCATGCTTTATTGTAAGACATTGTTTGACCTTTCTTGATATGCTGCATTAATTAAATGGATTCATTCTCAACTCTTCAGACTACTAAGAATGAAAATAGTCACAAGGAATAGAAAAGACCAATGTAGTATGGTTTATGTCATGGGTTTGCTACCAGGACATGTCAAAATCGTTTGTGAGAGCTGGTAGACAAAGTCATTCGAAGATAAAACTGGTTTACACCCAGGCCACAGAATCAAAGTGATTCTGCAATATATATTATAGAGCAGGATCAAAGCTCTACACAGATGATCTAAGCAAAAAGAACCTTTCTTTTCTATGGGTAAGAAGCACTGCAATATGAACTTCCCTCTTTTCTTTCATCTTTTATGCATGAGGACTAGAATAAAAGACAGAAACACAAGTGAGCTGTACAGTTCTGGAACTCTTCTCTTTCTGGAAAAGAGTGACCAAGTGGTTTCCTGATATTAGCTTTCACTGTCAAGCTATGTACCTCTTACCTTACATGAATATATGGCTATATTGGCAATAAACAGTACACATTTATTGTACACATTTGTTCTTTAAAAATATGTCTTCAGTTTTTGCAGTGCTATAGTCAGACTTGGCTATCTAAAAGTGGGCTTACATTTTCCAAAATGAGACTTTTTTTCTAAAATTAAGACAACCTTTAGCAGACTTCTAGATATAACAACCTTAGATTTTTGCTTCTAATACGGAAATGTTAATAAAGCCATTATAGAAAAAAAAAAAAAAAGAATGGGGAGGGGGGACAACACACTGGATCACTGTGCTTATTGCTGAATGGCAATAATAATAAAATGTACTTAACTACAGTGGAAATGTTCTTTTGCTATGACAGTAGGAGTAGGATTGCCTGGGGAAAGACAATTCAATAAAATTTAAATAAGGTGATGTCTCCCATTCTGAACAGACTCAATAGAAAAAAAGACTCAGCAAATTTTTGTAGTGCTTTTCCTGTCCTAACATGTTACTTACATTGCTGCCTGCTGTTGAGTGGCTAATTAATTTAAACATGATGACACCTAGAAAAAGGGTGGGTCCATAAACTCAAACCAGAAGATAAGGGTTTTTTCCTTTCTTTTTTCCTTTCTTTTTTATTTATTTATTTTTTAAGATGTAAAGCAGAATTCCCCACACTCTCCAACCTTCAAATCTATTATTACCAAGCAAGCTAAGCAAGATGAATGCTTCTGGATCAGTTTAAGACGTGAAACATTCCTAACTTTCCCAGTCAGATGCTTGTTTAGAAAAAAAATCTCTACATCTGTGTAATGTTCCTGTTAAGGACTGCACATAAGTGAAAGCTAGAAGAGACCATGGCTTTCTTCCATGGTGTTTTACAGACTAGAATGAGACAAGGAAGAAAGGAAACACATGCAAGAAGGTGCAGACAAGTAAGAGACTTGATAACGGAGTAAAGTGACACAGAGCTAAGATGGGCAGTAAAGGGGAAAATGGGTAGATAAAAAAACTGAGGAATAGTAAGCAGATGAAAAAATTGCTGAGTGGAGGTAGAATTCCTATCTGAAATAACTTTTATGATAGTCCTTTCTCTGTTCTGTAATGTTTGTTTCCCTGGTTCCTCACCAAGGTGAAATCAATAGAATGTCATTCTCACTTTCTAGTATGAAATCTCTGGCCAGCAAAAATGATTAAAAATCCAAAGTACTATATCCTCACATAAACTCCTTTCCTTCCTCCTTTTCTCACAGTCTGTCATGTTATTCTTGTCTTGATAACTGTGCAAGTATATAACCTTATTATGCTTTGCCAGGAAATTGCTGCCCTTCCTTGCCACAAAGACACTGCAGTAATTCTATTTTCTACGAAAAAGTAAAAAATAGAAGGAAAAACTAACCCTTTAATGAAAAAAGTTATAAAGGCAGTTTTAAGAGGTAGGAGGGGAGGTACGAGAGGTGGCACTTTAATTAGAGCAGCTCTCAAAGCAGCTCTATTTAAAGCGCCTCAGCGTCTTGTGTATCAGCATCCCCGTGCTTCCAAATGCTGGCAGGGGCATTTGAACTAAAGCTTGTTTGACAAATTTAGTTCAAGTGCCACTGCCACCACTTTTTAAATTTTGGGACACTGATACATAAGACGCAAGATGGTTCTGGAGTACAGTAATCACCACACTCCAGTAGACTCGATTAAAGGAGTCTGTTCTGATGCACTGTAGTTATAGTGTGTTGGAGCAGCGTCTGCCCTTAAGATTCTTCCTGATACCTGGGGCATCTAGATTTTGGGTGCATCTACATGTGATACCACAATGCCATAGCAATGTGCTATGGTGATGTAGCATCTGCAGGCATCTACATGTGACCAGCAGCTACTTCACCATAATGACAAGCTCCCCTAGAATAGTGAACCGCTATGGCAAAGTAGCTATTAAAAATAACTGCACTGGACATACAATGCACGTACAGTGCAGCATGGAGTGTTACTATCCTTTGGAAGTACTAAATCACGGCACAGTAACATCATCTCCATAGTGACATAGATGTGCCCATTGTGTCCTATATTTGATTAGTCTCCAAAACCAACCCAACTCAGTAGAAAGTGACTATTCTTCAAGTTTACCTCAAATCCATAAGATGTTGTACAGCTTACCTCCAAATAACTCTCTGAGGCAATCTTGCCAGGGCTTGCGCTAACTTATTTGCTATATCTTCTGACAAATATTTCACTCCAGCTCCAAATGAGACAAGGACAAAGCCATTTTCATTAGCACCATTCACCCAGCTTTGGAGGTCCTGTTAAATCAGAAATTTATAGTCAGCACCATAAAGCATAAATGTGATTTAGAATAGAACTAAAATTACCACTAAATACTAAAAACTCTTTTTGGTCACTGCACTACTGGATAATCCAAGCCCCAAAAAGCATTTCAGTTTTATAAGTTAAGAGATATAATGAGCTGGGGATTCAGATAACATAATTTATACCAAGACTATTACATTTCTTCTGAGGTTGGGTATAAACTTCTTACTTAACAGTCTGTTTAACAAGTGAAATGATTCTTTCCTATTTGGTCAGAATCAACAAATATATACATATCCCTGTAAAAGACTTGGGTTTGACTAGAAATGGATAGGTAATCTATCTGTATGCACATGAGTAAGATGCATAAAATGTATTAATGAAATCTCAAAATCAGAGGTTTGGTATTTGACCTCAGTGAAATAAAAAAAGGAACTTTAGAGAAGTGTGTTTGTTTTTTTTACTATAGTACTACAAGTGCATCTACACAAGGAACTAGAGATTTGGGGAAAGGGGCTGAACAACATTTATAAGAAGAAATTAATAGTACTGTACAAGGACAAGTTTCATTATACAAGAGGTTTTGTTTATGGTAATCTCCAGAGATAATCAAACAACGTGAAAGATTCTTCATCTTATTCACATAACTGCATAACTTCCAAGAAAACAAATTAACAATATTATAAAATAGCACTCTCCAAAAACAAACTTCCTGCCTTTAGATCCCAAACCAATAGAAAATCCTAACTTAACTTAAATCAAAGCAAAGCTTCCTTTGATTCAATGGAGTCAGAATTTTATCCTGAAAACTGGTGGTGTTGACAGGGAGAGACCAAATCTCCAAATTTCTGCAGTTCTTTCATCAAAGTATGTATTACATAAAATATGGCTCCCTAGGCAAATAAACAGCCAGTGTTATTATACTTAATGTGTTTTACTACTGTTCCTTTACTTGCTATAAATATTCTGTAAATAGAAACCCCTTCGTGATAACACTTTCAAAAACTTCTTTTGATATACACACCTATAATAAGCAATGTACCAATGGAGACAGTGGAAGCTTAGTTAAGAACTGGTTAATAAGTGTTTTTTTAGATTCACCTTGTTTGTAGTACAAGCTATTAATTCTGCAGATCCCCTGTGTATGACACAGGATATATGCTGTACGTTACAAAACAAGTTATAGGGTACATGACTAATAGATTACAAAGTAAACCCACCACCAATCTTTAACTGTTTACCGATAAACTGCAGTACAGACAAGGATATTTCTTTTAGTACTGAGCCTGATTACTCCGCTAATTAATTTCCAGGTTGTGGGCTTATCTGTGCCAGCAGAGGTCCCTAGTGAAAACTCAAGAGAAGTAGTTTTCTGCTATCCCCTCCCTTCCCAACCAACAAAGGCTAAGCTAATTAAAGTTCTGTTCTCTTGATACAGTTGTGTCTATACCAGGAGTTTTGTTGGTTTAGCTACACAGGCTAGGGAGTAATTTTTTCATGCTTCTAATTGACATAGCCAGCAAAACTCTGTACTGCTGATAAAGCCTAAGCCAGCATTTGCCTTTGAGCATTGTAGGAAACAGTGGACACATCTACACGTGAAATTAATGTGAAGCGATAAACTCTAGTGTATATTGTGCCAGAGTTTGTTCCTCCTGGGCACTGTGTTTACATGTGTGCCTGGGTCTGCAGCATGTTGAGTTGAACTGGAGATGCCCTGGCTCGCAGGGGACCCAGGGGTCGGCTTGTCAGACCGGGGCTGCTCCGTCTCAGCTCATCATGCTGCAGAGGGGCTGGATGAAGCATGAGGGTGCTTCAGTGCAGGGCTAGCCAGCAGGCAGCCCTCACACTGAAGCATCCTCCTGCCCCAGCCAGCCCTGTTAATGTTGACACATGTGTTGCTATGCAGAAAAGTACTCTGCGACAGGACAGTACTTGTATTTACAAGTAGTAACCTACAGTGGAGTTCATTAGCTTACTGCAGCATAATAGGGCCACATATGTAAACATGAAGACTTTACTGTGGAGCTAATTAGGCAGCTCTGCAGTAAATGTGCCATGCAGACATGTTCAGGGCTTCCTTAAAACAAAAAGTCTCTCCAGGTATCAATACAAAGCCCTCCCCACCATTCCTGAAAGAGGTGGTGATGGTAAAGAAAGGAGCATGGCTTAGCCGCCCAGGAAATATTGAGCACCTTCATTAGTCAACCAAAGGAACAACAACAAATTAAAATTCACCTTCTCTGACCATGCAATAGCTTATTTTGTTTGTGAAGGAAAGTGAGCCTAGCAGGAATAAGACAGATCTGTTTAACACTGGTACATTCACCCTCCCAAAAGAAGAGACATTTACATTTTAAAACTATTTTAGTTAAAAACATAAAATCATAGAAAGCAGGGCCAGAAGGGACTTCCAGAGACTATCTAGTCCAACCCCCTGCCTGAGGCAGGAGCATCCCTATCCAAATCATCCTATGCAATCTATAATCTAAACTTTAAATAAGATTACCATCAATCCTGACACAACACAGACCTAACACCCTAACCTGCCACAGGTAAAGCAGGGGAACAGCAGCAGGCAATATCCTGCTTCTATAAAATGTTGTCAATATATTCACTAGAGATCCTAGGTAAAAAGCCATGCTCCACACTGAAAGAAAGACAAACCCCCCACAGTCCATACCAATTTGACCATGGAATAAAATTCCTTCCTGACCCCAAATACAGCAATCAGTCTGACCCTGAGCAGAGGGACAAGACCCTGGCTATGGTCTCAGCATGAGCAGTGGCACACCCCAATCAAAATGCCCAGCCTTAGATGTAGCCAATACCCAATGCCACTGAAGTGGGCCTAAAAACACCCTTACCCATGTAGCAGAAAGAGGGGCACAGGGGCAACCAGCAAAGCCCAGAAACACTAGAAATACCCATAATAGAGAATAGCCATAGGTACACACCTAGATCATCCCTGGCTAGTGGCTGTCCAACCTGTTCTTGAGCACCTCCAGTGATGGAGAGTCCACAACTTCCCTAGGCAGTCTTTTCCACAGCCTCACTATTATAACAATGAAGAAGTTTTTCCAGATATCCAATTTAAATTTTCTTTGATGAAACGTCAAGCCACTGGTCAGTGTCTTCCTCTCCACAGCAAGAGAGAGAAGGAGTTTTCCCTCACCTTTATGGCAGTCCTTCAAGTATCTGAAGTCTGCTATAATATGCCCTCTTAAGGACCTTTTCTGAGTGCTGAACTTTCCTAGCTCCTTATGCCTCTCTTTATATAACTTGCTTTTCAAGCCCTTTATCATTTTGCCTCTGGACCTTCTCTAATTTCTCCACATAGTTACAGTCTCAGCAAATAGGCCAGCTATGTATTACAAACTCAATTTGCTGTCACTACGGATAATCACTTAGTGTAATTACAATTCGCATTACTACTACTATTATCATTATATACAGAATGCTAATTATTCATTTTCTTAGGAAGACAGTTTTGCTTTCACTTTCCAGAAAAACTGTAAGCTGTAGCTACTTTGTAACTGAACTGAGTACAAGGAAAATGGACTGAGGGTAACATTTATTAATGGTTTGGACAATGGGACTGAGTGCACATTTAGCAGATTTGCAGATGACACTAAGTTGGGCTGAGCTGCAGATATGCTGGAGGGTAGGACTAGGATCCAGTAGGACCTGGATAAACTAAAGAAATGATTCAAAATCAATAATTCAACAAGGGCACGTGAAAAGTCCTGCAGCTGGGATGGAATAACTGCATGCACAAATACTGATTGGGAAATGAGAGGGATTTTGGAGTCAGGATTGACTCCAGGATGAATATGAGTTGCCAATGGGACAAAGCAATAGGCAGAGCCAACTGCACCCTGTCATACATCAACAGGGGCATCACTAACAGGTCCAGAGAGGTCTTGCTCCCCCTCTATGCGGCGCTGGTCAGGCCGCAGCTGGAGTACTATGTCCAGTTCTGGGTGCCGCACTTCAACAAGGACGTGGAGAACCTGGAGAGGGTCCAGAGGAGGGCTACTCATATGGTTGGGGGCCTCCGTGGCCAGCCCTATGAGGAGAGGCTGGGGGACCTGAATCTCTTCAGTCTCCTCAAGAAGAGACTGAGAGGGGGATCTTGTGGATGCCTACAACCTTATTAGGGGCCAGCAGCAGGGACTCGGGGAAAGCCTGTTCACCAGGGCCCCCCTTGGAGTCACTAGGAACAATGGCCACAAGCTGAGGGAGGATAGGTTTAGGTTAGATATTAGGAAGAACTACTTCACGGTAAGGGTGGCCAGAGCCAGAATATGCTTCCCAGAGAGGTGGTGCTCTCACCTTGCCTGGAAATCTTCAAGAGAAGACTGGATAGGCACCTGGCTGGGGTCTTATGACCCCTGCAACCTCCAGTGCTCCTTCCTGCCCATGGCAGGGGGTCGGACTAGACGATCTGTCTAGGTCCCTTCCCACTCATTGATTCTATGATTGGCTAGGTTGCAGTACTGCAGAGAAGGACCCAAGGGTTACAGTGGACCATAAGCTGAATATGAGCCAACAGTGTACTCTTATTGCAAAAGAAAGGGGAAAAAAAAACCCAAAACAAACTAAAACCTAAACAAAAACAAACAAACAAACAGCATACTTGGTTGTATTAACAGCATACTGGGTTGCAACCTCACTTGAAAATTAAGGGAAATGATTCTTCCTCTCTATTCAGCAGTAGTGAGTCATAATCATAGAATCATAGAAAATTAGGGTTGGAAGGGATCTCAGGAGGTCATCTTGTCCAACCCCTGCTCAAAGCAAGACTATCCCCAAATAGGTCATCCCAGCCAAGGCTTTGTCTAGCCACGTCTTGGAAACCTCACCTGAAGTACTGTGACCAGTTTTGGGCTCCACACTTCAAGAAAGATATGGACAAGATATGGAAAGAGTTCAGTAGAGAGCAACAAAAAAGATTAGACACCTGGGAAGCATACTTAGGCTGAAGAGCTAGAGTTATTTAATCTGGAGAAGAGAAGATTAAGCAGGGACCTGGTAACAGTCTTCAAATACCTGAAGGGTGATTATCAAGAAGATAAAGACTTTTCTCTGTAGCTAGGAGTAATGGCCTCAAAATAGAGCAGAGGAAATTTAGGTTGGAGTTTAGCAAGAGTTTTCTGAGCATAAAGGTGGTCAAGTGCTGGAACAGACTAGCTAGAAAAGCTGCAGACTCTCCATTCCTGGAACTACTCTACAGTAAGTTAGACAAGCACCTAATGAGAATGACTTAGTGAGAGATGATCTTGCCTTGAGCAGGGGCTAGACTAGGTGATCTCATGAGGTCCTTCCAGCCTACTTTCCTATGATCCTATCAGCTTATTGTACAAGCCTTTGTATTTTATGGCACTTACTGAAGTCTTCACCTTATATATATTTTAAAGCCATAACAAACCATTTATAATTTACAATATTTCAATAGCTAAAATGGTATTTGATAATATATTAAACAATATCTGCTACTTTTGAAATACAGTTACCAGCGATGCACATCAAAGAAAGAAAAGTTTTCAACTAGCAATATCGCGCCTATTGCTCATTGGCTACGATACAAATCTGAATTAGTTTTCCCAATGCTGTTCAGAACAGTGGATGTCAGAATGGTTGCCAGCCAAATCAACCATTAAGTACAAGTCTAGGAATGATTTACCTACAAGAAAAACGGCATAAAAGGCTTATATGTACCCAGAGGTAGAGAGAAATACTGGGTCTACTGAACTCACTGTGAGTTTTAATTGGCTTCAATAGGTTTTTAATCTGGTTTAATTGGTTTGAAGTAATTACTAATAGAAAAGCAGCTCTAAAAGATGTCTGGTATTTGAACATACACTGAATTTGTCTTGTTGGTTTAATGGAACCAAGTACAGAAACCCTTTTAAATTCATGGTAAGAAAAAGCCCTCCAGATGGACATAGAAGAGCCTTTAAGTGGCCCGTCCTATTTTTTTGTTATATATAGCAGAACACTTATAATAAGGTCAATTGGTCATTCTATAAAGAAAAGGAATGAAGTACAGGAAAATTCTTTATTGATTGATGCCAGTGTTTGATCTGGGATATACAATAAACATCTTAAATATAAAGTATTAGTTTTCACTTGGAATGTTACAGACGGTTTTTCTTCTTTACAGGTCATCTACCTAGTTGCCATGGTGGTTAAATGACAAAAAGACACAGCAAAACTTGAACCTTTTAGTTGACTATGGGGAAATAAGGTTTATGTAACTGATGAAAATGCCATCACAGTATTCTTGGCAAGTTTTATCAGCTGACTTCCTTCAGAGTCACAGGAAAAAAAATGTCTCCATGTGTTAGAAAGAGAAGAGTTGCTGGCTAAACAAAATTCCAAAAAAAGCCTGAGAACAATGTCATCAGGATAGAGAATAAAGGGGGTATTAAAAGCACAGACTCAAATCATACTGAAACCATAACTTGTACCAGGTCCATTTCTACCACTTCTACAAGACAGTTTTAGTACTCACCAACAGCAGACAGTACACACAAGCACAGGGTGGTGGTGAATGTTACCGTAATGGGGATGGCAACTCCAGAAACATGTGTTGTGGACAACGAGCAAGGTGCACAGATCCACGAAGGAGACTATATTTTGGTGCACGTCACTCCCACACCACACCACACAAAGTGGCTGACTGTGGGCTTCCACCACACTGATCACATAAAAGTGATTTTACGTTGCATATAACTAATTTTTGGTATAAAAAGGGTCACTGCATAAGAGCAAATTCACACATACAGAACCCGTGTGAAGTGAAGGAAACCTGTACAGTAAAATCTTACTTATCTGGTATGCCCAGGGTAAGGAGATTGCCAGTTATGTAAAAAATTCTGGTTATCTGAAAATCTGCCGCAGAGGAGGGAGAAGGAAGGGGTGTGGTGGTAGCTGCACGTGGGTGGTGGGTGGCAGTGGAAGCTGCACACAGAGTCAGGTGGGAGGGGATGACGGCAGCTGCTGCCACATGCAAACTTCCCCCATTCCCCGCCTCTTCCTGTCCCTGGCCGGCCAGATGGAAATTCCAGTTAACAGAATTTCCAGTTAGTTAAATGCCACATAGTGCAGATTTTACTGTACTTTGTGCAGAAATAGACTGGAAAAAACACAAGGACTCTACATCTCTTGTACAGTTTAATCCTATCTGTCCAGGGTTCTTTAACATGGCTGCTACAAGTCAGCACCCTTTCTACTTCCCTTTTTCATCTCAATGCCATTATGATGAGTGTACACAGAACAAAAGCATATATATGAGGGACTCTGACGTGGTGTGTACACTTTACTGATACTAAGCAACAGAAATGCCATACTCTGTGCACACACCTTGTAACAGCAAATACTACAACTGGCATTGCTGTTTAAATATTTTTCTCTTTCCCGATCCAAAAGTCTTACAGATGGTAAATCCTTCAGGATTCCCTAAGCATAGTAATATAAACATAATAGTTTGCCTAGTGCTCCTTTATTATAGTTTGTTGTATAGTTCTTCTCATTCATTGCATGTCTGTATTTAATGAACCCAATGATCACTACACCTGGCACAACATTGTTTTAATCCTCCCTGGAATACCTGGGCACTGCTACAATATTTTGTGAAGATAGTGACTAGAAGGAACAAACACTGCAGTGAAGAGCAGGAAATTCACACTCTCCTTGCAAAGTCAGTTTATAGACTCCAATAGCTTATTACCTCCACATTTCCTTCTTATAGTTCTTTCCAGTACATCTTCTTTATTTAAGAGCAGAAATTAAGTCCAAACAATCGGTATTAACATACCTTTAAGGATGCAAGTTAAATCTGTTAATAATCTGTTTGATGCTCTGCTAACATTTACTGAATAATGCTGCACAACAATATTATTTATTACTTTCTTTTTAGTATATAGTGTAAGATGTGCAATTTAGCAGTTATAATATGAACTTAGCATGTGAAAAAAAGACAATAGTACTTTATCCATATCACACTTGGCTGAGCTGGAAATCCAGCACACTTCAGAAACTTCCTCACTTTGGAGTTTTGATCCCGGACCAGTATTGATCACACTGGTCAATACATTTATAAAAAGTTTTGTATAAAATTACTGAAGTAAAGTGCAAATACTGAGCTACTTTTCACAAAAACCTTAGTCACACAAGTAATCACACTGATTCAACAGAACAATGTTTACTGAAGGTTTTAGTGGTAGTATTGCTATTTTATTTACATGTGCACTTGTTAAATGTAAAGTTGCATCCCATCTCTAAGCATCTGAGAATACAATTTATTGGGCTGGTTTTATACTTGGGCACATGCCTCTGGTATGTTTTCCCTTACTTGATACTACATGCTTGCTTTATAAAATAGGAATATTTTAAACAGTAAATGGCCATGATATACTACCAAACAGGAAAGAAAGGTCACTTTCATAAAAGCAGCAGTTCCTCTCACATGATCTAAATATTAATATTTTTCAGAACGTTTCTTTGCTTGCCTTCCTCACCAGACTAGAAGGAAATTCCCTGGGTGAAATCTGGGCACCACTGAAGACAAGTCAAATTTCTCATTCACTTCAGTGAGGCTAAGGCTGTTTTGTTAGTTCTGCTGGGTCATCTTGTATTTCTGCAGCCAAATCAATCTGACAGTGAAGTTTGCTACCACCTTCCTTTCTTTTCTCCATTTTAGATAATTCAGTTCTTTCATTTCAGTGCACTTTAGAGAACACACAACTGTCAATCCCAAGTGATCATATACACTTGGGCAGAAACCACCAGCGCAACCAGCACTAATCCCTTGTCCTCCCCCTGTCCAGCTGAAATATTCTCACCAAACATTGAGCACCATGGTCTGGGAGGCAAGATGAAACGTTCTGACATTCTTCAAGAGCCATATTAGATAACCAATCTCAGCATCGCATTTTAAAAGACTGTATGTCATTCACTTAAAACACTAACTCATTACACATAAAAAAACCACTTAAGCTTCTGGGAAAGCATTTTCCTGGGAAGTACTCCCAGGAGCTATTCCCTGGTTTGTCTCCTTCTCATCTCTTCCTTTGTAAACTTCAGTATCTCTAAGTTGTCTCAGCTGTTTCCCCTGTATACCTCTTTTTCTCTTTTATAGTATATGCCTGGAGACCCAATGACTTCTCTATAGGACTAAAGGACCTCCAGACTCAGCAGAATTTTTTCCACTTCTTTTAGGATGCAGTTTTGATTGTATTAATGCTTTGAATTGGTAGCAGCTTCCTTCTAGGGTCTCTGGTGGTTTCATTTAGCCTGTAGGTTTGAATTCCTGCCCTCCACATCTCTAACTGTGGTATATTTGGTGGGACTTAAGTCTCTTTGGATGCATCTACACATGCATATTAATGTAATGCAAACTCTGGCACATATTGTGCCGGAGTTTATTGCTCCCCGGTGCCACATTTACACTTGTGCCCACGACTGCAGCACACTGAGCCAGGTTGGAGCACCCTGACTGATATGGAACTTGTGGAGTTGGCCTGCAAGCCCAGGGCTGCTGTGACCTGGCTCAATGTGCTGCAGAGGGGTTGGTTGGGGAACAAGGGTGCTTTAGTGCAAATCTAGCCAGCAGGCAAGTACGCATACTGAAGCAACTTCATGCCCTGGCCAGTCCTGTCAGCACCTACACATGCATTACTGTGGAGTAAAAAATTCCATCATGGGACAATACTTGCATGTACAAGTAACAACCTGCGGAGGATTTCATGAGTGACTGGTGCATTTCATGAATAAACTGAGATGTTTAGCAAGGAGCTAATTAGGCAACTGCAGTACACTTCTTGCGTAGATGCGCTCTGTGAAACTTAGCCAAGAATGATTCATTGGCCGTAGTGTCATGTTTGTTATTCCCATTCTATTATCCCTAGTTTTCAGAGTAGACAAACACAAACTTGTTTCCACTTAAATGGTGTTCGGAGGCTGTGTCTACATGAGATTCTGACTGCCCAGTAGGCCTCAACTACTGCACACTAGGATCACATGGTGGGAAGTATGACACAATGCTACTGCGTAGTAGTCACGAACTACTGCACAGTCAGCATCACAAAAAAGCCGTTCTGTGGTGCTACTGTGCAGTAACTCCAGTTACTGCAGGACCTTGAATAATGTTGCAGGTCCCACCCCACCCCCTTCACTCTGCCCATCTGCCAACAGCCTGGTATTATCTTCACCCCTACCACTTTTTGGTTTTTTTGAGAAAAAAAAATTCTGGTAGCTGGTGGCAGGTGGAGGAGGATTGAAAGCGGGAGCGGGGATGACTGTGGGACAGGAGCCACTTCAGTTTAACTTTCCTGGGTCTGCACAGTTGGCTCCCATTTCCCCTCTCCCTCTGAGGAAAGCCACATTTCCCACAGCTCCAGACTGGCTTAGCACCAAAGCTCTGCATGCACTGTTGCTTTAAATCCTCCTGGTCTCCCAAACTGCCCAGGGATTGGGCTAATCAGCATGCCGACTGGCTGAATCACTAGGTCTGCTTGGGAGACCCTGTACTTTCCCTGGGGCCCCCATGCTGCAAGGGAAGGTTTCCTGCACTTTCCTTTGCTCCCTGTTTGCTGCTGCGAGCCTCCAGTAAAGGGTTTTTTTTTTCCTTTTCCCCCCTCTGCCAGGTGATTGCATGCCAATTTCAGGTGGGAAGAGTATTTCCTGGTCTTCTTGGAAAGTCCTAGATTTCCTGCTTTCCCTAAAAAATGCAAAAAAGGGATTTAAGTAGATCCTTCCTAATTCTTTCTTATTTGGTCTTACAATGTATAGTGTTTATGCACTTTATTCAAGTATTACTATTAAATACAGAAACAGATTGTGGAGGAGGCATGATAAACCAGCACATCTCCCATCGAAGTGGCCTAAGCTTTACTGAAGGAAGTGCTTACTCGTGCCCATTGAGCTCCGAGTTCTTTTCTGCAAAGCGGAGCAGCTTCAACAGCAGGGAGTAAGAGTGCCTGAACCCCTCAAGAATCTACATCAAGGAGATTAAAGCATTTTTTCCAGACGTAAGAGGGTCTAGTGCACATCTCTTCAGCCAGAGAAGGGTATAGACCACAGATCTGCCACATACTGATTTAACCTTTGGCCTATGGACTAAAGAGAATGAGCTGTAATACCCTCTTCTCTTTTATTAAAAAGCAACTGCTACCACATTTTATAAGGAGCAGTGGCTGTTTCCAGAACACAGCTAACAAAACCATCCCGCTAGGTAAAGAAACATCCAGTTTATGGATCCTAGTTAGGCTTAGGCCTGTGCTGCTTAGTTCTTTAAAGCAGGGGTCAGTAACATACACCCTGCAGGGGCTTCAGCAGTGTGTGGCTGGTGGTGCAGCGAGGGGGTGGCACCATTCTGCCAGTGGAGGACTTTGCCTAGGCCCATGCAGGTGGCAAAGAGCTACTCCAGCACCAAGTAGTTGGAAGCTGAGCCCATGCTGCAGCTGGGGCTGGGGAGAAGTGTAGACAGAAAAAAGGAGCGGCTGCAGCTGGGTTGGAACCTGGAACACCTCACATCTGAGCCAGGTTATTCCAGCCCACAGCTCTGAAACGCTGCCAACTGCTGCTTTAAAGAATGTCAGTGTTATACTCCCATGCATCTCTTCCCACTGTCATCTACCTGTCTACAGTCTTACGTTATGCCCCTCTCTATGCTGTTATACATTCAAAGTAATTCATGTTTTATAGATCGTTACTCCAAATAGCTTGCCATTAGTGTGCAAGACAAGAGATAAAAGGTGGATACAGACAGGAGAGTGCAAAGAAACAATAAGAGGTCTTTACAATAGGCTACAGCCATCCAATATTTAAGTGGGTGGGAACCCATGGGTGGCACTAGTGGGGGCCACACATGTGGGCCACACTAGTGGGAGTCACAGGACTCTGGGACTTAGGCCTCATTGACACCCCTAGTTGTAGTGCATGCCTGAACTCTCCCCCACTTGCTGCAGCACATGCCCATAAAGATGCCTTCTACACTCCTGCAACGATCCTGTGTAGACACTCCCACCCCCCTCCCCATCACTGCACTGCGCACTCAACTGGGTGCCCCCATTGCTGTACCACATGCCACATGGCATCAGCCTCAACATGCTGTACCACACTGTTCCCTGAGATGGGTACAAAAACCAGAACTTGGAAGAGAGCAGAGTAGCCTAAAGATTCAAACTGCTGTTGCTGCTAGAATGATAGGGGGGGTTATGGCCAGGCACAAGCCCAGGGCTGCATCTTAACCCTTCATGGGCTGTCACTTGGGCATCCCTGTGATAGGCAACAGACAGTACACTAAAGGCAGAGAGGTGGTATGAGCCTTGTCTGCAGTCAAGCAGAAGGTAAGACAGGGCAGCACTTTAGACTAACTGGTTTAAAGAGGCATGAGCTGTGGAAAACAACAGCTCTACCTACAAAAGACAAGACAGACAGACAGACAGCCAATTATAGTTACAACTCAGAAATGTTTGAACAATGTTCTACATTCAGTCCCAGTATACAATCCAGGTGACCTGACTCAGACCGTCTTGTCTAAAAACTGCTATTTTCCCTCACCAAATGCTACAAAACAGTTGTGTACATAGGGGTGTCTTTTCATGGTCTTAGGGACTCCAAGTATCAAGAGGTCATTCATTGCTTCTCTTTGCATTTCAGAATCCCCAAACCAAAGTCTTCCAACCTGTTGCCTTTCTGCATTGCGTTTCCCTGAGAAAGGGGAGAAACAGCCTATCCCCAGACCTGTGACAAAACTGAACAGAGCAACCCATCTGTCTACCAGAGTTCTCATACAAGACAAATAAAAATGTGTTTTCAGCCTCTATTTCTTCCCTACATCCAGTTTTGCATTCAAGGAATAATGAAAGGTATCTTCCTTATATAAAAGAACATCAGATTCCTCATTTCAAAGGGTAACTTTTCTGAATTTTCTATTTAAAGAAAAAGAAATGCTCCAACTGTCACTGGATCTTAGAAAACTACACTCTACAGCATATAAAGCCCCCCCAGGCAAAAAGTTCATAGGACTGGCATTTTCCAGTTTGTAGTAAGACACATAGAAAATATTAACTTGGGTAGTCTGGGAACCTCTACTTGTTGTCCCCAAGCATGGTATTAGTGCACCATGAGTAGAAAATTCCATGCACAAAACTGCAGCTCTGTTTACATTCACGGACAACCATTTGCATTTACACTGGCACATTTTTTCCCGTATAACACCCCATATGCCTTCAGGATGAAAGTCACTGAACCTACAATGTTAATCTGTTTGGAATTTCTCCTCAAATGAATTGCTTACTCTTATAACCTTCAAGTTTAATTTCCTGAACCCTGAATATCACACATTGTTGAAACAGTTTTGGAATCCATTCCTAGTCCTTTTTAGGGACACCTAACCTTTCTAATACATTAGAACTAACTACACATGACAGAAAAGAAAGCCATAATAGCATGAACATATTTAATATGAACATATTATAAAAGACCTTCAGATTCAAATGGAAATTGCAAACAGCATGAAGCCACTGATAAATTGGCTCCTGCGGGACCAGAGGCTAATTGGCATTTGTTTTAATTTAAAGACTGATGTCTCTCAATACCAGTCTGGATACATGTTTCAAGAGATACTCTCTTGTGTTACAGGATAGAGGGTGTGTCCACTAAGTTAACCAAGTACTAAATCAATGCGCAGTTACTTGCACTACCATGCAGCAGTGTTGGCACATGGGTTTTTAGTGAGGCTTATTGTGCAGTAGCCTAATACTACTGTGCAGTAGCATATTAACACATTTTTTGCCCGGCACAGTACTGCATAGCGTTATTAGTCTACTGCACAGTTAGCGTCTCAGGTAGACACATCCAGCTGGGAGAAAAATATTCTTATTCGTTACTTTCTTGTTTTGACCTCTGATGTGTCAATATGTTATGCTGGAAAGTGGTGGAAGCAATTTCTTCCAACATTTAAAACTGTTTTGACAAAACATTGGGAACTATACTGGAGAAAACATGAAAACCGGATGAGGGAGAGATTAGGTGACAAAACATTTCTCTCTCTGATTTCCACCTTTATATAACTTTCAGGGGTACTCGCCTTATTCCTTTTTTGGATGCCTATATAAATTTATCCTTTCTGTTAAATACTGTTTCTGTTTATTATTCAAGACTCCAAGAGAGATGAGTCACAATATTTTGTGTCACAATATTTTCAGTAGAAATTTTAGACAGCTTGTTTTTCTAATAGCAGTTTATATTTGAAAGGAAAAAAGGAAGCTTGAACAGACTCCCACAGGTTAGAGACAAATCACTGATGTCTAATAACAATTTTAAAACACTGAATTTTAAATAATATGCATTCTCCTCCTTTAAAACAAATCTGTTTATGTTTGAAATCATGAAAACTTATATTAAGACCTAAACATCCTATAATCTATTAAAATCATGTAAATATATAAAAAATATGCTGCCATGATGAATCCTCCTCACATTTTAATACATCTCCTAGAGAATCACAGGGAAGAATTTCGGTTTTTACAACCAAACAAATCCTAATATTTGCATTCTTCCAGATTCACGTACTTTCAGTTTCTGTTGTGCCTAAAGCTTTCATCTTAATTATTTTATGTTTCAGTTTAGCTAGCAGGTACAGACATAACAGTTCTTTCATTAGGACTACCCAAATTAGAAGCTGAAAAAGTAGGGAAAACATATTTTCCTTTCTAACCAATAAGAAAAAACAGATAGGAGAGGACAGCCACTGATTCAAAAAACCTGAAGGACTCAAGGTCAGATTTTCAAATGTATTAAAGCACTCAGGATACAGATTGGTTCCTGGTGGGATTCTGAAAAGAAGCACCTGAGCAACTAGGTACCTAAAACCCACTGATTTAAAAAGTCCCATTGATATAAAATTACCTAACCAGGCAGAGAAACCTCTCTCTCTCTCTGACACTACTGCACTTGAAAAATCAATGGGACAAAGCACCTAACTTGTTTAGGTTCTTTACAAAATCCTAGTAGGTACTTAGCTACTTCTGGACCAGAGTGACCAGAAAAAATATCCATCAGTTAAAATAATATGATCTTTCAGTGTTTGGTAAATCAGTTTCAATTAAAAGCAAGTTTTGATTAATTATTTTTTTTAAGCATTGGACAGATTTAATGCAGTTTAACAGATTAATGCACTAGTTTTAGTGCATTTTTAGAAAATCTGACTTTCATTCATCTATAGTTTGATACAACTCCTGAGTAAAATATTAATATCTGGTATACAGAAAATCAATCAATTTCCATTTTTTAAAATAATAAAAAGTGTAAAATTAAAAATCTGAATACATGTATGTTACACTGTAAAACAATTTATAGTGTATATTCTCCATTAGTTAAAGATGACAACTTAGTGTCATGCTATTTGTTTTTACAGTTATACCAGATAATTAAATCTCTTTAGGAAAATAACTGAAACCTGAAAAAGTGATCTAAATCACCAATTTTACTAACTTGATTTAAATCATTATTATATAGGTATCACCTCATATCTAACCATGCCCCAAATTAGATGTAAACCCCAAATACTCTTTTCTGAGATTTTGGAGTGTTTGATTATTTAGGCTTTATAAGAAGTAATTCATTATTTTTTAAATAGGCTAAATCTCTATCAGAAACCAGGAATTTATTTTTAATTCACTTCTACCATTGTGCATAATACTTTCCACAGAGATTATCTCTGAGCCTTGTTACACCTTAAACTGTGAGCTGCACAGACACTGATTGTTGATGTTAGTGCTGCTAGCTTGGAGTCTGAAGCAGTCACACCCTTAGTCTAGAAAACTTCTCTGATTGTTTCCCACCTGCATGGGTGACTTGCCACTAGAGACCTGGTGAGCAGGGGTAGGACTAGGAGCTGGAGCTGTGAGTTGCCACTAGAGAGGGCTGGTGAGCCAGGACAGGTTTCTTTCCCATCTCTACAGGCAGGGGTATGAGAGATCCTGGGATATCAGAAGACTTTAACTTGAGTGGCACATCTGTGGAAAGTGGCCACACTTTAATGGAACAGGATCTGGGTAGTATGGATCAGAGATACTCCTGCCCTGAGGCGGCATAACTTTGAGCCGCATAAGGAGTGCTTCAAAATACTTTAAGGTGTTAATGTGAAGAGAATCCAGGGATTAAGAACCCTAGGACCCACCCAAAATTACTCTCTAACAAGGCCCTAGGAAGCCCACACTTTTCTCTTGATTAGCAATTTTACTGTAGTCTAAAGTTCATAAAGCAGTAAATATTGTGACAGTACTTTCCTTTTTTTCTTTGATAAATTCATTTGTCCCTGAGTAATGATAGCTCTTCAACACCATGTTATAAAATAATAAGGCTCTTTAGTGTGTAATAGTCTTTTACTAAACTGTACCTTGTACTTGTACATTTGGAATATGTACTTATTGCTCAAGCCTTTATTGTATGGAAAAAAATCTTTTTATCATTCTCAGACAAAAATGGTATTGTGCTGACATGACTGTGTAAGCTTTGTTTTATTTGAATTACTAATTAGATATTCTTAATAGGCTTTAATACTAAATGCACAGCTGTGGCTATAGTGTGAGGTCCCAGCTGGCAGTAACCAGTGGTGCCTAATACTGAGCTTTATTTCAGATAAACAAAGTATACAAATACAAACATAGCTGGGTTTAAATATCAGAAGCTTTCCCTTTTCAACTGCTAGATTCAAATGTAGAATAGCACAAATGTCTGTTCTCTTACTATGGCTGTGGATGATCATTGTTTAATACAAACACAGACACATCTCTACACTAAATGTGTACACTAAACATTAAAATATTGCCTGCAGCAGACAGAAACAAATTTAAAATTTCCATGAAAAATAATTATTACTAAATAGATTAACTTCACTTAGAAGTTAAAATAGTAAAATTAGGTGCAAATAGATAACTTAAGTCCTATCCCAGTTGACTTTAAATCTGACCTAAACAATATCACATAAGCAGACATTTGTTCAAATGCTGTATTTTTTTTTAATGGCCTTTACATTTTAAATTATTTACATTGGAAAATGATATTGTTTTATTTCAAGCCACACATAAATCACAGGTACAACTGATGCTAAATCCTATCTTTTTACATTCGGAAAATCTGAAGGAAAACAATTGGTTTTGGTGACATAGGTGTAACCAAGCAAAACTGGGCCATACAGTTATTAAGCCAAAAAATAAGCTGTTTCTGATTTGAAATAACCAAAAACAAAAAAAACCCAAAGTAATGGCTCATGCTCTGAAGTTTGGATTACCCAAGTATCTGGAAAAGTACCAAGATTTTAACAGCAGTATGTATTCAGAAAGGGAAGAACAATATCATCTTTCTAATTATTTTGCTTCTCCCATGCTATCTTCTGTCAGAAATCTTCAAAGGCTACAATTTTTATCATGTTTGTTCTGCTGTAGATACACAAAGTCTATATACACTAAGGGTGCACCAATAGAGGTTTCTTGGGCCGATCCCGATTGCCAATTTTTAGCAAGTCATATCAGCTGATACTGAACCAATTGCCGATATGTATCCAGGCAACATAGAGAGCATGTTGGCTAATAAGCCTGCTGTGGAGGAAGGGGCATGGGGTTAGATTGAGGCCCCCATGGTGAGGGAGGGAATGGGACTGGGGCAGGTACTGCACAGCCGGGGCAGGGTGGGGGACAAAGCTTCTAGCAGCTTGTTGGGGGAGTATGGATGGGGGGAAGGCTCCCACTATTGTATGCATCCCGGGAGAGCATGGGAGTGTGTGCTCCTGGGTCTATGTGGTAAGGGAGAGCTGGCACCGTAGTGTTGGGCCGGGGTGGCACTAGGCTCTTCCCAACAGGGAGCTGGGCTGGGGCTGCGCTTGAGGCATGTGGCAGCGGTACTGAGAGGGGGCTATGGGAGTGCTGCAGCCACCCCACAATTTTCCATAGTCCCCACTCCCAGCACCACTGCCACCCACCCTAAGCGTAGCCTGGCCCAGCCCCCCCAACCGGGAAGAGCTTGGCGCCACCTTGGCCCCAGCCCACAGTGGCAGCCCACCCTTGCCCTGCGGTGATCCAAAGGAACACACCCCCCACACCCTCCCAGAGTGTTTGCAGTGACAGGAGCCATCCCACCACACACCCCCACCCAAGTCACTCGTGGCTCCATCCTGCACCGTGTCCCAGCTGTGCAGTGCCTGCCTCTGCTCCAGCACCAGCCCCAGCCCCTCCCTCACTGTAGGGGCCTTGAACTGATACCCCCACCTCTTCTCTCACAACAGACTTCCCAGTCGAACCTGGCTGCTCTCCACACTGCCAGGCTGTGCTCCTGGCCACCTGCGAGTTGCTGCCGATACTGACAATTTTCCTTATATTGATGCTGATCTGATATGGGACCAATGTATCGGTGCACCTCTAGTATACATATAATTTAAATAATCTAGGAGAATTCTTCCAGGCTTGTTATCCTGGTAGAGAAACCTACCCAGACCTGCATGTACAGCAATGTGATTGCTGAGGCCCTGCAGAGGGAGATCTTGCAGTGATGACACAGTGCACCTAAAGGGACCCCTGAGCATACATCTCAGCATGCTCTGCAGGCTCACTTAGTTTGCCTAGTGACAGATGGCAGCAATGTATAGGAAAGCCCTGATTGGCTTACCCAGACTGACCACAGTAAACCTATATTTCTTTGCAGCACAATGTTGGGATTGTGAAGGAGATGTATTCTGCTCCCTGCTGGAGCAGCAGAGTTCCAAGAGCAACACACTGCCTCCCTGCAGGGGAGCGGGGAATACTTGAGTGTTTTCTTCTGAGAGAAGCCATGGCATGTGGCTATCTCAAGAGGAACTCCCCTGAGAGTGATTTAACCCCTAAGTTATTTTTCTCCTGAAGCCACCATTTTTACTTGGGGAGAAAAAACCTAAACATCAACTCTCCCAGGAGAAACTGAATGTCTATACAAGACTAGAGAGTATAGTAGAAAAGGAGTGTAATTCAAACCAGTGAGTGCTTCTGGGGCTACAGTTTTTATATAGAAGTTAAATGAATAAAGTTACTTTTACCCAGTCCAGGTTCCTCAAGAATATTCTCTTTTCCCCAGGATCATATACACACTTTGTCAAACCAAATAGCACAAAAATGTGAGATAACAGAAACTTTCACCTTTTTCCAAAAAAAATAACTCCTTTCCTAAATGTACTATTTTCAAAAATCAGCACTACTTCTCATGATGTACTAGCTAAGAGTCACATCTGGAGATGATGATAATACTGCTATTACTCTGACAAATAATATTATTTATTGTGTTGATTATTGTATGGTTATTACTACAGGCCAATACTAAATTTGTATATTAGTGGGAATCCTCTGGTAATAACAATTTAATCATCAATAGAAGAAATATACTGTGCAGTATCAAACTGCAAAATCCATTTAAAAGCCACCTCCTGCCTGGCATTACAAATCTTAGATGCAAATATCAGTGGTCAATCTAAGGGAGAAAAAGAAATAAAAGGAAAAAGGGGGGAACGGACCTCTTCCTCTCAATCTGTCTACATTCTAATCTCAAAAACTTCATGATTCCAAATCCAATAATATAGAGTGCAGATAATACAGTATAATCAAACCTCTTGCATTATGTGACTGGAAGCAAAATAACAAGCTGAACATAACTTTTATGATCTTTAAAATTCATAGTAAATACCCTAGTATGAGGAATTTGAGGCAGTCCACATCTCTCAGAGCTAAATATCAAGATGTCTGCTGGCTCAGTCAAACACTACTGCATTGGGTTACCTGTTTCATATTCTGAATGTTATTTTGCAGTCACAAAGACAAGAGGCTTAATTTTGCATAAACTACAGAATATTTAAAGTGACAGTTACCAGCAAAAAGTATTGGTTCAAGAAGTTGTCATGAACTAGCCCTACTGGAAACTGGTATCACATTCAATTTACTTGCGTGTTACAGGAAACACATCACTCCCCTTTTCAAGACTTCTGTTGTCTGTCAAGTTTCAGACAAACATGAAATAACACAACACCGGTATGAAGTCCAGGAAGTCATGGTTTAGATGAAAATGGCATTACTAGATTTGTTATTTTAAATGACATAAAAGCTAAAGACAGATTGTTACTTTCCCTCACTTTCCTAGTATTCCTTAAAAAATAGATAAAAGAGTCTTGACATCAAGCAACTATAGAAATGTTATTTGCTGTTTATTCTTAGATGTTAAACTGGGCATACTAAAAGCATTATTGACAATGTTTCCCCTCTCCTCTGTCTCAGGAGTTGTTGATCTCTTCTAAATGACCTACTGCAGACTGAGTTTGTTACCTACTGTAAATAATGACTGCCCTCTAAAACTAATCAATACAGTGATAAATAAATGTGAAAACAGATGATTATCAGAACATGCAAAAGTTATCTACTTTAGTTAGATAACCTTCCTCTAAATAGCTGGAACATCTGACAAGAATGGAAGGTCACTCAAAAAAGAAACACAAAATTCTGCTTTCCATTCTTAAATTTCAGCTTTGAAAATGCCCTGAACCATCAAAACATCTCAATCAATTAGACTAAAGTATTTTCAAAATTTTGCCAAAATATCTGAAAATAAAATGGGGGGGGGGGCTGTTATCATGTAGTGTTTACTACTTCTAGTGTCCATGTGTCAACCTGGAAAGTGACATATGTATTTTTATTTTGTACCTATAACACTCCGTCTTAAAATTTCTGCATGTGACATTTGAAATCAAATTATGACAAATGACTAACACCTTTGTTTTACTGTATAGGTCAGCATTACTGAAAGATTTCGTTATCTTTAATTTAAAACATTTTCACACAAAGGCTAAATAAACTAGCCTTCCTAGATTTCCTTTTTAAGGAAAATGAAAATATATACAATTTTTCTCTCCTTTAACCCTAAGGAGTTTGAGATCTCTCATCACCAGGTTCAAATATTGCAGAGGCAAAACCTAGTACATCTGTGCTTGGGGCAGAAATGGGATATGGGGCAACAGGTGCAGGTAGCCTGCTGGCAGTGACACTGAAATACTGACCTTGCACCACCAGCTCCCACTACCATCCTCTACCACTCAGGCTGTGGGAATAATTATTTTATATTATAGTATATGGACTAATCACAAGGAAGAAGACTGGTCATTAATGCATTTGTTTGTGCATTGCAAAACTGTCTGTGGACAGATATTAGGAAGATACAGTTCTGTTGCTGGCTTCAGGAAAAGATTGTGATTCAGTTGTCAGAGCAGCAGTTGCAAGACAGTATGTAAGTTTATGATGGAATATTCCTTTGGAGAAACACAGTGGTTGAATGGATAGGACTTGAGATAACAGAGGTATTTGCTTGCAGTAACCTTGGGAATTCCTTCAGGTAACTTACTCCACAGAGAGAATCTCATATAAAAATGCATATAATCTAAAGACTGTAAATGTAAATAAGCCTACATAAAATACAACAGCATCCTTTTGTGTAAATAGTTTCTCTAACCATTCTCAGTGTCCTTTAATTTCGTTATGGATCTGAGGTTCTTTAGGTAAATGTGATATCTTTTATTAGACCAACAAAAGATATCACATTTAACCAAAGAACCTTGTTTACCTATGTGCTTAGACTAAAATGCCTACAGGCAACACCACCGAATTATGGATCTGACATTTTCAACTATTGGTCCTCAGACACTGAATACTAACTAGGAGTGTAATTTGTTTTCTACTTTCACCAAGGACATTCCTTAGCTTACTGATTAATAACTGACTACACAAAGATCTTTTTAAAATGTATGAATGAGATAAGACAGATTTACCTAATATTAATTTCATTTAATATTAAGCACAAGAGCCAAATTTGCTGACCTTAAGAAGACACTGATGGGATAGGGACAGACGTTAAAAAAGCCTGAGCCTGAATTGATTCAATATTTGCAGGTTAGTCTAACCTGGCTAGGCTGAAGCAGTTTGTAACCGTGAAGACATTCCCTCTGGACTGAGAAAATGCAGGCATATACCTGCAGTGGCTCAGACTTGAAGAGAGGGAGCACTACAGCAGCCCTTCCTTCCCTTCCACCCACAATGCTGAGCTGGGCAGTGGGGAGGGGATTGCCAGGCCTCCTCAGGACGCTTTGATTAGTTTCCTGAATACATGCATTACAAAGCTTTCCTTCAGGACAGGGGGCCTGCTCGGGGCCGATCTCACTGTGGCCCGCCCACCTTTTCTGGGCTAACTGCCTGCATTCTCGCCCTCCATGCCTTGTTGTTAATTACTTAGTTAAAGATGTAATTAATCGGGAAGCTGCCAATTTCCTGTCCCGATGCCAGGGGGCGCTATCTGCAGCTCCATTCTTCCCCTACACTGCAACCCAAGCCTCGCTGATGGCATCTCAATGTTACCTTTATCATCACCCCCCCACACACTGGGTCCCAGAATCCTTCTAATTGAATCCCACCTGGATTCCTCCCCTTAGGCAGTCTGTCTCATCTGCCTTCATACCAGGCAGCATAGCTCCCTGAACTGCTTCCCCTTCGGGTGTGGTCCCCCCCCCCGGGACCTTCAGCTCACTAGCCCTGGCCCACCTCCAGGCCAGTGAAGACCCCAAGCCCTTAGCTCTTGGGCATTCCTCGCGGTGGGCCCCCGGCACTTCGACCCTTCTGGTCCTGGCCCCAGCATGGACCAGTCAGGGGAAGTTCAGACAGAGTCTATGGCCTCACTCTTTCTCCATGGGGTCCACCTTCTTGATCCTCCAACAAAGGGGTGACCCACCCACTTGTGGGGGCTAGGGGTTAAGGCTCCCTGACCCGCCTTTCACCAGGGTGGTAACTGGCCTGGCATTTCCTGGGGGCTCCCATGCCACTGAGAGCCCCACCAGGCCACCAACTCCCGGTAGGCTACAGTTTTAGGTCATGCCCAGGGCTAGGAGCCTCCTGTCCATCCTCTATAGCTTCTCCCTTACCTCCAGATGATATCAGCAACCTTCTGGACAGGCAATGTTGTTGCCTGGCCCCCAGCAGCAGAATTGCTGGGTTTATATGGGCAGCCCCAGATCCAAAATGGCTGCCCTAATCAAGCACCTGGCAGCTGCCAGCTCTAGGCCCTTGAAGTGGCAGGCACAACCAATGCCCTATCACAGGGCCACATGGAAAATAATAGGTTGCTAATGTACTGTGGGAAAGACAACTTTTTTTTCAGGGCATAATACTAATACCTTTTTTGTACACTCAGAATTAAATTTCGTGTACTTTTTCAGACAGTATACATATGTAACAGGCTTTAACAGAAGGAACATTCACCTGTTGGGGGGTGTCCCATGGTGAGCCAATACCAGGCTGAGCCTGGGAAATTTTCTTGTGCCCCTGAGGACACAAGAACAAAAGGACTGGAGCAATTCTGCCTTCAGGCCCTGGAAACAGGGTCCCTCTCAGAGCCCCAGAATTCTGGCCACCAGGGTCTGGTGCAGAGGGTTGGCCATTGAGGACAGTGGGGGAGCTGAGGGAAACTGTCACAAACTGCTGTGAGGAGACTGCAGGGATCTCACTGGGGGGCCAGAGTGGCAAGTGTAAGGGGCTGCAGGAGCCAAGCTACCTGTTACATGAGTGACAGAAGCAAACAGAGCCCAGAGGTGAGTGCCAGCTCTGAATAAAGAGGAAGCACCTGGGGCTGGGAGTTGGTGAGTGGGTATAGCCCTCTCATCTTATAGTAGACCCACACATGGGCCCTGACTGAGCAGCCAGGAAAGCAGACCCAACAGCCCTGTCTGAGGGGCAGAAAGGGGTGTTGTGGGGAGGAGATTGTTTATGTATTACAGAAGGCTGAGCGTGGGCACCAGCCATCATCCGGAGTAGAGCCTCGGGCCATCGATGGCGCTCCCATCACACCCACACCTGTCTGATGATATTTTCCTGAACTAAAGTGATGTCAAGATAACAGCAGTCAACCAAAAGACCATTATTTTGGGTGTCTACATCAGACCTAATGGAGTGTGATCACCTACCTATACATGTACATATGTTGTTACCAAGTTATATATATATATATCTATAAGCATTGATTTCATTAGTATTATTCCATAAGTTGAGTTATAAATTAAACCTTAGAATAGCTAGCAACGAATGTGTATGAATATAAATATAGGTATGTATGTAAATATCTGAATATAAATTAATACATATCTCTAGCTGTATCTGTATCTAGGTAGATAGATATAGTACATAATAAATATTGTAAATATTTACCTATTCTGTCAGAGTGCTGTTACAGGAGGTATCTCCATACTGGGATCCCAAGGTTCCTCGTTAGCCCAAAGGAACCAAAAGAACGGGTCCAGCTGGTGCCCCAGTGTTCCACAAATTGCCACAGACCACAATTAAGGGAGGATCAATAAGTAGAGATAATCCGAATAAACCTATTTCCACAGTACATCATCTTCATTCTACATTCTGGGTATGGCATGTTAAATTCCTTTTGTGGAAAACCATTGCAAAATGTGTCCGAAACTTCCTTTGAAGTCTCTGTTTACTCTGATTACAAACAGTTCAGGGACTTTTTTAAAAACTCTCATTCAATTTCCAAAGAAATGCGTTCAGATCAACATTGAAGATTCTATGAATGGGGCTGCAATCTTTATGGACCTATCAATAAAGAACAATGGACATGGGTCCCACATATCACACACTGTAAGTTTTTTCCATTTATTCATGGCTGGATTATATAACTGTCGTTCATCTTGTTGTGCACTCTCTCACTGAGACTCCTCATCTCAGATAGTATTCCCTTCAATGTTTAACTTTTTATCAGGTTCTTTAGAATTGCACCAGTAGCGAAGACTAAACATTCTAGTGGCTGCAATAGGGATATAATAGAGATGGGCAAATTCCAACTCATGGGCCAGATCCAATTGGCTGTGGACTCCATTTCCCAGCCGCCTGTGCTCATGGCTGGAGTTGGTCTCCGTGGAGACCCCAGCCACACCTGCTCTGCAAAGTTCAAGGCTGGGGTTACTATGGAGAACAGTCTCAGCCACACTGGCACTGCACACAGCAAAGCAGGACAAGGGGCTGCTCCAGAACACCTGGGAACTTGCGATGGGGTCAGATTGCTCCAGAGCCAGGGCAGAGCTGTGATCCCCTACCTGCATGCCACTGCCTGGAGTGTGCAGGCTACAGATCGTGGCCCTGCCCTGGCTTCAGAGCAAGCTGCCCCCATCACAAGATCCCAGTGGCTCCGGAGCAGCACCCTGCTCTGCTCTTCCATGTGCCTTGCCAGGCTGGTCTCCATGGTAACCCCAGTCTTGAGCTTTCACAGCACAGGTGCAGCTGGAGTCTCCATGGAGACCAGCCCCATCCATGTGGGCAGGAGCTGCTGGGAAACGGAGTCTGGCTGCCAGCAGGATCAGCTATTTTGCCCACCCCCGGGCTATAATCTTTTACATCAGCTGAATTAGCCCTCTGAAAACCAGCCCTCAGGACCAACCCTTTGGCATGTAACTTTTTCAGAACACATAATTTATTGGGACAAAAAACATTCCCTAAATCTGCAAGCCTTAACCTATTGAAAGCAACATACTGGGTTAATACCACAGAAGAAAGCTTTCAACTAGATATACAAAGACCTTGGATTTTGCTGAACAATAAATGACTAATACATTAGAATGAAGAATTATCCAAGTTATGCTCCAGACAATTTGTTTCCCAAAAATAAAAACTAGCTGCAAAGACTAAATCAACTGCAAAATGCATAGGTGACCAAATCAAGGCCTACCTTGCACAGGGAAATACCAGCATGTCTTGCATAGAATATGCACCTTTCCACAAAAAATCAGGCTCCCAAAACTGGGGTGCATGTAGTAATCAGGGAAGCTGATTTTCTGCCTGGCACTGAAGCACCTTGCTTTGATCCTTATACAATAGTGCAGCAGCTATGATATTACTATTCAGGCATCTGAGAGAGCCTGTTGGCTTAATGGTTCATTGTTCTTCACTCCATAGGTGGCAAAGATTGCTCTCCTTTTTAATTACCTTGATGTCCCACTAATCAAGCTAACCTATTTTACAGCAATTTTTCTGCCTAACAGCTGCACCAGATATGTTTCCCCCCTCCAATTTCACAGCTCTGGAAGCTCTTTAGCTTTTTTCAAAATCATAGATTTACCCATGGAGACCACTCTTTAGCAAAAAAGGGAAGGTAAGTTAGCTAAAAATTAGGCTGAGTCTCTGCTGTATGCAGCCATGTCTCTGAAATAATTCTTCATTCTGCCTTTCAAAAACAAGCTGTGTATAGAGAGAGGTGCACCGATACATCAATCCCATACTGGATCAGCACTGATATGAGGAAAATTAAGAGCATCAGCAATTGACTTTTTTGTCATATGTGGCCAATAATGTGGCCAATAAATGCCCCGTGCAGCATGTAGCTGCAGCATGTACAGGGACAGAAGTGCAGCCGTGTCTGGGTGGTAAGTCTATTGTGGGGGAAGGGGCAAGGGGGGAGGGAAGAGGCTTGGGGGGGGCAGATTGAGGCCCATGAGGTTCATTTTGTTATCCTGAAAGGAAAGCCAAATTTAATGGAGACACCAGTGCAAGGACTTTAAACTATACTGCCCAATGTCATGAAGGATTATGTTAATTCCTGAATACTAGCAACAAAACAACAACAAAAAAGAACAGGGAACATGTTGTATCTATTAATAATCATTCTGTGATTATTTAAAAGACTAAAATGATGATTTTTAAGCAGGGTACCGCAGCCCTGGGCTACCTTGAGATTTTTTCATGGGGCCACATAATCTTAGCATTGTTAGGTGTGCAAACATGCTTCACAAAATAAACCCAGAGATGTCAAATAGGAATCCAGGAATACACTGACATGTGGTCTATTTGAGTTCTCTGCAACAAAAGTATAGCTTTATTTTTTTCTGTAGTAAAAAAACAATGAGAGAAAACTAAGAGCTGGCATTTTCTGAGGGATTCCTTGTGTCCATCAAGGGGTTCCTCGCATCTAAAAAGGTTGAGAACCACTGGCCTAGAGCTTTTTTTTATCTTTGTAGCTATGAGATTTTTTTAAATAAGTTTCCACTTCCCCTTCAACTCCTGTCATCAGTTATAGCATTAAAGAAATTCTCAAAGTACAATTTTACTGAGCTACTGCACAGGTCCTTGACTTAGAGCAGACCGACCAGGCATTCTGCCCTAGCACTGGGCACACCACAGCTTCCAGTGTCTTTAGGCTCAGGGCAGATGCAACAAGCAGATCTGCTCCAGGGCCAGGTACAATGTAGTTTCTGGTGTTCCTATCCTTAAACAGGCCTGCCAGTTCAGTTTGCCCATGTACTGACTATTTTACATTTTCCAGAACCTCCCAACTTTGGACACACAAATCAGGAATCCAGGCAGATTTCTGGGTGCAATCCATTTCATACAGGAGGTCAGAATAATTGATCCTAGTGTTCCCTTCCAGGGCCATCTGATATAAATCAAATAAAACCAAAAGGGCCGTTTTAACAAAGTAAGTGATCTTAGAAAATAAACTAATATTGTTTCAACAAAGTCTGTCAGTCGGTGCTTCCCAACAAAATAACGTTAGAGCTAAATAAGTTCAACTGCAATTTGACACCATCATACCAACTGTTGGAGAAAAGTCAGTCTGACACAGACCCAGTTTTTAAATTTGTGATTAAAGCTAGCTGTAATGCCACTCCTATTTCTTCAACAGTTTTATCTGCAAAGAGAAAAAACTAATTTAAAAAAAGCACATTTTTATTTCTGTGGCATACCACATATTCACTGTCAGGAACTCTTACTACAAACACAAATGCGTAAGTTTCCATTTTAGAGGATCTAAGAATCTTGTTTGTTGCTGAAGAACCAAAATACAATTTAAAGCAAAGATGTCAACAGATGAGTTTCAGTACAAAATACTTCCCAGCTGCCATTCTCCAAGGCCACTTTACTTTGAGAGCTAATTCTATACTCCACAGAAGCTTCTAGTGCATTAAAGATATCAAATGTTTTGTCCCTCCCCTGAACTCCTGCACAGCTCCTGTTTGAAAGCCAATACCATCTCACTCTTGAATAAAGGTAAAATCTGGAAGGCTGTAAAACATACCAGCTAATGTCACCGATAATAGCATACTGACCAAAATCTTTCCAAGTTGACCATCTCTACACTTGCCACTAATTCACCGATCTGTATTTATTCCAAAGAAAACCATAGATAAGAACCATAGTCACTAATTATACTTCAGGATGCTGAACAAGCTAAGGGCAGTCTTTACCAAGCACTAGACACAGAAAAGGTGTAACTGGGCATTGAGGGTAGTGCTGGACATTCAGTCATCATATCATTCTACAGTTTACTATAGGCTTTCCTTGATTTCAGCAGCTTCTAATCAGAGATTTTCACTTTTACAGCAGCACAATGAAATGAAATTATTAAACCTTTGTTGCTTCTTCTGCTTGCTTACTGAAATACTTAGAAGAGCTATTGAAGAGTCCTTAGAGATTCACAGTAACACAGTCCATGATAAAAAATACATAAGACTGCTCTTTTTACAGTTGATACCCAGTTTTTATGCAACTGAAACATAATATTCCATTCAGTGCCTTGAAGGCATCCTAGGGAGGTATAGCCCCTTTTATCCAGTTTTCATGTAATATGACTTAATCAGAGGCAAGGCTCCCAGGCACCCAAGACGCAGTTTCTCTTACATTAGTGTATTTTACTGATAGTCCTATGAGGAATTCAGATACTAGGGGGTACAAAAGTCATCCAGTTTAACTAAATACATCAGACCAAGAATTCAAACTTTTTTTATACTTTACATCAAGACCATCAGTGATAGCATAATTTATTGTTATCTGTGTTTGACCAAATCACCCTCATCATCCTGATAAAAACAAATGCCCTCCAGTTGTATTTTTTTTCAAGTCCTCTCAGTACTTTGACCCAGTTGGAATGAGTAAAAGCTAAACAGAATATGCAACTTAACATACACTAGAAAGAGTCCAAGAAGCACATGGCTCTGCAGGTTCTCCACCCTCATGTCACAGCCAGCCCCTCCACCACTCAATGCTGTCACATGAAGCCTGGGGCTAGCTCCCTGTTCCCCCTGCCAGATCAGGCCTGCTCTGTCCTGGTTCTGGGTGCGTGTGTAGGCGCTGTGCCTGGAAGTAACTTACTCGTGCTCAAACTGCTCCAGAGTTTACTGCTACATTTTGCACATGTAGATACACATACTACCTTCATATTTTGCTCATCCTTTATTATTCTGTTCAACCAGATTTTTGGCAAACAAATAAAACCCAAGCTTTGTTTCCTCAGAAAACACCAACTCCCTAGCCTAAGAAAACCCTTTACATATAGAGCAAAAGGTAAACTTGTCACGACACCAATTTTTTCGCTGTTACAGCATATACCAAAATGGCTATCCTACAGAAGAAGAAAATTTCAGTTTAATTCAATCAGCTATTAGACGAAAGCATCAAAAAAGCCCCACAAAAGCGCTTGATCTGTACAGATGTTGAGCAAGTTGGGTCCAACTAACATGATGCCTCTTCTGGGCACGCACTGTGTTCAGTGTGGGAGTGCACTTATTTAAAGTAAAGTGCCATGGGGGAAGGCAGTTCACATCTACAAGCAACCTTAATCTCTGAGGTGCCACTCTGCCCTGCCTTCTGCCTAAAACCAGGCTGTGGTATCTCAATGAGGCTTCTGTATGAAAATAAGTTATTATTATGTACAGGAACTTATATACAGAACTATTTCCAATAAAAGAGAACAGTTGTTACTACAGATCTTGAAAGGGTCTTGTGGCTGGCCGGTTCTTCCTCTGCTACCTGGAAGTTCCTACTGGCCTCACCCAGATTGTCTCCTAAAATGCTATACTTCCTGGACACTATTTATTTAGGGACACTTACTTTGTCACACAGATTATGTATGTTAAAAGATGGCCACTTTCTCCTCTACCTGCTCAAAAGGGCATCAGTCTGAGCTCTGGGACACCTGAGGATTGAGGCTTCTAGTTGCAAAATTTACAAGAAAATGAGATAGTACATGTTGCAAAGACTTTATCAAGTTCCTTCCCTTTCAATCCAAATGAATCGTTCACAATTAAAATGATCTACATTTGATTATCAAACAGCCTCACATATTCATTATTTAAAGAGATGTTTGGGCTCTTATCCACTTTTTTATTGACTGCTGTTTGGTGATTTATTTGCTCATAAACTTTGAATATGCACAGTGGGAATCAATCACAAGACCAACTCAGTGGTACTGACTTAGGAGTGAGTACCGAACAAGCTACAAAGAGTGCCCAACAAAGTCCACATCACAGAAATGGTGACACTAAGAATAAATGTATTTTAAAATGCTGGTGATAGCACTTTATATAACCTATATAATGCTATAACATATATCACATTTACTTGCATATAAACACAGACTTTTTTCCCTAAAAATTAGCTGGTGAAAACTGAAGTTCATGTCTTAAACAAGGAAATATGGGGAGAAGAGGGTTTGATTCTGCAGAATCCAAACTGCCTGGTCTCTTCAAGTTGGGTTGGCAGCCAGCAGTGCCTGCTAAATCAGCTGAGGGCCCACTTGCCTTAAGAAGAATGGGCAGGCACTCTGACTTAGGCAGTGACTTCATCTGGAGTAGAACTGCTAAGTGGGTACCACATCCTACTGTGAAGGGGGTTAACAGAGTAGTCACGGGTTTTTGCTCCCCCTCTACCTCAACTGCTTGTGTTCTCCCAGCAAAAATACTCTAATGATCAGTATTGTCAAAAAAAGATATTTTTTCTTAATTCTGTATTCTGTATTAAATTATTTAATATTTAATTAAAGATGTTAAATACAATTATTTTCCATTCATAGGAGTGATGATATTTTTGTTAACACACACACACACACACACACCCCCCCACACACACACACAGAGTTATACAGGGGTCTCTGATTTTTATGGCATTGCTACTATTTTCATTTGTGTTACCAAAAATATCATAAGTATTTTGTATGTGTGCCACTTCATATCTTATTGATGGAGTACAGTGATATTTAAGATCTTTAATTAAATAGTAAATAATTTAATATGCACAAGAAAAGACAGAATTAGTATATAAATATGAATGTAAACTATGTATCCCATCATGTAATTCTGGTTTCCTTTACTTTTGCTGTCATATAGAACCTTCTTTATTCTTTGATTCCCATGCAGTTGTTTCTATTTTCTGTTTGTAAGTGGACAGCAATTAAAATAACACGTTTAAAAAATAAGGATGGAGATATGAATGTAAGTATTGTAAATCAGGCTGTCCAAATTTCTAGACTGCTACAATTTGTGAACTAATCTAAAAGTCATCACTGCTGTTGAAGAACTAGTTATAGTTTTAATATAAGAGATCCTGAAGTCAACAAGTCTAGGAATTAAAAGAGTATGTTATGTGAAACCCAGGCCACCGCACAGTTTTCAGCTAGATTCCAAACTAAGCAGAATGAAATATTTTGAGAACTAAGCAATGGAGGGTTACACTATCTTACAACCACACATCCCTCCACCCCAATATCTTTCTGGCCCAGACAGCATCTACAAATTGAACAGATTAATCTTGCAACCAGAGCAGCAGTGAATATATGAATAACTATTCTTTGTTAATTATGTGACTTGTTGTGAAATTATTCTGTTCTTTCTGTCAGTCAAAGTATTACTGAACACAGGCATTATTAGATACCATGTATGTGATACATTCAAACAATGAAATTCAATTATTCCATTAGGATCTCTACAGTCAGTTTTCTAACAGTGTTCAAGCACTGTCATCATTTCAGTGTGAGGGTCAGGTATGTTGAGTTTGGCAGCCAATACAAGCATTGCATGATCCATACTTAAATAGTATGCCGATGCCAAACGTCATTTTTAAGGGGCATTTTTGTTTAGTCACAGCTCTGTTTTCATTGGTTCACCTTTATCTGTTTGTAGTAAAAAAATTGGAAATGATTTAATCTTCTAGCCAGCAGACAGGAGTCATAACCCCATCATGGGATGAGGAATAAGGGAAGAGAAAGCACGTTAATGGAGGAACAAGAGAAATTTTGCGTGTAAAACTATGCAATGAACCATACCCACTTCCTTTCTACTTTCATTTGCACTTGGTACAGAATTCCACTACTAACAGGCAAGCTGGCATGTATCACAGCCTCTTTGCTAGATCATAAAATATCTAATTCAAAACAATAGCAAAAAAAGGGAAGGACATCTACAGAAGCCAAGAAAGAGGAATGTTTATGCTATGCGTTCCTACATATAAATGTTATTTTTTTTCTCAAAGCATTTCTATCTACTGTGACAGTGCATTAAATAAAAAAAAACCTAAAACAGCATTTGTTTTAAAAATGTGAGGATATTAGCTTACCAATTAATGCTTATACATTCAAATCCCTTAAGAGAGAAAAAAATACTCATTTTAGGAGTTCATCGATGTTTAACAAGAATGACCACAAAGTTCAGCAAACCTTACTTCTGGTAGAGGACTGGCCGGCTTCGTTAGGATTCCTCCCACATAAACAACATTTGGTAGCGTGGGTCTTGGAAACTCCAGTGCTACATCAGTACACAGCATCCACAGGCTGGATTCATGAACCAAATCATGCATGGACCGCTCTGGCAAAGCCTTGTATTTCTGCAGTATCGTTTCGTATTTTGGCAGAACCAGAAAATTGACTCCCACTCTTGAAACCAGATGAAAAACAATATTTTTAATCCTTTCCAGGAAGTTCATATGATCTGTGAGAAGCGAGTTAAATTCTGGAACATAAGATAAAGGAGCCGGAGCACCAACTTCTGCTGGATACCAAAGACCAGTGGAGAAAACAGCGAATTTAACCCCTAAAAGGTGAGCTATAAGAAATCCACACATCTCATTAGGATCTACCAGCAGCAGGTCAAATTTCTCCTGTTTCAGAACATGCATTAGATTTTGGTTGCCCACAATCATGTCGCAGTTCTCCGAATAGTGATCCAGGATATCAAATAGTTCCTCTATTGTTGGTCTCCCAGAAAATATACTCCTCATTTTGGACTGAAGAAAATCATCCGCACTGCTGCTGTTAAAGATCCCTGGGTAACGCTGGAGTCTATAGTGATCAGCTGGAGGGATTTCTCTGCCCTCAGAGAGGAGTAAGACTGTTTGGTGACCTTGGTCATGCAAAGCTGAGGCTAGAGTCTTGAAAATATATAGATGGCTTTCAAACATAATTGGCGGCACAACAATGATTTTGGCAGCCCGGGCTATCCCGATAGTGCCCCACAGGAGAATGAAAACTGCGGTGTAAGACTTCATAGCTGAAATGACAAACAAAAAATTACTTCAACAAATTTAAATCCAATAGGCTTCTAGTTTTCAAAAATGACTTTCAGCCATGACAGCTTTTAGCATTATCCTATTTAAAAAAAAATTTTCTCATATCAGTACCTGGAAACAACACAGGCACCTAGCTTTAGGGAGAAAAAGAACAGGTGTAGTGTTCACTTTGTTAATAAGAGAAAGGTTGTTGGGTCTGCTCCCTTCCCTTTCACACTTTCCATCTGCCCTTCAGGTTTGACAAGTGACTTCAGTCAGTACAGATACTGGTACAGCACCCAATATATGGCAGGAAAACTTATAAGGCCAAAGGAGATGGTCCCCTCCTCCAAGGGACTTGTGTATATCACTTCATGCTACCCAACAGCAAAGATTTTTCTCTAGAAACCCGGATCACTGTAGGCTTTGGAGCAAGTGACCAATCTAACCAAGCTGCTTACAGAAAACTGTAATTTAGATCGATTTTGACTTGGGCTTTTTGAATGCCTGTACCTAGCCATGCCTGCAACATGTTCAGGTCAATATTTTTGGTGATTTTACTATTCAGAAAAAATGCTGGATTTAAAAATAATAATAATAAAACCTATACGCCAAAATCCTAAAAATGTATCCAGAAAGTACGCACAGTATTTGCCTAGGCAATACAACCGTCCTACCAATGTACCTCAATTCTGAATCTAGAAGAATATCTCTGCACATACACATATTTCAATCTTTGCTCTCAATCTTTGCCCTTCCAACAAGGGCTCCATTTCTGACAGTGGATTTTGTGTTGAATGCCCAGTTCGATAAGAACAGCACTGCCTGCTACAGCTAATCTTACTATTTCTATTGCAAACTTGGATTTATCAGTTGCTCATTCTTTCAAACTTTTTAACTACTGGGCTAAAAGTTTCCAACCTTGGTCTAGTCTAAAAGGGATTTTTTATTTAATTTTATTTTGGTTAAAAATTATTCAGGAACAGTAGCATAACTAGAAGTGAGTGAGAGTAGCACCAGCCCTAGGCAGTGACTTAGGAGGGGTGCCAAAATCATCCACAACTGCCGGGGAGTCCATGCCCCAGCAGCAACCCCAACTGAATCTCAGAACCAGCCTTCCACCACTCCCAGTGCACCTCTCTCACAGTATTTGCTCAGGACACAAACCCTGCCTGTTAAAAATCTGTTCAGGCATTCCTGAATATATGTGAAAAGTAATAAAAAACCCACTTCCCTTGTGCACGTGCAAACACCCACCCACCCACACACATACACACACAGAGTTCTTGTACTGCTATCTTTTAATCATCATAAAGTCCAACAGGGATGTACAAAAGGTTGAAATCTGGAATAGAAAAAGCCCTCACTGAAGGAGCAATATCTTTGGACGCCTATATACGTGCAGCAACACTGCTCCCATGTGCTGTAATTACGGTGTGTCGGAGCAGACTTGATTAATCAGGTAATTACCCTGCTCCAGCAGGCTCCAGCAGACTCCAGCATCACATACTTCAGTGTCCCCATGCTGAAAAACAGCGGCAGGGGCACTTTAACTAAAGCTCATACGGCAAACTTTAGTTAAAGTGCCCCAGTGCCATTTTTCAGCATGGGGATACCAATACATGCCATACTCTGGGCGCTTTCATTACAGTAGCTCTTGCAGCTGCTCTAATTAAAGTGTTGTTCCCCCCAGAACTGTATAAATGTACTTTATCTTTGGGTGCTTCAGCAAAACTGGTTGATGTAGCTCAGTTCTGAGGCTTTGAAAATTATGCCTTACATCTGAATGTAATGTATATAGTTGCTTAGCATTTGTAATAAAATGGGAATGAAACAACCTTATTTTGAAGGCTTATAAAATGGGACACATTTCACACACACATCTAAAACATTTTCTCTCCTACATGTTACCATACCTTTAGAATTGTTTTAAAAGAAAAAAGTCTACATTCATGACCTGCAAAGAAAGTTGGAGTATAAAATAGGGAGGACTTTTATTATAATTTTTCCTCTAATTTTCAGTTCCAAAAATGGTTCTAAGAATGACTAGACTGAAGCAATTATTCTTATGGAAATGGTAATAATTGGTGCTAGACTGGAAATCTGAGGCACTTGTTTCCTTGTATTTCCTTTCAGTATGGAAAAAAAAATCACATAATGATAACAGTTAACTGTAATGAGCAGCTTGTTAGTATTTTTTCCCTTCTGTGGGAGCCATTTTGCTGCTGCTTCCCCTGATTAAACAAATATTACACTTCGCTCTCTACTTCACAGATCACTGCCTGAGATATACACTTGATTGGTATCCATTTTATGATTTCAATTTTAACTCTGCTAAAAATGTTCTTACTCAATTTGAAACGTCCATCAAGTACACTGTCTGTTTTCTATCATTTTAAACACTCTTTATGTACCACTGGAGTACGATTTAAAGTATGTAAATACTTGTATACCTGGTGCTATTTAAAATATTTTTATAGCGCTACTATAGCACCCTACAGCTAAAACAATTAACAAAGTTCATTCCCACTGCTAGCTCAATATCACTGAAGAACCTGGTGCAAAGCAAGGAAGTAAATGATTTTTTTAAATGAATAGTTAGTTGTATATACTGCAGATAAGCAAGAGACTGAGAGTTTGTTTTTTCGGTCTGGTCCCTGAATTTCCTGGGCTGCTGCCTTTCTCTGAAGAACTGTTTGGTGCTCTTTGTCTGTTCTTCAGAGCTACTGTCTAAGGGCAGAATGGCTTCTATCCAATTATATGAAATATCTTTTTGATAGTATCCCTGCTTATCAGTTCATTTTAATCTTTACTAAGTCAGTTCTGGACCACAGTTTTTCACTGAAGAGTCTCCAAGTACCACCACATTGTTGCACCTTGAACAACAGCAATGGCTACCAATAGGTTTTTTGGCTGTATTTTTGTTATATGGGTGTGGAAAGTTAGAATCATTCCAGGTACAGTGCTAGAAGTGTCTTCTTGCGACACCATGCATGGGAGTACAATCTAATTGTAACCACAGAGCTATCAGCAACAAAGGATGGAGTTATGGGTCTCTCATTGAGCAGGCTACAGATCAGTAGCTCTTATACATTTCAAATTCATTAAAAAAAAATTCAACAAATAGCAGAAGGAATCTTTTTGAGACCACCCTTTGAAGTGTCACAAGTCCCATTAATTTTTCTCAGTCTTTTTATAAATATATTCTGGAAAGGGAAAACCATTTTCCACAGATATGAGTGGCTAATTTGTTTTAGTCTGATCAAAAATATGCATCTGGATAGCATTAGGATTCTCTTACTGAATATATAAATTGCTGCAATTAATCTCTTTAGGCATCACCCTAGAATAGTTCCTCAAATTCAGACAATTACCTGTAATGTGAATTAATGCATATTTTCTCTCACACGAAACTGGAAAACACTTTCCTACATAGTGGGTACATCTGCACGAGACACTACGCCACCACAGCAACGAGCTACGGTGACATAGCTCATCGCTACAGTGATGTAGCATCAGCAGGCACAAACCATGATGCTGATGCTACTGCACAGTAGGGTTGGAAACGGCCCATGAACTGCCTGGACTGTGCAGTAACAGCATTTACTGTGCAGTCACTTTAGCAAGTACTAAATGACAGAAACAACTGCAGTCAGGCACCCGTGTAGATGCACCCTACGAGTAGGAGTCTTACTGAGGCTCCTGACCTCAATAACAACAGACAATCTCTGCTTTCAGCAGAGTAAAAACAATGGTTCCAGTCTTAAGAAAAATGTGGAAGTCTGGCTTTGGTATTATTTGCTGTCTTGCTTTAATCTACCATTTACTGAATTTGAAGTAGGAGGGTCTGCTCTATCTAAAAGTTTCAGGTGTTTACTCTTCTCTGACATGCTTGGGAAGTTGGGACACTCCCAAAAATCTCGCTGAGTACTTTCGCCCAGGCACTTGTGGATAAAGAAAGGAGCATCTTACTAATACACTGACTAGTTTCTGGCTGGCTTTAGTATTTTAAAAGTATCTTAAATGATGTCAGCTAATTATGCAACCCTGCAATTTGGGGAAACTGTACAAATTCAGGTCCACACCTATAACTGGTACAAGTTGACACAATTCCATTCACTTCTTCAGAACTCTGCTGGCCTACATAAGCTGCGAATCTGGTCACCTTTGTGTTACAAAAATAGATGCTTCTGCCATAACATCTCCAATAAAAAAATTAATGATTAACAAAATGACATCAAGTGAAATTATTCTTACATTTAGAAACGACACCTCCTCAGGCTATAAACATTTTCATAACATTAAATTACTGTTTCTGTCAAGTATATAATAAATGACAGCATAGCATTTTTATTGAGGGGAAAAAAACCCAGTTGACATTCGTAATATCAATATGAAACAAATGTAGTAAATGCCTACAGGTACATGATGTTCTATCATGCTTCCATAGGGAGGATTCTAGCATTGATTTCCTTGCCTGGCATATAGTTTCATAGTTTCATAGTAGCTAGAGTCGGAAGGGACCTAGGTAGATCATCTAGTCCGACCCCCTGCCTTAGCAGGAAAGAGCACCGGGGTCAGATGACCCCGGCAAGGTGCTCATCTAACTTCCTTTTAAAAATCCCCAGGCTAGGAGCCTGCACCACTTCCCCTGGAAGCTGGTTCCAGGCCCTAGCCGCCCTGACTGTGAAGTAGCACCTCCTAATATCTAATCTAAACTTACCCTCCGCCAGTTTGTGACCGTTATTCCTGGTCACTCCTGGCAGCGCACGGGGGAACAGGGACTCCCCCAATACCTGCTGATCCCCCCTGACCAGTTTGTAGCAGGCCACAAGGTCCCCCCTTAACCTTCTCTTGTGGAGGCTAAACAGGTTCAGGTCCCGTAGCCTCTCCTCATAAGGCCTGCCCTGCTGACCCCTGATCATATGTATCTCTGTGAAGAAGGAAGTACAATGCAAAGCTATGGGGAATATTTTTTCTATTATGTTATATATTTCCCCCCCAAAAGCTACATAATTTAAGCAGTAATTCCACTTGACAGCTACAGTAGCATAATGGTAAACCTTTCCTGAAAGAGCAGTATTAACAGGTACCGTGCAGTATACATTACATGTCCTTTACAGCATTAATTGAATCCATCAGAATAACAAAATTAAATTAAAGGTTCACAAGTTGTTCACACATTTTTCAAACAAGGCATACTAGTACTGCAAAGAAGATACAATATTCTTTCTTTGGAGCTCTCAGTACCAATGTACAAGATGTATGATAGTTTGACTAGTAGTACAGTGGTCCCAGAAAGATTCCCTACAGCAGCAGCTCTAATAGAGGGGAATCATCAGGGCTAGGTACAGACAGTAAAAAAGCCCAAGGCTGAATCAATTCCATCTTTGCAGTTTAGTCTAAAATGCGTATATCGAACTGACAAGCAAATGAACAAACAAGTGAACTTTTGATTCCGGAAGTGCAGCCACATGCCTGCAGTGGCCCAGGCCAGAAGCTGGGGGGTGCTAGATGTTACAACCTGCCTCCTTGCTCAGCTGGAGCAGGCAGCTTGGGTCAAAGCTACCCTGCCCACCCTGTGAGGGGGGTGGGTGAGTTAACTTGAATCTGGAGGGGATCTGGGACAGAAGTTCAATTAACCAATTTAAACTAAATCAGTTAAGTCTGATACTGCGTCCTTCCAGGTTTATCTTAAACTGGTTTTGGCCATTTTGCAAGCAGTTTGTGCACATTGAATTTCTGTTGTATTACAGATTTGAACCAGTTTCTGATCACTTATACTAGTTTGTGTGTAATTTCTGCTCCTACCCCAGGTGACACAAAGCCGGTGTGGTAGATTCATAGATTCAAAGATGCTAGAGTTGGAAGGGACCTCAACAGATCATCAAACCCAACCCCCTGCCTAGGCAGGAAAGAGTGCCGGGGTCAGATGACCCCTGCCAGATGCCTACCCAGCCTTCTCTTAAAGACCCCCAAAGTAGGGGAGAGCACCACCTCCCTTGGAAGCCCACTCCAAATTTTGGCCACCCTTACCATGAAGAAGTTTTTCCTGATATCTAACCTAAATCTGCTCTCTGTTAGTTTGTGACCATTGTTCCTTATTACCCCAAGAGACACTGGTGAACAGAGCATCTCCAAGCCCTTGCTGCGTTCCCCTAATGAATTTGTAGGCAGCCACAAGATCACCTCTCAGCCTTCTCTTGCAGAGGGTGAAGAGGTCCAGGTTCCTCAGTCTCTCCTCATAGGGCTTGTCCTGTAAGCCCTTAACCATGTGAGTGGCCCTCCTCTGGACCCTCTCAAGTCTATCAACAACCTTCCTGAAGTATGGCACCCAAAACTGGATGCAGTACTCCAACAGCAGTCTGACCAATGTGACATAGAGCGAAATATCACTGCACAGATTATCAGAAGCAAGTCAGAGGGAAAAGGACTCTGCTTCACTCTTGGACCTGCCACGTGGGATTGCTGCAGACAGAACATCCTGCATTAGCCCTCATAATATTCTAAATGACACCAGAGGTTGTTCCAGCTCATAGCTGGACCAGAATTGGGGGAATTCTAAAAGTTTAAACTTGACACAGCTGACAATGCCAAGATACTTAAAAAAGTGCTAAACTTTATTATGTATTATTCCATGTTCTGGCTGGGAGAAATTGAAAAGTTGAGTGTCTTTTTCAAGGCAAAAAAGCAACCGAGGGTGAGATTACACATTACAAGTAGATCGTGTTAGATAACCATGGAAAACAATCATCCACAACTGTGAGGGACTGCCAAAGAAGAGTTAAGAGCACTTAAAACTGGAATCATCATCCATCAAGGCTCGTTGGGCGCATCTACACAGGACGCTACATTGCCGTAGCAATAAGCTATGTCACCGTAGCTCATTACTACGGCAACGTAGCATATGCAGGTATGAACTGTGATCCCGACGCTACTGTGCAGTGGTATGGGAAAAGACCCATGTGGCCTCCAGACTGCACAGTAACATACTTATTTAAGGAAGTACCAAATGACTAAGCAGTAACAACTGCACCGCCGGTGCATCTGTAGATGAGCCCACTGAGTACCGCTAAGTGCCCTTTAGGCATCTTAAAGTCACACCACTTTAAACGAGGATTACCTTTGAGCTAAGCTACCTAGTTTTGAGTTGAAATAGTTTCTGGGTGTTTACCCGAGATAAAACCAGCAATTTGTAATTGTCCGATATCCCAGGAGGTACTGCTCCCAGCTAGAACACCTATCCTCCAGGACTCTATGGCTCTGGACTTACAGCTAGAAACAGCCAGGAAACAGGTGGGTAGAATTGGGTGAGTGGGAAATGAAGAAAAACAGGTGAAGAGAGGGCAGGGGGACCAAGGGGAGAGGGGCATGGGGAAGGGGAGGAGGATTGGAGGGGGAAAGAAGGAGGGGGAAAAGGGGTGTGGGTGGTTGGGGAGCTGTGGAGCTGTTCCCCTGTACCCCCCCAAATTGCCCCCTCTACCTTCAGATTGCTCCCCTGCCACCCCAGTTGCCCCCTCTGTGCCTCATTGGCTCCTCCACCCCCAGTCACTGCTCTGCTACCTCAATCAGCCCAAGAGTGGCAGAGGTGCAAGTAGAAGGATTCTTCCTTCCTGCTTGCTCCTGGGACCTCTGCAGACCACACTGCCACAGGAAGCCCAGATCCAGCCCCCCACCCCCTCCCCTTGCTAGACCCTACAACTGAAAGGTAAGAGATGGAGGGCATGAAGCTGCAAGGTATCTATGATGCCCAGCAGGAGCTACATCTAGGTGCGTGGGGGTGGCATGGGCTGCAGGAAACCGAAGAGCAGTCTGGGAGGGGGACTCTCCCCCCACCTCTGGTGCCACCATCGCTGCTCTCAGGCTGCTGGGTGTCAGGGCAGTGATCTGGGGGTGGAGTAGCTAATTAGGAAGTGGAGGGCAGCAGAGTGATTTTGGAGGCAGAGGTGGTAATCCAAGTGGCATGGGGAGTCCTTCCCCTCCTCTTCTCCCAAGCCTACACTGTGGCTACATAGTCAGTGACCAGGGTAAACATGGAGCAGACTTTGAGCCCCTAGCCACACCCCTGTTTGCCAGCCTTCCAGGGCCAGGTCTGAGCAGTGCATATTAGAGTGGGTATTAACTCTGACAATATGACTGATCACTAGCACTAGTTCACCTTAACAAAAACTAACATTCCTTAGAATTAGCACCTGCTAACTCTAACCTCTCTAATATCTCACCCTAATGGCAAACAAAGCTTTCAGACCCACACACAGTCCACTGCACTACACAACTACTAGTCAAGCTATCTGTATCATTAGAATTAAATAAAAAAACAGCTTGAAGCTCGAAATAACTCACTGAAAGCACCTGATGTAGCTATCGGGGACATAGCATAAGAGTAGATAACAGCCATAGACAGGTGTAAAGAAAGCAGAATTATGTTCGAGGAGGTTAAGGGCCTTTTTGAGGCTACCTTGTCCGTGGTCAAGCTAGAAATAGAACCTAGAAGTTCCTAGCTCCACTCCTAAGCATCAGGCTATTCATCTATTCCTCTCTTGGAAAAGTTAACCTATCTGTCAATCTAAGTCAATAAATTTCAATATCAATATATATCTTCTTCAAAAGAAGCCCCACCACAGTGATACACATTTCTATTTTAATTAGTTTTGAAAAATATTTAATTTAAAAAGATTCCCTTTCCAAGATTTTGCTTAGGTTTTGCCTTCCTTTACATAAAGAAATGTATGAGCCTATACAATCTGATAATGTCTAAGTCAGAAGGTTGAAAGATATTTTTTAAATTAATATCCTTCAGAAGCGTATGGTGGTACTTTAAACACCACAATAGTCAATCAAAACACCTGAACATAAGAAATCAGTGTTTTGTTTCACATTTTTTTTTACCTTAAAGTAGTGTTTATACTAAGGTTTTCATGTGGGAGTGGGGAAAGTTAAATATTGTAAAAATCAGAGTGGGTTTAATGTTTAACAGTTTTAACAGCTTCACATAAAGTAAATGAATTACATGTGGCCTTTTAAATGGAAGAGAAAATGCAGTCTTAACAATCTGTTTAAGCAAACTAAGCTCAAGCACAGAAGACTTAGAGGAAACATGTTTTCTGTAGACTAGAAAGGGCTATAGTTCCTGAATATTTTTTTTCTATAATGAATGCTCAGGAAAAAATAACCTAAAATTGCAAAAATAAATTAATTAATTTGATAAAGCAGGATTGAGAACTGTGATAGCTTCACGGTCTTTCAATCTACAGTCGAAAGCAAATACAGTCACCTGAGCTTTGACGTCAGTGGGGGTGACACTACATGTAATTTCAGGCTAGGTAGAGCAGCTTGCCAAGATGAAGGCTTTCAAAGCTTGTTCTCACAGTTCTACCACAAGGAAAATGAAATCCCTGGAGAAGTCAGTAGGAGTTTTAATGAAATAAGGAGTGCATGATTATGGCTTAATGTCCTGCATGAAGTAAGGTAACTTGCTTGTACATATCATCAACAAGTAAACTAGGGCAAATGCCCTTAATATTAATGCCATTCTTTCATTTCACTCATCAAGCTCCTTAAGCATCCCTGCCCAATATGTCCAGAAAGAGAGAATGGTGGGCAGAGAAGCAGGAAAATGTCCTTCTTATTAGATACCAGTGAAGTGATTGCAGCAGAAAAATCTTAACCATTGATCATTCTGATCACCTTACCAAAAGGTTTTAGGTTACTATATAACTTATTCCAGAGCACCTAAAGGAACCTGGCAAAGTAGCAAGTTAATAAAGTATATTTCACCTCTGAAGACCTGGATTCATATATTGACTAACTCTGAGTTTCTTAGGCTCATATTAAAAGCTAGCAGAATACAATCCAACAGCAAAAAAAAGAGATTTACATACAATTTCACAAACAGGTAAACTGCAGCTTACCGGCACCAATCTGGAAATGTTCTAACTCCTCCTTTCCATCTCCATTATTTCTCACTATCCCATAATCTTCTATACAAGTTTAAGACTACAGACATAAGAATACAAATTCTCATTGTTTTGGACATGTGAAAAATGTTTATTTTTTTTAATTCAAAACTTTACATTAGTGTGAAATTGAAGAATGCTATTATCTCATTCCGTGCCAACAAGAATGAAGAAAAAGCACCACAGTACTATTTGCACAACTGGAGAAACATGCATGTTTGTTAGACTTTTGTCAACAGTGATATATACATTTGAACAAGACTGCCAATCTGATGTAATATCCACACTGGGAGTGAATTGTGATCACATGTATTACAATATTTGCTCAAGATGAGCCCAGGGCGAGAACATTATTGGGTACTGCAGGTGAAGCTGATTTTAATCACCATCAACATCAGAAAATGAATCCATTAATATTACCATTTGAGGTCACCCTTCATGCTGTGAAAAATAAAAACTCCAAACAGTGCAGAGTCATCACTACTGGCAGTCCTAGTTTCAGATGATAAGTAAAAGCTGCTTAGGGAAGTGCTATATCATGGCTAGGATGATCACTGTTAACACTATTCACAAAAACTACTGAAAGAGTATAACTTAGAAAGACTCTGTTAAAAAGAAAATAAAACAAAACAGAGTTAAGTCTATCAATGAATTCTAAAGAATCAGGAAAAGTATCATTTTTTAATAGTTGGATACCAGAATGTTTAAACAAAATAGATTTTTGTACGATGGAAGGTCATTACTAAAACCTTATAGAGAAAACTTTTGAATAGAATTAAGTGAAAGGTACCAGTCATTTTATCATATTTCCAACACCTTGGAAATGAGGGTAAAAGACCAAACTAATATTTGGTCTAACTCTACTGACTGCCAGAGGCACGTTTATGTATGCCCAGTCCAAAAATGGTCTGAAGAATTACCTTGGAATATATTGCATGGGAAAAAGAAAACCATCATAATTCTTTCTTATATTGATTTCATAGATTTCATAGACATTAGGGCTGGAAGGGACCTCGGGAGATCATCGAGTCCAGCCCCCTGCCCAAAGGGCAGGAAGTCAGCTGGGGTCATAGGATCCCAGCAAGATAAGCATCCATTTTACTCTTGAAGGTGTTCAATGTAGGTGCTTGAACCACCTCCGCTGGCAGACTGTTCCAGACCTTGGTAATAGAATGGTTTCATGCTGACACTGAAAGAATGGGATGCAGGCACTTTAAGCCAATATGACCAAGTGGCACTCCAAAAAGATCACAAAAGAATGTAAGAACTTACTTTCTGGTTTTCCCCCCCCTTAAAATACTTCTTTAAACAGAGGGGAAGAAAATTAGCATGTTTGTTTGGATTTATGTTTTCAGATCTAACATCAGTCAACCTGCAGCATTCACACTTGATGATGATGCAAGACAATACCACAATGGTGTACAGTTAGCACTAATTAATTCTGCAGCTTCAGAAGAAAACAAATGATAGACGCTATTGTGAGAGTAAATTACCACTTCCCACCAGGTCAAACACGTGGAAGCAAGCAGTCAATTTATGATGCAACATCTGTAAAAATGCAGCTGGACTGATATACCTGCAAGTCTTTAGTTGCAAGACTGGAGCCTATGTTTGTACGATTGCTGTCTGTTGCCTGTAGATAAATAGGGCCAATACCATTTATGAACACTACTTTCAGTCTGAGCCACCAAAAGGGGGCTTTTAAATAGAAAGTTGTGAATCTGTAGCTAGGATAGCTAGTAAGCAATTCATACCTGCCACAACTTCATTGAAGCAAATGTAATTTTTGCAGGGACTCAAGTAACCAGAAGTTTACAGACCTACAAAATCTTGGCGTATTATCCCAGAGCAGGATTCAGTACGAACAGCTGCCAACTATTTAAGGTTCTTGCATCATGTACCTTACTGTGGCTCACTGAAGGAGAGGAATGTTTATGATGAAGTTATTTTATGTTACGATTTTTATGAATTGTGTCCTAGGACAAACTGTCCTCTACAACTCCAGGCTCTCATTTAAGTCAAGGCATAAGCCTGAACACAGGCTTGAAGAAGGGTGCAAACCCGCACCCTCAAGGGAGCAAGGCCTACCTACTTATTTATACAACAGTTTTTATCATGCTTATAGGTAGATTAAATAAGCTTTTACACTCAAAAAAATTACAAGGGACAAACAGCATCAAATGCAGTATACTTAAAAAGGACACACTCCTCTTTCACTTTTAAAACTGTCAGTATTACCTTTTACACACAACTCTACTCTGGATAATCTTGAAATAAATCTTATCCAAGAGAGAGAGCAGGTGCAGTCTTAAAACAGGACATTTTAGAGGATTATTCCTAAAGAAAACATATATGGACATTAAAAATGCAAGGGAAGCTGTTGTAATAAACAAATGTTAAACAATGAAAAGAAAGGTATAAAATTCCTAGAAGAACCATGCCAATGAATTCTTGAAGCAACTGCTTATGAGGCTTCATGCTCAAGGAGTCACTGAAGACCATGTCAGGATGGCCTACTTGGGAGATAACTGCTTCCAAAAAGATAAAAGGTTCATTCTATTAATGTCCTGTAGGATTGTTCACGCACCTTCCCAAGAAAAGTTCACTATCAGTCAATGAGAGCCTAAGACTCACAGGGCCAGGCCAAACGGTTATCATAATTTCAAGTGTTTGGTATCACAACACCACCAAGACAGTGATCTCCATACAAAATATATTTCATAGGGCTACATCACTCCCATCAAGAAGTCTTGATGATATGCCCCCTTTGTAAGTATTCTTTTATGTAATTTAAATGCTGTGCAACCCATGATTCTCAAGGTACAGTTCAAAGGATTTCATCACAACTGAGATTCATGCAATCAAGTCTAGAAAGCCTCTCTGCGAAATATTAACAGCTCACTCACACGCATTGCCAGAAAAAAAACCCGTTCAGGATCATACAATATAATCAAGAATTCAATTGCAATCACCCCAGGGGTGTGGTAGAGTAGAAAGTGAACAGATTTTGGTTAAGTTTCCCTGTGTATTTGAATAATAGGGATTAGAAATCCTGCTGTAAAATCTTATATTTCTTGGATCTTACATTTCATGGCAGGATATCTAAAGCCAAATACAACAGTGTTTTTTTTTCCTCCTGTATTCCTGCAACCACATAGGATTTGGAAAACATCGTATACTCCCTAGAATAGATCTTGGTACACTGTGGCTCTCCTAGGGAAGTCTCCTGACACATGCTCAAGTCTACACACACTGTTTCTCAGATTGCTCCAGCCCTGTTGCACAAGCAGCAGTAATTGCAAGTGATGAATTTATGACAGCGATGGGAAAGGAGGGGGAAAAACAAGATTAAACAACTATCAGTATGAATTTAAAATTATACCAGTGCAGCTTAATATATTTCTTTGGAAACAGTGGCCCTGGTCCCACTGCTATTCTGCTAAGAAAGCAATGTGGAGTGTGACTAACTTATTAGGATGTGTCCCCTCTGCTACCATTTGCTGAACAGAGGCAGGAGGAGCGTTAGGTATGAGCGAGGCCGAATAGGGGACACAGCAAGAGAAGAAATCCCATTACCTGCAGTGCCAGTCCGTGGGTTTGGCTACACTGCGGGGCGCTGCTGAGCACCGGCAGGGGGGCAGGAGAGAAGATCTCAAATCAAAGCTGTCAGAGAAAGGGACTGGGTCTGGGACCCAGGAGGTGGGGGCAGAGAATGGCAGCAGCTCAGTCCCAGCCTGCCCTGGCCCAGCAGCAGACATGCAGGCGGACACGTCCAGAGGAGCAAGGAGCCAGCTGCTTGCACAAAGGGGGCGCAGGGAGCAAACCCGCACCCTCAAGGGAGCAAGGCCTACCTACGGCCCCCCTGCACGAGCAGGCACCCTCCTGATCTGCATCTGACGCTAGTATGTCACTCAGGAGTGAAGAGACAGAGATGACTCCCCTGACGGAGCTGGGGTGTTTTGCCTCCCTCTGCTGGGAGGGAGGAAACCTCTCACAGGCCCCAAGTAATACCAGCAACCCTTGCTTAACCTGGTATCAGGAAGCACTGCTGATTTGAAACCACTTCTCCCAGTGAGAGGCCTGAGACAGCAAGCAGCTTGACTCTGTGGGCAGCAGCAAGGGAGCAAAATAAGACCTCATTTTGATGTTTGTGCAATAGATTTTGAGAAGAAACCTTAAGTGGTTGGATGCCCCAGCATGATTTCACAGGCCCAGGGTGGGGCACCACTTGAAAAAGCTGAAAGCCCATGTTTCTGGGACCACTAGCAACAACCTCCTTTCATTCAGACTAGGTTTTCTTTCTAAAATCAACTTTCCGATGGCGAGAAGAAAGCCTTAAACTCCCTCCGCCCTCCCGCTCCGAGCCAGCTCCAGAGTGGTACAAGTTATCCCCATGTCACACCATCAGATAACAGCCAAGGATCTAGAAGAATTAAAACAGTAAGAAAGAGTTTCTTTGTTCTATTTCTGACCTCATCCCCCAAAGAGTGAGTAAATTTTAATATTTCACATTAATGCATGTCGCAGGGCAAAAGATATCAGAGCTGTCATATCTTAGACATAAGCTGGAAATAATAAAAATAATAATGCATTGATGATGTTTGCTATCAGTCATATAATGTTTTGATGATGTTGGCTGTCAAAGTTTTCATCTATTCAGCTCAACTAAAGTAACTCCTTGTCTTCAATATCAATGACAGTTACTGTTTGTCACAAGGCATTTTTTGATTTCTCAGAATTTAGATTTAAAAATATATCCCCAAATAAATCTGTCTTCCTGCCTTTTACAGATTTCAGAATATCACATATTATTACACACAACGGAAGTTGCCATCTTTTTTTAGAGCAGTTTATGCCCTTTTGACCTTTCATTTTCAACTGTCTTCACCTTTTCTTTTCTTTTTAAATAGCCCTTATTTTGTGGAGGTGTTCTGGCCTTTTAAAGATACATTATATATGAAAACCAAGGAATATACAGAAATGAAAAGGAACATAGAGGACTTTGCAACATAGAGGACTTGGGATAGCTATATGTGCATGAAACATATGGGAGCTCTGTGATCTCTAATGCAATACAACATAATTCGTTTTCCTAAAAAGATGACTGCACGCTTGACTAATCCATACATCTTCTATTGTGAAAGGTTACTTATGAAGAACACTGGAAGATTTTTTTTTTGTTCATTTGTTTTATTACATCATTTTTTGAACAAGCCTCACCTAGCAAAGTTTGTTCTGGAGTTGCTGTCCACAACTGGTATATAATATTAGGAATACACATTACTGTTCACATGCTTCTCTAAATGAAAAACTGAAATCCCCACGAAGATCCAGATCCTGATTTAGAATCAGGTATACCATTTGTGTCAATTTTACTCCCATTCTGAGGTGTAGTGATCTTAGCCAGTGCTAAAACTGTAGAATCCAGATTTTAGAGATGCGGAGATACTTTCTGCTAATCTCTAGGTCAATAGTGAAAAGAGATTAGGGTCAGATCAGTGATAAGATAATGGAGTTAATTTTGAAGGGAAGAGGGCAAGAAAGGAAAATTTAGTTTGCTTAACTAAAAACCGGGAGATGGGGAGTAGGCATAGCCACTGGTCTGGGTCAAGGGAAGAACCAGTCCCAAAAAGGAAAATGGAAAGTCTGCAGCTGTCAGGACAGAAGTTACTAGGCACAACTGGTTGTAACAATAAACAAACAAGAAAAAACCCATCACTATCAACACAAGTACCTACTATTAAATCTGTGTGTGCATTCACTTTTGCAAAAAAGGCTTGTGGCTTCCTTTGCATTTGAAAAGCACCTAAAAACCATTTTGGACATCTCCCAATACAAAAAAATTATTATTAAAATGGTTTGAAATTGATATTTTATTTCTGGTTACAGCACCCCTAACTACATAGTGTCTAGCTATGTCATTATAACTGTAGAGATAATGAAAAGCAAAAAAGTCAGACAGAAATCAGGTAAATATAAATGTCTATATTCTGAAACAATTAAAACGATGAAAATTTAATTTAAATCATTCCCATACTCAGATGAAATTGAGTCAAAACCTAAATGAGCAATAAATTGATGTAAACCAATTATCTACCAATTAGAATAATATTCATTTATTACAAAGGAAACTTTAGCACTGTACTTAAAAGTTAACTACAGTATTTAGTTGACATAGATTATTATGTAACAGACTACAGTCCAGCTCACAAAATTATTAGCTTTGAGAGAGAAATTTCTTAACTGTCTTTAAGAGTGCTTTCCTTAGAGTTTCCTTAGCGGCCCAACCAGCAGCCCATATCTACAGATTTCCTGGATGCCCAGGAAGTCCCGCATGGTAAATTTACTCATGTAGGTAAATAAGACATTATGTCATAAAAAAGGGGGAAAACAGTAACGCCTATGTTTTCACTTTAAGGAGACAGTGGGCAGACTGAAGGGATGAGAGGAAGACCATTGTAAATCTGTTGCCAACAACAATACTTTATCCTGAATCTGCTCCTTTCCCTTGATGGTTCTGTGCAATGAGGAAAAAAATGAATCCCTTGAATACAAGTCCCAAGCCATTTGAAACGCTGATTATATAACACTGCCTTTCAAACCTCAATTCCTCTTGCTCTTGCTGAAATTTTACCCAGGAGACAGGGTATCATATTCGCAAGGGGCAAGCAAGGATTTATGGAATTGTTAGTACATATTTTTATGCTTTAAAAAGGGGTTGTTTGGGGGTTTTTTACATGCAACTTGTACATATAACTAATCCATGTAAGTATATTTTTTTACCTTTGTATTTTTTCCTGTTTTGGATTGGATGAGACTGTTTAAATAGGTCTTGATCAGGCAACGAAATTACTATTAAGACCTTACCTCCCTGCAATTAACCTCTTCCTTTATCTTTGCACAGAACCCAACATGATGGTGTCTGGTCTGATTGGGATTACAGGAGTACAAAGAATAAATAAATCATTTTTTATTGAATATAAATAATAAATAAATTTCCTCCACTTCCCCCATACTGCTATGCAAGATCAGTGGGCTTCAGGGAAAGGACCTATAGGACAGGATATGTGGGATGAAAGGCCTTTTAACTAGCAGGGTAAAAGGGTTTCAGCCTCCAGATGCCAATTAGATTCCTAATAACAAAATCCCTCCAATTCCCAGCAAGTAGTTGCTTGGTTGGTAGGGTTGGAAGGGACCTGAGCAGATCATCAAGTCCTGCCCCCTGCCATGGCAGGAAAGAGTACTGGGGTCAAACGACCCCGGCAAGGTGATCATCTAGCTTCCTCTTAAAGACCCCCAGGGTAGGAGCCAGCACCACTTCTCTTGGAAGTTGGTTCCAGATCCTAGCCGCCCTGACAGTGAAGTAGCGCCTCCTGATATCTAGCCTGAACCTACCCTCTGCAAGCTTGTGACCATTATTTCTCGTCACTCCTGGTAGTGCTCGGGGAAACAGGGACTCCCTCAATGCCTGCTGATCCCCCCTGACTAGTTTGTAACAGGCCACTAGATCCCCCCTCAGCCTTGTCTTGTGGAGGCTGAACAGGTTCAGGTCCCATAGCCTCTCCTCATAAGGCCTGCCCTGCTGACCCCTGATCATATGAGTGGCCCTCCTCTGGACCCTCTCCATGTTGTCCACATCCCTCCTGAAGTGCGGTGCCCAGAACTGGACACAGTACTCCAGCTGCGGCCTGACCAGTGTCGCATAGAGGGGGAGGATCACCTCCTTGGACCTGCTTGAGATGCATCTGTGGATGCATGACAAGGTACAGTTGGCCTTCCTGACTGCATCCCCACACTGTCAGCCCATGTTGATTTTGGCATCAATAATGACTCTAAGATCCTTTTCTGCCTCTGCACTGATGAGAAGGGAGTTCCCCAACCTGTAGGTATGCTGCTGGTTCTTCCTTCCCAGGTACAGTACCTCACACTTGTCAGTGTTGAAACCAATCCTGTTCTCATCCACCCACCCCTGTAACCTGTCTCAGTCCGATCTCCCCACATCTTAGTGTCATCTGAAAATTTGAACAGGGTGCTTTTTACATCCCGGTCAAAGTCACTGATGAAGATGTTGAACAGTGTGGGTCCGAGGACCAAGCCCTGGGGGACCCTACTACCCACATCCCTCCAGGTCGAATAAGACCCATCCACCACCACTCTCTGGTTGCGGCCCTCCAGCCAACTAGTGACCCATCTGACTGTGTAGGTGTCGACGCCACAGTACCCCAGTTTTTTAATGAGAATGGGGTGAGAGACTGTGTCAAAGGCCTTCCTAAAGTCCAGAAAGACTATGTCCACTGCTACACCTACTTCTAAGGATTTTGTGACCTGGTAGTAGTATCACTCTTAAGACAAACAATGGATACTTCTGCTATTGTCTCTCCCAACAAAGCTGGGTACCATGACTTCCTCTACAGTAGGTTGAAACCGCCTCCGAAAAGTTAATATGAATCCTGCCTGCATAGCTTTCATAGAAAAATACCACATAACCACCTTCCAAAATATTACAAAGCATTACAGTATTAGAAATACTCTTATTACAGCAAATTAATTACTGCATAAGCCAGTTGTACAATACTGGGGGTTATTCCAAATTCCACAGAAGTCAATAGAGATATTTTCCATTTACTATGAGTTTAGAACAGGTTTATATATCTGGAAATTTCCCAGTACCTTTTTAATGTTTATCTCTGTAAAACCCACTTGATACATTAACAGCTGAAAAAATACCTGCAATCCAGAACTCTGTTGGTTCAAAATTGTTCTACAGAACCTCCAGGCCAAAAATTTCAACTTGGCTTTAAGTTAGATGCCGAAATGTATAAATAGATACTTCAGGTCAATGATAGTTGTGAGTGCTCAGCATCTTTTAAAAAATAACTTATGTTTAGTAGTAATCAGGATTTTTTTTAAATGTATGTTTTAATCAGAAAATAGTAACTCACCAAAACCAAAACTTTCCCTAGAAATGAACATATTGGTTAAAAATAGTCGTTCCTTCAACTACTTCAGAATACCCCAGTGACTAAAGCAAGGTTCAGATGTCTCCCCTGCCTGCTTCAGAACAATGACTGAACCACAGTTTCCCGCTTCCCAGGTAAATGCCTAAAAACAGGTTGCCAGTTATTTTGGGAGTACATTTTCTCAATGCCCCTATAGAGCTTTCACATCCCAGTTAAGTCACTTGGCTACAGTGTCAGACACTGCATTCACTGGCCCAATGAACTGAGTTTTTGTGTGAAAGAGAGTAAGAAGATGGACATAAACCACACCTGGCCTACTCCAAAAGGTAAACAGATTTCCCAAGAGCAGCCTATCCTCTACAGGAAGGCTGCCCAACTTCTGAGCAGCTGGGTACCATGTGCCACAGGGGCACCCCACCATACAGGCACCTTGGCCACCTGCAAGCCATACTTGCCCACTCCCAAGGTGGGGGCAGGAAGTGGAAGCTGGAGGAGAGAGCAGGAGCCCAAAAAATCCAACTACAGCAGCAATAGGAACAATACAGTAGTGAGAGCCTGGTAGGAATCTGCAAACCATGAATCAATCACATGTGGGCTGCATGCAACTTGCAGGCTGGTTTTTGGACGGTCCTGGTGCTTGGTTAGACCCCAGGTACCTCTCCATTATTTACCAGCTACATTCATTCCCCACCGTCCCACTGCCAACCTGTCTCTCACCCACTGACTCCTCAGTTTACATCTTCACTGACTGGCTTTCCTGCATGCATACCAGCCCAACCTCTGGCTTCTCTACTATTCATTTCATCCAGGCAGAACACAAATACCAACTGCAGATGCTTCCTAAGCCTGATGAAGAGTATTTATATCCGAAAGCTTGCAGAAAAGATTTTTTCCAACGATATGGGTTGTTTTAATGAAAGATACCAGATTTACCCAAAGAACCTTGTCTGGCTAGACTTTGGAGTGTCAAACTTTCCTCTAGTCTACCAGTAGATGGAGCAACTGCAGCAATAGGTATAGGAACAGGAATCCCAGCTGATCATTTCCTCTATCCAACAGCAATAATTTGTACTTATGATTGCTTCCTTGTTCTCCTTTGCTACCAATTAGTAAATAAAATGGAGTAACAAGGCAGGAAATGGTTATCAGATGATACCCACATAGGCCCTCCCCTCCTGGCAGTCCATAGCAAACTAAATGTGTAAACTGCATGTATACAGCAGCTGTGAATGAAGGAGGAAAAAATTGTGCAGATACAGAAATGATCTGAAAGGCAGGGAAGAGGATATATGTGGAAAATGCATAAATTAACAGACCAGGAATATAGTAATAGATTGGTATGTAAACTAGTAGATGAGAATGGGAACAGAGTGAAGTAAACTGTCTTATCTCAAGTCAGTGATCCCTGTTCCTAGTTTCCTGCCTCAGTCGAGCATAAGAATGAACCTGGTGAAGAAAGGTACAAAGGAAAGCTGATCAAAGGAAAGATGGAAAGGAGGGACAGTCTCGTCAATGCCTACTTCTGTAGGCAGTCACCGCTAACAAACCCCTCTCCCGCCACTGCTGGCTTCTGTGGGCAGTCACCACTCACCACCCCTCTGCCAACACTGCCCACCACAAATTGTACCCCCCAGAATTTCAAGAGGCACTAGCAGTTCATATAGATGCTCCCACATAGTATAAAATGAAAGAAATTGCACTGGGGATTTCAAAATATCCTCACAGAGCAAGAAAGGCCTTCCAGACTGCCAGTTTTATCATCTGCATCAATTCCCTTTCCTAGTCAAGTCTAACAAAGTGTATAGGAATGCAGTATAAGAAAGAAACAATAAAGGAGTCCAAGTGAACCTGACAAGTCCTTGGAGCAAGGAAGCTTTTACTAGTTATTTTACCATTACAAAAAGGTCTGAAATGCCCAAAATTCTATTAATTTCAATATTTCATCCCTATTTGTGCACACAACTTTAGAACACATAAACACTTCTCATAAATTCCACTCTCCCTGGATTCCAGTTCTCAAACCCCACAATTTACTAAAATAAACTTTTAGGTAGTGAATTTAGCTAAATGTTGTAATATTTTGGCACTTTGTAATGCACTCTGTTTGCAAGTATGTAATCTCTAAATAGCAGATTCACCTAAGGGTTTGGACATGTTTAGAAATTCTTTAAGTTAATACAGTTCACAATTAAGAATACAAAAAATTGTCATTTATTATAAGACATTTTGAGTCTTTCTAGATAAGGCAAGATATAAATCTAAATGATAACATTTACTATAACAACAACTGTAATAATGGTCATAATAACAATTACAAGAATGATAATAATAATAATGACATATTTACTCCAGTGTAATTGTCCTTTACTCTGGTGTAAACAAAGACTGCACAGAAAAAGTAAACTCCTACATCAATGTAACATACTTGAATATGGTATAGACTTACTTAAAAAAAAAAATCAGGGGTAAATCTATACCAAAGAACATTACACAGGTATAAGTGTCATGTGTCTGCAGCTACCTCAGGGTAGCTCTTTCTTGAAGGCAAACAGAGTATATTACCTGTTCACCCACTGTCTACTGTCAAGGTGTCATACTAGCATCTACTGTAAAAGCAGTGTGTGTATCTGCCCTGAAATGGCTAACTGTTCATAGATCAGCTCTGGTTCCTAGTGTAATCCATACTGGTGTGCAAAAGTAACATAAAATACACTGATGTAAATGTGTTATATGTCTACATCCTAAAAAACCCCAACTTTCAATCAGCCTCTAAAAGGAAATGCACCACAGCCAACAATTAGTATTTCTCTATGATGTAGCTGCTCTTAGAAGAAAACATAGCAGAGATCAACAATGCCTTCTGGTGATAGGACTGAATTACCCTGCCTAGGTCAAAGGCAGTTCGAAGCCAGTACCCAGCTGCCGTCATTACCACTGCCTGTCTCTGCTGCCTAGCATGAACAAAGCCCCAGGATGCAGCATGGCACAGCATGGTCCAGGCAAAGCCTCCCACTGCTGAAGACTCCTGCCTCTGAAGCTCCTACTCTGTGGACCAAATCCACTATATCTGGGGGTGGTTGCCAATCCTTGAGTTAGAGAGAGCTTGTGTTCTATACTAGCTCCACCTGGTGGTTTTAAGGTGTTACCACATGCTGAAAAGATGTTCTTCGCTACAAAGCACATCTCTGTAGTAGCATTTGGTAAAGTAGGCTGTTGCCTATGAAAGTTTATGCATTTCTGAACCAGTTAGCCTCTAAGGTCACATCCAGACATTCACAAATTACTGCAGTGCATGCCCCTTCATGTGTGTTTCGTTGCAGGACAATTTGTCCCGCAACAGACAAGCTTCTCTTTCCCAGCTCCCCCCAGCTCATCAGCCAGGGAGAGCAGGAGGCTGGGGCCAGCACTGGTGCTGGTCCCAGTAGTCTCACCTAGTTGACTGGAGCAGCAGATGCATGGGTCAGGTAGCACAGAAGCATGAGTGGCAGACAGACTGTTGTTCTGTATGCCCCGTCCTCTATGTGTGCTGGCACACACTTGTTATGCATGTGTTATGCCACTTTTTATTCCTTTTCTTTTTTTCTTTTTTTGCTACTGGGAAATCCTGGTAGCAAATTTTGGCCCCAATGTGCAAATTTGCAGCATGGAACACATTTTAATATTTGCCAGTGTGATTTGTGGTGTGACAAAGAGGTTTGCTGCTCAACAAGCCATACCATACAGCATATCTGGATACAGCCTAAGGTGCCACCCTGCCCTGCCTTGTGCTTGACTTCAGACTAACACAGCTAACTACATCCCTGCAGTAGAAAAGAATTTTTTGTTGAATTGGGTTCATAATACATATCGTTAACCTACTCAGTGGGTTAAATACTCTTAGAACTCTCATTAGTTGTGTGCTTCTGCATTTAACATATTTTATTTGGACAAGTATCCTTGAGTGATACAAACTAATCTTATCAACCTGCCACAGGCATTGACAGGCACTAACAATTTTGTACATTGTGACTTTTAGCCAAATTTCAAATATAAAAGCAACAGCTGGAAAAAAAGTTTAACAGCTTGTCCATTAAGATCGATTTTTTAAAGATTTGTTGTTATTATACCCTTTTTTATTTCTGCTTTTTTATTATACAATCACAGCTAACTGTATTAAATCAGTGTCAGAAACCAAGAAATATTCTAATAACTAGATCATGCCTTGTTCTGTTTAAAATTGGGAGTGAGGGAAGAGGAAGCTTTATTCAGCAGCAGTGGAAGAGGAGATATAGGAAATATATTTCTATCTGCATTTGGTAGTGTAGGTTTGTTCCCCAGCCCACAAGGGAGCTGTAGGAGGTATACCCATTTAGCACCCACACATGTACACATCTCAAATTGGTATTTGCCAATTACAATAGCATTCAGAATCTCCACCTTCTCAACAAACCTGTGCACCTGCTGACATCAGCACCAAGTAGATTGCAAAAGCGACTCTAGCTCTGAATGTGAACAAAGTGTCCTCTCTCCAAAATACTCATTCCTCCTATCATCTTACATATATCCACATCAGGCAACGCACCAGACCACTTCTTTGATCCCCTTCACTGGTTCAGGCATGCTTGATAGTTCCCTGAGCTTAGCTACAGGTAAAAAATACACCAGTCACTTTTATTTATTTTTAAAGCAAATACTTTTTTTTTTTCTTGAAAGCTGTTACAAAACAAGTTTATTTCCCCAAAATGAAGTAAGTACATACGGTGAATGACTGTTTTCATAAAATTGCACAAACTTTCTCTCACACACATATGGTGTTACACCACTTACAACAGAGTTCAGTGGGACTACTTGTGTGTCAGTGAATTGAGTAAGCTTTCAAAATCCAGGCCTTACAAATGTGAGAATACTGATTCAAATAAGTGTTTAAAATAAACTACAGAATTCAAAGTTTGCAAGTCGTGCTGCACCTGAATTGAGTACTCAACTCTGTATGTGAAACAAATGTAAGTATCAGTAATAAAAACAGCATTTCATTAAACCCTGTTCTCATCTAGAAGTGAATAAATAAACTGTGTCTAACACAAATGGCTGATTTGTGTCGTAATACTGCTGTACATAGTAGGGCCACTCAGTAGTGTAACTAGGGCTGAATAACCAGGGCTGAATAACCAGGGCATGAGCCTTGGGTGCTTACTACAGGTCAGTGCTGGACTGATGGCAGACAGGCACCAGTCACATCAGGAGACCAGGCTCAGTATGGGCTGGAGGCTGCAGCCAATTAAACAGGAGGCAGAAGTTCCCTCCTCAACCTCACTCCCTCCCCCTTGGCTGAAAATAGCACATGGCCAACAAAAGGAAAACAACATTTAGTTTTTACTGTATGTTGTGGATGTGCATTAGAATGTTAATTCTAAAATGGTTATCCTGGCAAATCAATTTAATTAATTTGGCTTTCTTTTTTGTAATCATATTTGGGCCATATTGTTTACTGATTGTAAAATCTTTTCAGAAATCAAAATCTCAGCATTACTTTCCATTGACAAAGCTTTAGTACTATGTTTTCAGATCTGCTTTCAATAGTCTATATGCAGTAATTAAGGTAAACAAAAATATCTAAATTATCTGATACCTAACGTGGGGATGCTAATGAAACCAGTTGTTTTCCAGTTGTTTTCAAAATCAGGCTGAACTAGGTAACTAGACATTTTTCTCTAGCAAAAGCTTACTGGTTTAGAATGTATTTAGTTTGGCACACTGCTCCTAGTAAATAAAACTTTGGGTACTTTAGAAGAAACACAAATGAAAGCTCTGCCCACAAATATGACAAAAGACACTGAATTATATGGTGAGTTTCATAAAACTACAGGTTAAAAAAATCATTAACATTTCTATTTTAAGGGATGATCTTAGTCATAGTTAGAGTTTGTAGTTTCATAGTAATGCACATAATTCTTCACTAAAACATAACTGAAAAGTTTTGGTTTTTCTCTCTAGTATCGCTTTCAAATTATACGTACAGCTAAGGCTCTTTAAGACAGTTGCTGAGCTACAGCTACCAGTACAAAGTGCTCTCCCTTACTCTGATCCACTAAGTCTGCTGGAGCAACCGTGGTAAAGGAAATTTCATATGAGATTTACTTTATAAAGCAATAGGCAAGTTTGAAGACTAGAAAGAAATTCCCACAGAGGAAGTACACTGAGCATTTAAGCCCTAGGTCTACACTTGCACTTCCTATTCATTTTAAATTTTAAAGTCAACTTATTTAAATTCTGCCAGCTGTACTGGCCTTAGAGGCTCCAAACCATCAGATCTCTCATAGTCACTGGATTTCATTCTGGGCACATAGAGTTCTTCACAAAATAAATTTTCATAGCAAACTCTTTTTATTCCCTCAACTAGCCATAATTTACCAAACAAATAAAACATAATAACCAAGAAAAAATACCAACATTTAGAAACACTATCCATTATAAACTTTTCATTACATTTGCCACAGTGTTAGCTGAAAGATATTTTCTGTTAATGTTTGCAAATATATGTTTGATTTTTAAAGTTGTAAATACAAAACAAAGGGGAATTGGTTATTTCATTTTTTTTTCTTTACTGCACACATATTAATCAAACACAACATTATATTTTGGCCCTGAGAAACTAAAATTAAGCCGTGATGAAAGTCTGGGGAGTTATTTCATTTGGGAACACCACTGTTGAACACACGCAGTATATTTTTACAGCAAAGTCCCTAATAGCTTCGGGCATTCAAATGTGATGCCCTGGTAGGTCACTGATAAACTGATAAAGGATTTATTCAAGTTAGGTCCTTGAGATGAACAGTTGATCTTGGTGGGTTGAGAGAAATTCTTGGTAACATTTGATGGGAGGAAACCTGTCCAAAAAGCTGATGTCTTCCATGTCAGCTGGCTAAAGGAAAGCACATGGCTCCTGACTGCTCGCAAATCCTAGTCTCTTTGTGGTAAGAGCTGTTTGGCATTCATAATTATGTATTTTCTGAAGTATGCTGGGAAAAAAGGCTTAAAATGTGTCCAAGATATAGAAGAGAAAGGGAAGTCTGTTGTAGACACTAGAGGAGGTTGGCCAGGAAAATAAGAGGAAGTCTGGTAGTTGGAAAACTGAATGCTTGGTTTTCTGTTGAGAAGGAGAAGTAAGGGAACATTCTGTAAACAGGAGAAGAGAAAATAAGAATGCTTATCATGTTTACTAATCAAGGTGATAAGGAGGACTGTTTAAGTGAGAAGCATCTTCTAGACAACAGGTGTAAAAAAGAAACTGCAGCTCTCCACGTGTACTAACAATTTCTACAGCATCACATAGATGGCAATGTGCATTGACAAACCTCACATAAACATTTGCATCTCTAGTAACAGACTGACCATCAATGCCAGGAAGAAATTTTGATAAAAGTTTTGATTTTCTCAGTTGACTTGTTAGTAAAATTTATTTTTGGAAGCTGTTGTGTGAAATGTTGGTGATAAAAGTATAATGCAGATATTTAAGATGGTTCTTGTCTTAATAGTGTTTTACAAAGTACTCATAATGCTTAGTACTTCATGTTTGTTTCTTAATTCATTGGGATCCTCCCATATAAATCAGTTAGAATGAAATACTGATTTCAGTAGGTTGATAACTTACCTCTAAGGTTATGAAAGATATAAATAGGTAAGAAATAAAAATCATGTTAAGATGACAGTCTTGAATGCCCACAGCCTTTTCAAAAAGCAGCTGTAACAAAAAGGTCTAACACAACAGGCTAATAAAACTTATCAGAATGTGGGTAGCCATCCTGTAGGACACATGGTACAAGTGGCATGAGTAGCAGCTATGTGCAGCACACAGTAGACCTGGCAGGAGACAGGCATTTGGCAACACAGTGGCAGATAGGGCAAATAGCAAAAAACCAAGGAGCTGATGGGGCAAGGGAGCACAAGGCAGGAAGCAGAAACCAAACTAACTGATCGGGCAGGAGGAGAATGAGGTCAAAGTAGCACTCAGAGAGGGTATGGGACTAATTTGTGGCATGCCTGTCAGACAGATTGCAACACATTGTGTTAGAGAATCCTGGTCTTGATTTCACACCAGGATGGAGGATATCCACAAAGTCAGTCTGCAGTTGCTATTACAGCCAGTGAACCAGAGTCATGGCTCATACAGCCATTCACTACGTAGAACTTGCAGCCAATGTATCCATGAACTTAATGGACCAGTTAGTCGCATGCACATCATTGCTTTAGTGAAACATCCTCCATTCTTAGATTCCTACAGAGTAGTCTTCCACTGAACTAGGTTCTATGACAAAACCTTTATGCACAATGGAGTCCTGGTGTTTCTTTTTCTTTAGTCATGAGATGTGTCCAGACATGAGAGTTCTCAATGCAAATCTGATTTTAGAATGATACAGCTGCTTATGGCAATGCAGTAATCTGTACCGTATGACCCATTTACAAAGAACATGCCAATCTGATTCTCAAGTTAGATGTTCAAACTAAATACGTTAAAATGCTTCACAAAGAGTGGTGCAGTCAGAGGGCTATTTCTCCTTTATTGTGTAGGCAGAACTCCTGTTGATATCAGTGAGACACTGCACAAAAATCATAATAAAATCTGGTCCTTTCAGGCCAATAATCCAGTTGCTAAGATTTTACAGAAAGTATGTTCTACTTACATAAGAATCCTTCCCCCTCACCCCCTCCAGAAGTTCACAGGTACATGTTTTCATTATATCATGTACAGTCTGAAGGAACATCAAGTTTTAATGCATGTTTTAATTACTAAGGAAATCAGCTTAATATTAAGCATTGAGTCTTCAGAACAATAACACAAAGGAACAAGACAGACAAGGGCATTTGAAGTTAGAGGTAATGGCGTACCGACTCCAGCTGGAATCATGGTTTTCAGTTGTTTGAGGTTCCTATGTGACCTTGTGCAATAGCTTTTAGGAATATTGCTGCAGGCAGTTTAAAGATTAGCCATTAATTTTCATTCTTATCTTTGTAAAATGACTGTATTCAAACAGTCTGATATTATTTTAAATGATTCCCAAAAAAAATAAAACCCCTTGGTTTTCACATCAGACTAAATAAATAAATAAAGTCTAAGTATTTAGTTTGCAAAAGATTATTTTGAGGAATCATGACTCTTATAGTTTGATCTTTCCATAAAGATCCTTTGGTCTGAAGTATTCAGTACTGCTCATCTTTAGACAACTTGAAAGGCAATGGATTAAATGGTATTCAGATCCAGTGAAACAAAGCACCTCAAGTAATTAAAGTTTCCTCTCCCAAATGCTGATTCTAATACTTAATTAAGGAGGGCACAGAAATCGAAAGTTATGTAATGCTCTCTACCAAACAGCAAAGCATTTTAAACTGAGCCGAGCATTCACAGCAAGGGCAGTACATTTCAGCAGTATGTTGGGAGGGTCAAACAGGCAACTAGACTGCCTGACACCTATAAATCTGCAGGCCACTAGATAACTTGACGAGTATCCGGAGGAGGATTGAGCTCTTAACTGGATCCATTCAAGCTGGAAGACTGGGTCACCTGTGCCACAAGACATGAATGAGGGTGCCATAAGGAACCAAGCCTGTGTGTGTGTAGGCAAAAATCAAATGGAAACAAAGCAGTTTTCCCATTAAGCTGCATTGCAGCAGGTAACACCGAAGGATCTTTAAACCTGTCACATAACCTCACTTAATAACTGTTACCAGGCAAGATAATAGGACAGCACTGAACCTGGCTGAGTGTGGGATCCAAGGGTGCCTCCTTTATTGCAGTGGATGAACCATGCCAGATGCATAGTCCCTTTCCCACCCAATACCTCTACCTCCCGGGCTTCATTCCCAAACTCCCCAGTGGGAAGGAATGGGATTCATTTGTTGCCACTGCCTCCACACCCTGACAACCCTTCCCAAGAAAGGGTCCCCTTGAAGCCTGCTGCCAGAAGGACTAATCCCATGCACAGAGGGGAAAACCAGACTGGATCCTGTTCCCAGATCCTCCTCTGGTCAGGGACACCCAGCATCAAGAAAGCCCCATTTCCAGCTCTCCACCTGCACCCTGTGCTGCACCAGGACTCTTCCCCAGGAGACACTGAAGCCCCCCCACCCCCCCAGGAGCCCTCAGGGAGTCACGGTACTCCCCGCCCTCGCTGGGTGACAGTCCTTCTCCATCCACAGGGGGACCCCTCCCCTTCCCTGCCCCAAGGACACCCCGTGTCCCTCCTGTGCCAGGGGAATTGCTGCACCCTCCCCTCACAGGAGCAGGGAGAGGGAGATGGACCTCCCGCCCAGAGCTCAAGGGCCCAAGTCGGGCAGGCACCTCCAGTGAGGCACCGCAACACGTGTGCGCGCGCACCCCCCCCCATACACACACACACACACACACACTCATATGCGCACACGCACATACCCCCGCCCAGGGGCCGCTGGCGCTGCTCCAGCCCCGCACCCGCCCGGCCCACGCCGCCGCCTCTCACCTGGCTCCGGGGCCGGGGCCGCGCGCCGTGCAGAAGGAGTCCCTGCCCCACGGCTGGGCCGAGCCCACCTGGTGAGGGTGCGGGTGCCGGTGCCCGAGGCTCGGCGGAGGGAGGCGTGGTCCTTCCCCGCCCCGCGCCTCTGCCGGCTGGTGCCCGCGGGGAGCGCTGCTGCCCGCCGCTGCCTGTGCCCTGGGCACCGGGGCGCTCAGCTCCGCATCCCGCCGCCGCCGCCCGCCGCGCCTGGTCCTGGGGGATGCTGCCGGCTCGCTGTGCCGGGCCAGGCAAGGCTGGCTCCGCTTCCCCCCCGCCCCGGCACTGCCCGGGCTCCGCTCCCGGGGGCGCCTCTCCCCGGGGGCAGCTGCCTCTTCCCCGCCTCCGGCAGGAGGGACCTTCGCTTCCCGCCGCCAATCAGCCCCGCGGGCGCCGGCCCGCAGGAGCCACAAGTTGGTGGAGTTGAGGAGGAGGAGGGCGGCCCGGCCGCTGGGCTGGGAGAAAGCTGGATCTGGTCCATTTCTGGCCTCGCCACCTCACCCCACCAGCCAATACTGCTGCCCCCATGGGGAACAAGCCCTGCTACCTAGTACACCCAATACCTGGCCTCTCCACCTTTCCCCACCCCAAAATCCCTGTGGAGAACAAGCCCTGCTACCAAATGCCTGGACCCTCCACCTTCCCCCACCCCAAAATCCTGCTGCCCCCATGGACAACGAGCCCCATACTACTTTGTGTCATATAGGACAGTGGTTCTCAACCTCTTCTGTACCAGGACACATTTGTAAACACCAGCCCAACCCAGTGCCCCTCACTCCTGCCCCCAGGCCCCAATGTGTGGGGCAGGGGGTGGAGGGGTGGGCCAGAGGCAAGGGTGAGCATGGAGGGCCCCAAGCAGCCCCTCACAAGCTGAAACACTGCCAGCCTGCAAGGGAAAAGCCACGGTTTCCCACCTTTTTATCTTTTAAAGGAGAATCCATTTTTAAAGTTCACACACAACCCTTTCATATATTCTTGTGACCCTCTTCTGGGTCACAACCCACAGGTTGAGAAACGCTGGTATAGGGCTTGGTATATCCCAAGTGCAACCATCCTGGAGCAACCTGAACCTTCATACTAATGGCTCCAAGCCAGTGATGACCCCCCTATGGCTCATATTCCACAGAGATATTCTTCATGGCTGGGGTGGGTGCCCCTCTTGCCACCCCTAGTTATGCAAGTGCCCCACAAGTGGCCTTTCAGTTCCTGTTGAACATGCTGAAAGTGACAGCGTAGCCTTAGATACATAGCAGAAGTCTTAGGCAAAGTGGCCTCAAATCAGAGATTGCAATCATCATGTTTAAAAGGAAAATTGTACTGTGTAAAATTGCAATCTGCATTGTTATGAGCAAGGTCTGTTCAGAGCGTGAGGGAAATCCAACCATCCTATTGAGAAAATATTGCAAATTATTGTCTCAAAATCTAGTTGGCTTGCTCAATTTGTTTGTTCCAGACAGCACAAGACCCTAGCCTCTGGATCTTAACTGCTTGTTGGCCCAAATTCTGCAAACTCAATTTCCTTAACAAGAAAAGATGTATAGTAGCTCCTTAGGGGTGGGGAGGGGGAAATCTTGACACCAGAGTATACAAGCCTGGTAGTGTCATGAATACTGCGGTCTGTCATTTTAAGGACCAATTAACCAAGTTCCACTCCCCAAGCAAATTCAGAACATATATAAAAGAGAGATGCTCTTCCTGCACCCTAAGAAAGCTGGAACTACCTGTGGCCTCTTGATCCTGCCACATTGTGCCAAATTTTGGCCACAAACTCAGAAATTGTATTACCAAAATGGAGAGAAAAGGCTCCTTTCAGTATGCCACCAAAAAAAGGACTTCAACATATTTTTATGCACAAAAGTTACACCAATCTAATTGAGCACCTGTATCCCTTTAGAGCCAGCTATTTCTTTACAAGGTAAACTTAATACATATGTATCTTCTCTTAGTCAACCTGCATTATCTGGATCCTACAATACAGCTCCAGTTGGCTACTGACGCATATTAGAGCAGCAGATGTCTTGCATTACGACATCAGAATTAAGGGCATGACAACTATTTATGCAGGTGACAAATTGTATGTTGCACAATCTAGTTTTAACAAGATGCACTAGGCTGTACATCAGATTGTCTGACTAGATCACATGCACATACATACGCAATGATGATACAGTCTGGCATTAGGAGTACAAAGATTGGCAGGATCAAGCAAGACTGAGAAATGTATTTTTTTATATTTTTCCTGTAAGATGCTGCTTCTGATTATTAGTTGAGATTCTTTTCCTCCAAAACAATAATCCAAAACAAAGACAAAGACATTAAGTGACACATTTATTAGACTAATGAGTAGTAAAAAGCTGCCCTCCCAGACTTTGTAACATTCATTAAAAATAAGGTTGTATGCACAGTGTTTGTCATGCATATTACAGTTCTTTATCAGAGCAGAGCGCTAGCACTAGCAGGTACCTGTTTACTTAAATGAGCACACATACGTTAATACAGTATAAGTAAAACTATGAGTTTTTTAAAGGTAAGAATGTATACAGGAACATAGGATTGCTTTTCTAAAACAAACCAATAGTCCATCCAAGCCAGAATCTTTCCCTCAACATAGGGAAGCTGCAGAGAAAGGCATAAAAAACCCCCAAGAAACAGTACGACAAAGTATGTAGCAAGCTTATTTTTTTTCCATCAGGTTGTGGAAGACTTATATGCCCTGAAGCATGAAAGTTTATTATAAATAAACACTGATCTTATCCAATGTAGTATAGATATAAATATTTTACAAATGCTACTCAACATTTTACCTTGCCATCCACTGGCTAATTTTTATCGTAAAAAAACTGCATCATTTTTTCTTTTTTTATTATTTTAAAAAATATCATTTGTTATTGTTTTTTAAGAAGGGGTGAGTGGGCTAACTTTTCCCTTAAAATAGTTATTTGTCTACCTCTTCCTGGTAGAAAGGAGATGGACTAAACAATGTTTACTCATTTTATTCTCACCTCCTATACAATTTTGTACTTTTGTCAGGCTATGACCACAAGTCAACAGAGTATTTCAGGCACTCCTTTCAAAATATTAATTAAATTATTATAATTCAGTATTACCTTTCTTCTTGATCTTCTCAAGGACTGGTAGATGAGTGGTCCAGAGTGATGCTTGGAGCAGGATTGAATGCTGGAGTTCTAAGCCAAAAAAGAAGTACACATAGTCACCTAAAGTCAGGAACCACTGATCTATACCAGAGACAGGGAACTAATAGGAAGTGGGATACGCTCAGGGAAAGGAAAAGCTAAAGCAGAAGTAGGGATATGCAAGAACCCAGACAACTGTGAAAGTTTAGGTAGGTCTCAGGGTAGGAACTGGAGGCAAAGCTTAGCCTTAGCAGAGACACCCAAGATATGAAGCAGACAAACTGAGTAGATGGTTTTGAGTAATCCTCTCAATCCTTTTATGACTGAGTCTGGAAAAGTCATGGTTGCATAGGAGTGAGGGTTTCATGGCCCCTGGGCATGGCCTAGGTGGGTTACATCATGCCAAGGGCATATCTGTGTAGGTATTTCAGGTACTTGGATTTGCTCATCTCATTACCTCATTGCTCAGCTCTTCTAGCACTTGTGGAGTGCTCCCTGTGGAGTTTCAGTAGTACTACATGGAAAATCAAGTGCAACCCCATTGCCCCATTGCAGACACCCTTCTAATGTGATAGGGATAATAGATTGACTAATCTGTTCAAGCCCTAGGTAGTCCTTACCTGCATTCTCTGGAGGATGTGCAAAGCTAAAGTTCTGTATAAACAAACAAACCTTGTCCTGTGTTGAAAAGACTTTACTGTCTGATCAGTGTTGGGCAGAACGATATTTGCAGATGTCCACAGCTGGCTGGCAGTGGTGTAACATGCAGTGTTGGCACCTGGGACAAACCCTGAAGGAGGGGAGAAGGTGGGATGCCCGCAGGTTCTGCAAGTGGGAGGTGTTCCCAAGAGCAGGACAGGGGAGTAAGATAGCAGTCTTACTCATGCTGGAAACTCCTTAACAGTCACTGACTGAGCTGGTGCTGCCACTACCCCACACTCTGCCTGTCCCAGGTGTTCTTAAAGTGGTAGCAGTGGCGGCTGGGAACTGTTTTGGAGTTCCTAGCATAGATATGTTGCCAAAGTATGGACTTTGTGGGTGTGGTGGGTGGCGATTCCAGTGCCCCTCTGAACTTGGGGCCTGGGGTGGGTGCCACCCTTGCTCACCACTAATTATACAACTACACCACAGGTGGTCTTTCAGTTCTGTTGAACATGATGAAAGTGAGTAGCTTAGATACATAAAAGTCTTAGGCAGAATAGAGTCAAATCAGAGGTTGCAACCATCATTTTTAAAAGGGGAATTTTATTGTGTAAAATGTTGATCTGCATTGTTATAAGCAAGTATGAGGACAGAAATGCAGCCACTCTAATGCAACTGAGCTCCTGACTTTAGCCTACCATTTGGACTTCTTTTTTGACTTAGAACCCCAGCATTCAGTCCTGCTCCAAGCATAACTCTAGACCACCCACATACCAGTCCTTGACAAGTTTGAGAAGAAAAGCAATACTGAATTATAATAATTTAATTAATATTTTGATAAAAGTGCCTGAAATACTATGTTGACTTGTGGTGGCCTCATCTTGAAAACAGATCAAGGGTTGAATATAGGCTGAAAAAAGTACAAAGTTGTATGGGAGGTGAGAATAAAAAGCATAAACATTGTTTCATCCATCACATTTCTATCAGAAAGAGGTAGACAAATAACTATTCACAGGGAAAAGGCAGTACACTTACCCTCTTCCACTTCTTAAAATCCAATAAAAAAGAAAGATGATATATTTTAAAATAATAAAAAGGGGGGAAATGATTCAGTTTTTCTACAATAAAAATTAGCCAGTGGGTAGATAATGGAGGCATGGTAAAATGCTGATATTTGCAAAATATGTATTGCAAATTATTGTCCCAAAATCTGGTTGACCTGCTCAATTTGTTTGTCCAGCCATTGGACTGAGGATGGTAGGCAGTGGAAAGATGAATTTTGTCTTTATGGAGTCTAAAGAGCTCCTTCTGACAAGAACTGTGGTGCTCATTCCAAAATGATGCATGATGGAAGTTAATAGAGTATGCCAACAGACGCAGTTTTTGGCTCCACATTTTAATAAGGACACAGAGAAGTTAGATAGGGTCCAGAGGCAGATGACAACAAGGATAAAGGGCTCGGAAAGCAAGTTATACAAGGAGAGGCTGAAACTAGGCATGTTCAGCTTGCAGAAAAGGCACTTAAGAGGGATATGAGAGAAGTCTTCAAACACCTGAAAGGCTGCCATAAAGAAGAGGAAAAACACCTTTTCTGTCTTGCAGACAATAGGATGCAGAATAATGGCTTGATGTTGCAGCAAAGTAAGTTTAGATTAGATATCAGGAAAAACTTCTTCACTGTTAGAACAATGAGGCAGTAGAGTAAACTGCCTAAGGAAGTTTTTTACTTTCTATCATTGGAAGTGTTCAAGAAGAAGTCCAGGATGATTTAGGCATAACTATGCCTATGTTCAACTATTATTATTTCCCATGCTTCTGAGGCGTGCTGATTGCCAGGGATTTTTTTAAGCCTTCCTCAGAGGCATTGGGTGTTGGCTACAACCAGGGCTGAGAATTTTGACTGGGGTGTGCCTGTGCTTGATTCTATGAAAAACCAAGCCAAGTTAGGCCTCACTGTCTCTTAGGATCTGGGCCTAAATCAACCCTTTAAGCTGTTTTAATTTCAGTATTTAAAAATCAAAGCATTTAAGGCACATTGGCCACCTCCAACAAAATGCATTACAGCTCCATTGAAGCTCTCTAGCATCTTTTCACTACAGTGGTGAATTGTTCACTAGCAGCTAAACCCAGCAGAATTTATCCTGCATGTCTCACAATCACATAGGAGGTACTTTGTATGATATTATTAGAAGCTACTGTAATGGCAGCTACAGAGAGCAGGCTACTAGTAGAACCTTAATTTTTAATCACATCTTCTCTACAACACAGTTCCAGCAATTTTATTGTTTTTATTAAATATCTGTCATCTTAGCTCCCCACTTTTCAAGAGACCAACATAGTTATATGTTTTCATTTAAAATTATAAATTAACATTTTAATAGGGCTCTTCATAAGACTGTTACATTTGTTAGTTAATTTAGTGGAGCATAGAAACGTTGTTTCTGCTCCCTTTATGTACATTTAATTGGAGACAGATTACACATAAAATTCTAAACCTCTTTGGCTAGTCAGATCACATCTTTCCTTTCATCAGAACTGCGTGATTATCAGGGATCCTGGTTTTTTCTGTTAAAAAAAAAATCCTCAATTTTTGGTTTAAAAAAACCCCTAAAATCCACACTTTTCCTTGATTAAAATGAAACACTACTAATATATTTTTATATATATATATATATACACACACACACACACACACACACTAATGTTTCATTTTAATCATGGAAAAATGTGAATTTTGGATTACTTTTTTTAAACTGGGGATTTTTTTAAATCAGAGAAAACTAGGTTCCCTGGTGATTATCCTGCTTTGGACCATTATGGGCATATGTTAGGAAAGAATGGTTTCCCAATTCCTCTTACTTGCGTATAGTTATATGTACATGGCTTTGCGTATAATCCATGCAAGTATACAGGGCTGGACACAGGCATGCGTGAACTAGGAGACTACTTGGGGCCCGGACAGAAAGGTGGCCCAAACTTGGTAATTTTTTTCCCGTTGTCCAACCATTATTATTATTAATTCTGGTGAAGGGGGACCCAATACTAGAAGTTCCCCCAGGGCCACCAGGAGTCTAGGTGTGGTGCTGCAAGTGTATAGAGATCTAGAAACAGTGATAGTATGAACTTCATCTGATGGATGTATTGAGGATTCTGTTCTTGGAAGTTACTTGAGCACTGCATAAATGTAGCCTGATGCTGTCACAAACATGAGAGACAAAAGAATTCTGTATCAGGATTAAGGTCCTGACAACGTAGGCATTAAAAACCATAGTTCAGGTAGCTAGAGGCATAAAACTGATGCTGATAAGGCTTGTCAGCATTCCTTCCTTGCTATCTTGGCAGACATCTAAGCTCCTCAGAGGATGCTGAAATAAGCCTAACAGGTAAAAAGCTAAGTGAACTGGTGCAGAGAGTTTAAAGATGTCACAAAGGTTCGATTTCCTGATCCTGATCCTGAAGTGGCAACAATGCAAACTGATGACTTTCAGGAGCAAAAAGGTTAACCCTTTTATTTATGTGTGGACCCTAAGTGAAGGGTCCTTTCATTTTGAATGTTAACCTTATTACTTAGACTTTTCTTCTTGGAGATAATTAGTCACTATAATAGCTGACCTATTGCAAGGTCCCAGAAGCAGAGATCAATTAAGAGATTCTGGGATCCTAAGCAAGAAAAAGACTGGTAAGCCCCAAAAGCTAGATAGAACCCCTTCCTTTATTGTGGTGGAAGTGCACAACCCAGTACTTACTCACTGACTGGCAAGTTACGGTCAGGAATATAAAGTAAATAAGAAAAGGATTTATTTCCATGTTTATTTGCATATTCCTGGAGTACAATATGCAAATAAGTATGCAGATAAATCTTCTTATTTGCTTTATACTGCTCACTGTAACTGCCCAGGTGGGTGAATGAGAACTGGGTCAAAAATTAAGACTAATTATCACATACCTGACAACACTGGACTCAAGTAACGGCAGGAGTCCCCTAGGGAGTTTTCTAGGCATGGGAGGTGGAGGGGGAATTTAGGCATCTGGAGGCTTCTGGAGGCTTCTGGGTCTCGGCCCAGCTGGCCCATTCATTAATCCACCTATGCCCAGAAAGCTAAATGGCACCAGCTATGTTACATGCTAACCAGAAATCAAAATGTTGTGCCAGACCCATGTTACTGTTACACTTACAATGTTTAAAAAAATGTTTTTGCTGCTTAAAAACCTACTTTGCATTACCCCTGCCAAAATTTCTGCTCTTTGGCATCTTTTCTTCAGTTAACTCTTCTGGGCATCATACCATATTTTCTTGCATACTATGCACCCCCAAATAAAACAAACACTCTGTTTTTGGAAGGCAAAATGTAGACAAAACTATTTTTCCAGTTCTAGCAGCTCACTTGCTCTAATGATGATGATGAAGTGAGTGTTGGCACACTCATATATCAGAAGCAAGTGAGCCACAAAGCCAGATATGGGTAGAATGATGAATGTTAGTAAGACCTTGGTGACCCAAAGGAGAGCCGTAAGGGTATAGATAATGTGGTTATCCATCTGAGCTTGTCCTGAGCAGCTTAGTTGCTGCTTCAGGCATAGGCTGCAGTGTTAACACTCTCACAGCCACAAAGGAATTGGTAGCAGCTTTTGGTTGTTTAGCTAATAGCTACTGAAAATTCCTTAACAACTCTGAGATGGTTAATATGAGATTCTACACCTGCTGCTTGCTGGACCAGAGAGAGGCAGGAGCCATTTCAGCAGCCATTACACCACAGCGACTCCATACTTCTATTCCAGTGAAGAAAATGCAGCTTCCCCACCTAAGATGTACATCCCAATTTCGGAGGACTGATTTTTGGGAAAAAAGTACATGCAGTGATTTAAGTTGGTGTTAATGCTACAGAGGCTTCTTTGTGACAGCATGCCCAGGTACACAGGCTATCTCTTTTTAGTTTTGGCATCCCATGAGCCACCAGGGACCTCAGCTGGTGGCTCCTCCAAAGAGCCATTGCCATGGGTACATACCTGGTGTGATTCAGACTCCCCTGACACCTGCCTCTCCTGTAAGTATGTATAACTGATGCACGTATAACTGGAGTGTCCCAGGCGGCAGTCCCTTAATTACCTCCTTCAGAAACTCCCGCTGAGGTCCTAGCTGCACCACTCCATGTACCTTTTTGTTTATGCACTCCCCATACACAGGACCTGGTCAACCTCTAGCCAAGCTAGCAATCTACCTGACCAGGAAGGAGTCTCTGGCTGGGAGGACACCCAGGGTCTGTAGGGCTGTTTTCCAGTAAGGTTCTGCTATCACTGTAACAAGGGACCTGTCCCCTGTCATTTGGAACAAGTAGGAACAGGGTGGCAGAATGTAGGCTACCAGCAAAAAGCTAAAGAGCCCCTGTTATAGTGGCAGATAAGCAGGGAGCCTGGTTTTCTACGATTAAAAAACATCTCCAATGTTCAGATTAAAAATAGTAACCCAAAATCCACATTTTTCCATGATAAAAATGATACACCACTAACACATAGATATACATATAGCTGGGTATCAATTTAATCATGGATTTTCAGTTACTTTTTTTTAAACCAAAACTTGGTGATTTTTTTTAATCAGAGAAAATCAGAATCCCTGCAGCTCAAATACAGCATGCAAGGAGACCAGCTGCAAGGGGCAGCAGGTGCATGTAGAACAATTAAGTGGACTTCAGGACTCAGCTTGGGGACTGCAGGCAGTAGGACACTGGACTGCTGAATAGGGAATTAGCAGCAGCTGAGTCTTATTCACTGTAAGGCAGATCCGGTTGTAGCAAGGTGACCAGAAAGAGGTTGCAGGGGAGGAGGGGACAGAAAGGCCATATAAACCTGAGCTCGGGACCTAAAGCTCAGTTTGCTGTAGGTCTTCATAACAGAAAGAGCTTTGCAGGAGAAGTAGACAAAGAGATAAGTTATGTGTTTTTCTTCTGTTGTTTGGGGTTTGCATTATCCTATGAGACTCAGGGTGGCTTAAAAGAAAGGCGATGGCCATGAGGGGGTGCTGACAGTGCTATTACAAGGAGTGCTAGGGAAGCACATAACAGTTTGGGGCTGTATTCTAAGGGTCCAGCACAGGGAGATGAAGCTATGGATCTGGGAGGGGGAGATGCCAGGGATGCATGCTGGTGTCTTGAGCTGTTGGTTTAGAGCCCAGCACTTGCAGCCCAGGCTGTGGCTTGGGGCAGGAGTTGTGGGCTAGAACCCAGTTCAGGGCCTGGAGGGCTAGGTACTTTCTCAGAGACTGATGAGAGAGTCCTGTTGAAGTTGGTATGTGAGGATGGGCTGACTAGCGGACTACTGATGAGCAGGGCAGAGCAAGGCACTGAAAGCTGAACTTTGGTTCTCTGAAGTCAGCCTTCTAAATACCTTAATTTTGAATCTAGGTCCAACAGGTGAGAGAGTAGGACTAGATCAGGGAAGCCAGAGGAGAAGAATGGGCATACTGTGGCCTCAAGGGAGTGCTGTGGCTGTCCTGGGAGGTAGAGCCTGTCACATCATAAAGACTGGAGCATGGATTCCTGGCAGCTGATGCTACAATGGACAAATGCTTGTTCTGGCCCAAGCAATGTGGTTCCTCCTGAGTGCCATATGTTGGAAAAGGTATCCAGGTTGTAACCATATTAGTCTAGAGGAAAAGGGAATCAGGACTCATAGTAGAGATGATATCTTTTATTAGACCACCAAGATTTATGCAAAAAAAATCTTGAATTGCAAGCTTTCTGGCACAAACACCCTTGATCAGGTATTGGAGAAAAGATGGTAAAAGTTTTCCTGGGTAGAAATGAAAGTTCATACTTCATAGGATTTCACAGAGGAATCAATAGATGGAAAACTCCTCTGGGTAGTCAGTTTATAGCTGGTATGGAGATCTGTGAGGATGCAAATTACCTTGAAGCGAAGGCAGGAGCAGGATCACAGGTTTCAGGTGGTCATAGTTGCTTCCTGCTTGGGAAAATATGAAGACTTTATGAAGAAAATATGTTGGAAAAAACACTTATCTAAATTACTAATTTAGAACACTTGACTTGCTGATGATTAGTTATCTTGTTTTAAACAGTAAGATTATTAGTTCAGGAATATATCCTAGCTTTTTATAAGAGTACCCACCACAATCCTTGATGCATCAAAATAGCCTGTGCAACTATTAGGCACCTTGGCCCTGATGCTAAAAGGGACCAAGCACCACAGGCTAAGCACTGCAATGTCTGTTAGACTCCCTGTTCCTGTAGTAGAATTGATCGCTGTGGATTCAGAGTTGGATGCACAACAACTGCCACATAGTGACCTCCTTGTCTGAAATGGTAAACATTTTGGTTCTGGAATATATCTTGGAATATATCTGGAATATGCTTTTAAGCACCGCGTAATGGTAATTATTTTTTCTAAATTACCAAGGTTTGTATAATTGTATTGGTGTGGCTCTTCAGGTTGCATCATACAACTGCCCAAAGGACATGATTAAGAAAGTAGGGCTGAACTCTTGGACTGGGGTAGAGCTTCCAAGGGAGAGCTGATTCAAATGAGACTAAACTGTTCCTGGATGACTAATTAGCACTGAGTTAATTAGCAGGGCTGTGTGTGTTTCTGTTTGTGTATTAATACATGACTGTCAAAGGCATCATCCACAGTCTTGTTTGGGCATTCCTTAACTAACATGTAATCCAATTTTAAATAGGTGAAGGTGCAGCAGGAAGAAAACATTTTCAAACATATTAAACTAGATTCAGTGCTGCTCCTCGTCCTGCCCCAGGTGTTCCAGACTTTCCAGTAAGTCACAGCAATCCCAACTGCCTGGAAGTTGACTTAAGGAGCAGGAGCCTGTGGGTCATTCATAAAAGTGACATCTGCTTGAGAGGCAGAAAACTGGAGAATAAACAGAGGAATCTCAAGGAAGGTAAAGGCTTCTCCATGAAACTGTGTCTACTGCCAAAATTTCTTCTAGCAGATACCAGAGGACATTTGCATCCACTTGGCTTCTGTTTATTCTGCATAATTTGTGGAGGCTCTGCATGTCTCCACTAGAGGGACAGTGCCAGCAGAAGCAAAGTGCATCCTAGGAAAAGTGTGAAGTGCTGAAGGGGCCATGGCAAGTGGCAGAAGGTGTGGGCATGTCTACATATGCCTCCTGGCTATGAGATGATGTTTAAATCCCATCCTGCTATTAAAGATGGTGTTACTAAAGTACTCCTGGCAAAAATACAGTGTGATCAAGGCTTCATGAAGTTTTCTTGATGAGATTTTCCCTTCTCCTAAATTATTGTTTATTCTTTCTCTCCTCCTCAAGCTTCTCTCAGCCATTTAAGTCTTTAGGACAGTTCCCTTATTTCATCTGCCTGTGGAGAACTAAATCATTCATCATCTGAAGAATGTAAAAAAATAAACAAAAAACTTCCAGTAATCTCAATCTCAGCCAATCTCCAGTGAATGGCTAAATGCACTGTCACTTTTCTGCCACTGATTTAGTGATGTAAGCCCAGAACAACCATTCAGGCACACATTGTTCCATGATAAGTTAGTATTTCTTATCCTGTGAACCCTTCTAGGATTTACCTCAGGACAATGGACATGGAAATCTGAAAAAAATCTGAACAATTGCACACTGTCCCAGTAAGGGTAGCAAGAAGGGTTTCTACAAGTATGTCAGTAACAAGAGGAAGATGAGTGAAAGTGTGGGTCCCTTACTGAAGGGGGAGGCAACCCAGTGACAGAGGTTGCAGAAAAGGCTGAAGTACTCAATGCCTTTTTCACTCCACTCTTCACAGGCCAGGTCAACTCCCAGACTACTGCACCTGGCAGCACAGTTACGGGAGGAGGTAAGAACCCAGCAGTGGTAAAAGAACAAGTTGGTGAGTATTTAGAAAAACTGGACATATACAAGTTCAGGGGCCTGGGTGGGATGCACCTGAGAGAACTGATAGAGTTGGCTGATGTGGTTGCAGAAGCACTGGCCATCATGTTTGAAAACTAATGGTGATTGGGAGAGCTCCTGGATGACTGGAAAAGGACAGACAAAGTGCCTATATTTAAGAAAGGAAAAAAGGAGGATCCAGGGAACTACAGACCAGTCAGACTCACCTCAGTCTCTGGAAAAATCATGCAGCTGATTCTAAAGAAATCCATGTCTAAGCACCTGGAGGAGGGTGGGGGAGGTGGTTAGGAACAGTCAGCATGGATTTACCAAGGGCAAGTCATGTCTGACCAACCTGATTGCCTTCTATGATGAGGTGACTGGCTCAGTGGATATGTTTTTAGCAAGCCTGTTGGTACTGTCTCCCACAACATTCTCACAAGCAAGCTAAGTATGGACTGGATGAATGGACTGTAAGGTGGATAGAAAACTGGCTGGATCATCAGGCTCAGAGGGTAGTGATCAATGGCTTGATGTCTAGCTGACAGCTGGTATTGATTGGGGTGCCTCAGGGATCAGTCCAGGGGCCAGTTTTGTTCAATATCTTCATTAACGACCTGGAAGATGTCATAGAGTGCACCCTCAGCAAGTTTGCAGATGACACCAAGCTGGGGGGAGTAGTGGATATGCTGGAAGGTAGGGCTAGGATTTAAAGTGAGCTAGACAAATTGGAGGATTGGGCCAAAAGGAATCTCATGATGTTCAACAAGGGCAAAGTCCTGCACTTAGGATGGAACAGTCCTATTCACCTGTACAGGATGGAGGCTGACTGGCTGGGCAGCAGCTCTGGAGAAAATGACTTGGGGGTTACAGTGGACAATAAGATGATTATGAGCCAAAAGTGTGCCTTTGCTACCAAGAAGGCTAACGGTATACTTGTCTGCATTGGTAGGAGTGCTGCCAGGAGGTCAAGAGAAGTGATTACTCCCCTCTGTTCAGCACTGCTGAAGAACTGTGTTCAACTTTGGGCCCCCCACTACAGAAAGGATGTGCACAAATTGGAGAATCCAGCAGAAGGCAAAGAAAATAGTGAGGAGGCTGGGGCCCATGATTTTATGAGGAGAAGCTGAGGGAACTAGGTTTATTTAGTCTAGAGAACAGAAGGCTGAGGGGAGATTTAATGGCAGCCTTCAGCTACTTGGAGGGGAATTACAAGGAGCTGAACTGTTCTCAGTGGTGGCAGATGATAGAGCAAGGAGCAATGGTCTCAAGCTGCAGCAAGGGAAGTTTAGGTTAGATATTAAGAAGAACTTTCTCACCAGGAGGGTAGTAAAACACTGGAACAGGTTACCCAGAGAGGTTGTGGACTCTCCATCCTTGGCAGCTTTTAAGACCCAGCTAGACAAATCCTTGGCTGGGATATTCTCCTTTGGGATGTTTCTGCTTTGAGCAGGGGGTTGGACTAGATGACCTTGTGAGGTCCATTCCAACCCTAATTTTCTACGATTCTGTTATATAAAGTTTGTTCCTAGAGACAGGGGAAACTGTATAACATGGATAACTGATTTCTTCTTTCTGTACAGTAAACCTGTGTGCTGAAGGACCCCTATGAGTACTGAAATAGAGGACATGTTTCCAGGGATGGGGGAATATAAAAAAACTGTATGTGGAGAGAAGGAGGAGAAAAAGCCATGATTCAAACCAGAACTTGATGCTAGGACTCTTAAAGGCAGGGGCCAGACAAAAGTAACTCCTTCTGATAATCTACTCTATGTGTGTGAAGTAGCTGAGACAGCTCCTTCTCAAGGGGCTAAAAATGAATGGGGGCAATTTTGAGGTATAAGGAAACAGGAGAGGAGAGCTATGATTGGTGTGAAGGAGGGGGTTGGTGCTTTCAGGGAGGTCACTCTTAACGCTCATTGGACTAATCTGCTGTGCATTAGGACAGTTTTTGCCAGCAGTGCTAACATGCAGTAGAATGAGTCCAATGGGCATTAAGTGCCTTGTGTATATGCACCCAGAATGACAGAAGTTAAGCAGAAAGAAGATGATGAACCTGAAGATGACAGATCTGGAAACCAGTTACTGATAAGCAGATGGACATAGAAAATGCTGCCTGATTCTTTTCAAAGACTTAGCTTTTGGTGCAACTGGCTTTGAGGGCCTCTTTTACTGATCATCTCTGGGACCGAGCTGAGAAGTAAAAGTAAATATTGCAAGAAGGGAGTCAGAAAAACATTTCAGTTACATTTCTCTGAAGTGGCTCTTTAAGTGATGGAAGGGGGAGGAATCACTTGCTGCTGAGCCACAGTGATGAATAATGAAATTTTTATTCCCTAGGACAAGAAAAGCTTAAACAGTTGGGCTGTGTTTATAATAAAATGGTCATCTGTCTAAACTCTGATTCTTGGTCCATCAATACTTCTTTGTGAGAGGTACGTCCCTAAAATATGCCTTTGTCTCAAATGGAATGCAACAAGAGGCGTGTAGTGCAAGGACTCTCAGATGGGCAGGCTGAAATAAACAATGGGCCTATACAAAAGATAAAATTAAAATGTATATATCTTCTCTGTGCCATGTTCTATTCATTACCTGACTAAAATGCAAGCCAAAACAATATGGCTTAAACTTTTAACCAGATTAGCATTATTTCCATACAGCAACAATAAAAACATTTAAAACAAAACCAAACAAAATGCATTTTATAAACACAATTCAAAAGGAAACCACCAAGATCTTTCTCTGTTTTGTTAAATCCTTGTGATTTTGTTTATTATGAGCTGATACTGAAATATGAAAATTATTTTCTTATTATGGTGCCATTTTACAAGGGCAAATAACATCAGTTCTTATGCTGTCCCTTGGCCATTGATTCCAGTTTTCACTGTTTGGATCAGGTACGAGAGCTGAAAAGCAAAGCAACTGTTGATTATCTTTTGTCATAACCCATGTTCTAGGGCAGTGGCATAAGTTAGAGAAGCCCTGATGCATCACTAACTCACTCTTCTCTGCCTAGCTTCCTATGGAATCTCCACAGCGGACAGCATTTGATAATAACCATAATATAGTGTGCTATAACCATGTCAGGATAACAGGGGGCAATACCCAGAAGGACATTTCTGCGCAACTGAAGGCTCCTATTCTCTACCATAAAGAGGCATATGTTTCACTAGTCATTAGGTCCTATGCTTTCAGTTCCAATTTTATTTTCTTCTTTTGTATGCTAACATATTGATCTTTGTTTCCCACCAAAGAAATACAAGATGTTTTCTTTTTTAATTAAGTTATAAGAAACAAGAAGCCCCACCTAGTGGTGAAAACACAAAGACAGAGGACTAGGATTCTGTTCACACTTGGTAGCTCTCCTTCTTGGTGAATTTGGGTATACTCTTGGGTTGTTTGTTTATTTTGGTTTGGTTTGGTTTTTTTCCTTCCATTGCTTCAATAGTAAAGCAGAGATACTGGCTATGTCTACAAAGTAAATGTACTATATCCAGTAACAGCACCCTCAAGTGCACGGCAATGCACCTCCCAATACAGACCACCTCTTCAATGAGAAATCGGAGACCACCTCTTCAATGGAGAATAGCTATTTCCATGAGATACTTAAAGCAGGCTAATTAGTACTGCTAAGGGTCAAATGGCTTTTTGCAAGTGTGATTGCACTGCTTCCAGGTGAGGAAGCAGCCCAAGTAAACCAGCATGGCATGCTCATGCCTCCATTGGGTATAGTAAGTTGGCCAAATCTCTACAACAAGGGTAACATTCTATTCCACTTATTAGGCATGTAAGTAGATTTAGGGACCTAAGCATGATTTTCTTCTGTCCTGCTCAAATCCCTTTAAATCCCATTAATGCATAATGCATCTATGCTTAAGACAGTTTACAAAAAAGTAGCTGGGGGTGAGAGAGGGAAAACCTGGATACATGCATATGTGATGAATCTGCATGTGTGTATCAAGTTACTTTCTGTTGAATCTGCTAATAGCAACTTCTACTGTTTTTACAGTGTAGTCCATGCTTGCCTGTCTGGCAATATCACTCTTTCCCATATTTGTGACTGGAGTGAGTCATTTATTTATGAATATCCCCTGACAAACATAACAAAACCTATTTACCTTTTATATTGACCACTTTTTTCAGGAGTTTAAGCAGTGTACAGTAGAATTGTACTTAGATGTCTATGTCCACTTACACCCCCAATAGATGGAATGGAATCTGGCCCTACCATTTACAAAGTACTTTAGGGTCACTGGCTAAGTGCAAAAAGTGTGTGTGTGTGTTCAGTCTAAAAAGTAAATGCAACAAAAATGGTGCATGTTAATTTTTTGGGTTTTGGAGAGAATGCATTAGGGCAGAGGGAGTCAAAATGGCAGATCTGCAGAAGGAACCCATACCTGTTGTGCAAGCTTGCAGGTAGCACATCACAGCTCTTCCCCAGCCCCAGCCTCACACTGTCCCTGACCCAGGATCCCAGTTTCTCCCCAGCCCTGCCTGCTCATCTCCCAGACACAGTCCCATCCCAGCTGCCTGCTCATGCTCCCTGCCTGCCCAGGTTCCAACCTCAGTGGTGGGTGCAGGGCAGACAGGGCAGGATGCCTGGGCAGCAGGGATGAGCCTGGCAGTAGCAGCCAGAAGTACTTCCAGTCCACTTCCAGGTCTGCTGGGGAGCATGCAGGGGGCCACCGCCCACATACTCCCACATACATCGCCCACATACCCCCATCGGCTGTGGCGGGACCCTGGGTGCTCCCCCCTCTGACCCAGGAGGCATCAGTCGCCAAGCCAAGGGGACAGGGTTGCCTCCCCAGCGTACTTCCCAGAAGACCCAGAAGTGGACTGGAAGTGCTTGTGGTCCACTTCTGGGTCTACTGCCGAGCATGCTGGGGACCCCCTGTTCTCCTGTGGGACACGCCATCCACCCCAGCATCACAGTATTCATGAGCCGCCTGGTACCCTGAGGTATGTAGAAAGAACATTTAAATCAGTGTCTATGTCTAAATCACCAAATCTTTCTGAATCTCTCTGAATTGATTTGGAGGGTTCTGATTTGATTCAGAGAGTTTAAAGGGTCTCCTGATTTGATTCGGATTCAGAGATTTAGCCACCAAAGCAGGTTGAATCTCCACTGAATTGAATCAGGGATCAAAGCTTCACACAGCCCTGCTAGGACAGGCACAGGATGTCAGTTGGAGAAAAGCATTTACCTCCTCACACAGAGGTATCTCTTGTCTTACTTCCATTGCTCATGCAGCACACTAGTATGTCATGGCACACCCCTTGGGAATAACTGGATTAGCAGATTACCCACATCAAGGGCAGCAGTATCAGTTACAGGTGAGATTCCATCCTTCCTACCAACAACCTGATACAGAGAAATCATAATGCTCCAGGATAATATTCTTGGATGGAACATATCTCTGATATGTCCAGAATAAAAAGTGAGGTGCAGAGATATAGCACTGTATAGTGTTAACAGCAGGCAGATTTCCACAAATAGACCCCACTGACACAGGCACATTACATTGAATGCACCACTGAGCAGCAGAAAGTGACATATGGGAAAAGAAGCAGACAAAGAATCCTACGTGTTGGTAATGAACAAAAAATGCTAGAGAAATGGAGGAGGGAGAGGATCAGGAAGAGTCCCATCTAAGAACCAGAGGTGGGAAAATAACCTTCCATAGAAATGAAGACCCAATAAAGCCTCAAAGTGTAGAGCTGTGGGAGAAACAACAGCTATTATAAATTGAGTGTTGAGAAAGAAAACAGGACTTAGGTCACTAGAGAAAAATCTTATGCAACATGCCCCAGGCAAGAGTGATGATGGCTCCTCTGTAGGCCCAAAGAGCATATAGGCTTCCCAGTTTGATAATCATCAGAGCTGTGGAAAAATGTATTTACTTCAGACACCAAGCACAAAGAAAGCAAACAAAATGATTTATTCAGTTTGATCTAAACTTACATCATATATATTTCACTTTTGCTTGCTAAGCAAAAATTTCAGGCATTTTTAATAAAAATAAAACAATGGAAATGAAGGGTTAGATATTTGAGAAATTTATCCTAAAATACTCCATTGATAAGCAGTTAGGACATTCTTGTAAATAATGGTGGTTCAAACCTCCTTAGGTAGAAAATGGATTTGAACCCTGGTCTTTCACCTCATTAGTGAGTGCCCCTAACCACTGGGTGATTGGATAAAGTAGAGACATCTCATCTTTGCTAGTTTTGTTAATCAAGGCCCTTAATTTTTGCTCAGCCTAAACTTGTGTGTAAAAATGTATGCACTCACTTTTTGGGGGAATAAACTATCCAAAAATTCATTCAGTCATCCAATTACACATGCAGTGCAGAAAAGGGAGGGAGGCAAAATATTCCTTGTACAGAAAAATGCCACTGCTGTTTGTTGCAGGAAAGGTATCACACAGAAAAATATAAACCATCTTGGCTGTATAGACATGCAAATAAGTTATTCTTGGGACAAAGAGCTTCACTGAGTTCTGCCATCTGTGTGGTGAGATAATGGCAAAGGAGCTGAGTATGTGGGAACCCCAGGGCAGGAAGAGGGCTGTCACCTGAAATGAATAAAAAACTTTCCACATGTTCGTCATCTTAGGTCCTACCCCTTCCCCTAGCAAAAATAAAAGTCGGTACCTATGGATTATGTAGACCTGAAAAGGCCAACCTTTTAGGCAGGTATACTACAAATTAACCCTGCACCGTTCCCAAATGCCATGCTAATCCCCTTCCTTTGTCCGATCTGCTGCTCTGCTTTCTCTTTCCTACTGTATGCTCCCTGCTTGATCTCCTGCTTAGCTTTTTGCTTCCTGCTCTGTGCCCCCTACCTTATCCCTTTCTCTGCTTTCTGCTTCATGCCCTATTTGTTGTTGTGCTGCCAGTCCCCTCATTGATCTGCCACATGTGATGTACGGAGGCTGTTCACTTGGGGCACGTGTGACACAGGTTGGCCACCCCTAACGTAGACAGTTGGTCACATGCATGGTATAGAAAGTAGCACAGCTTTACATAACCTTGCACAAGTTTGAGCAAGATGCAGTACTAGTGTAGCAATTTGTCTGTGGAAAGACATGATGGTTCATGTAGAAAGACATGATTAGTGTACTGGTTGCTGCCTGATACAGGGGACAATCACACAAAGGGTTTTCTTTGAATGGAACAGATGCCTTTAGAGTGTGGAACTGTGATCATCTCTAAGCTTTTGCTCTTCTACAAGCACTCATAGAGATCTGCTGTTTCTCATTCAGCCCCTTTACACTGGCAGAGCTGGTCTAGGGGCCTGAGATGCAGCTGAAACAAGTGAAGTCAACAGAGAAGAAATATAAGGAACTCATATCTTTGCAAGTGCATGACCAGTTGGGGCACAATGCTGTTTGTGACTCATAAGCCTATTACAAATTATTCTGTGCTTGTTTATTGGGACCAGTGCCTGAAAGCTAGCTATGAAATAGAGCTATACAAATTATAATGCAATAAGCATTTTTGAAATGGCATGCAATTTCGGCTGATGTGGTTGTGAAATAAATTGCAAAAGCTAGTCATAGAGGTTACTGAAATGCTTTGAAAAAGCACAGTAAATATGAGGAAAAAGTCTTCCTGGTGTCACTGATGATGGAGCAACTACTTCCTTCGATATACAATGTGGGGAAGTAGCAGGTCTTTTTTATATGGAAATAGGAAAGTGAGGTAAACAGTAGTTTCTGTCAATGACAACATGCTCAGAGAGTAAGTATACCACATGCATTTTAAAAAACAAAATCTTCATATTTTTCAAGCAGGAAACAACTGTGACCATCTGAAACCTGAAATCCTGCTCCTGCCTTTGTTTCAAGGTAATTTGCATCATCACAGATCCTCACAGGAGGTGAGAGGCTCCATACCAGCTATGAACTGACTGCCTAGAGGAGTTTTCCATCTATTGACTCGGCTGTGAAATCCTATGAAGTATGAACTTTCATTTCTACCCAAGAGAACTATTACAATCTTTTCTCCAATGCCTGATGAAGGGTGTTTGCGCCCGAAATCTTGCAATTAAAATTTTTTTTTGCAAAAATCTTGTTGGTCTAATAAAAGATATCATCTCTACTATGAGTCCTGATTGCCACATTCTTAGGGAAATTTCAAAACCCCACACAAATAACACTATTTCTCACTAAAGATTTTGACCTAAGGCAGAGCATTTACTGCAGGGAAGATTCATAGGACCAGCACTTCTGGAAATAAGATGGAGGCCTATATTATAGTCTCATGAACTATGAAAAATCATGGAGAAATAAGGTGATGCCTCAGGTTCTCTATTCAGAATTGGAACAAAAAAAATTAGACATTCCAAAATTTCTTGCAAAGAAGACGAGGAAAACATGTTCCAGAAACCATAAATATTTTGGTTATATTTTTTCTGACACAAATGGAGAAGCTGTGTGCCCCAATTTTCATGATTTCTAGGGAGATGGGAGGCATCAGGAGCAGTCCTTAGAAGCTCCTCTTCTTAGAATAGGGTGCATAGAAATCCTGAGAGCCCCAAGTAGGGTTTCCAGTATTTCAGTACTCCCAGCTGTTGATCTGAGATCCCAAAACCTCTGAGAATTTCAGCTTCAGTGGGTTCTTGTAGCTTCCAGCTTCCCTGTCATAGACCCAACATCCTGAAAGACCTAGAGTCTCACATCTCACATCCTTCCAGTTCAATTATAATATTGGCTTCTCCAACTTCAAACATCTTTCAGTCATAACAGACAACGTGACAGTATTGGCATTCTTAAATAAGCATGATTAGATAAATAGTTTCAATTCCAGGACAGTACTACATAGAGCTTGCCATCTACATAATATATCTGTCCCACAGAAAATAATGAAAGCGGGACAGGTACGTGTTTGTTATCAGTAGTCACTGTTTTTATATTAGTGTTTACCCACAGCTATATTTGACCCCTGGTGTAACTCACAGAAATAATGCCCTTCTGCATCCAGTATCTTGACAATATATAGCATGAAAAAAATGTTAAATGAAAAGCTAGTGACCCAAACACAGCAAAGGCAAAAGCATAGTAAGCAAAAAAATAGTGTGAACATTTTAAGATAGGGATTTTTGTATAAAATAAATTAGCATACTGGATAGATAAACAATGGCACATATTGACAAAAATATCATACATGGGTTTCATAATTTCAGCATTCAGGAATTTGAAATCTCTGCCACATTCTGGTCTCTTCCTACCACTTAGGTTCACAGCTGAAGCACAAAGTCAAGATATCCAAATCCTAGTCATGCTTCAGTGGCGTTTGGCTCTTGAGTAAGAAAGCGTCAAGCCTGTCAGCATACGAATGTATCAATGGGGGCCAAGCTTTTTGGGAGATATGTCACAAATTAAGCCCACACCCTCCCTGAGCACCACTCCGATCCTTTTCCGCTTCCTGATCTGCTACTCTGCTTGCTGCCCTATCTGTCTGTGCTGCCTGACCTCCTTCCAACTGCCCAGAGCCCAAACGAAATGAAGCAGAAAGTCTGGGTTTCCATCTGCTAGTTTATATGCCATATGATTATAGATTGAGAAAGTATTAAGTTAGTGATTCTCAACGAGGTGCCTAAAGATAGTCTCAAAGTGCTGCACAGTGTTAGCACTGCTAGGTGTACAAACATGATTCATGAGATAACCTTAGAGATTTCAAATAGGAGTCCATGGTATTAAATGCATGTCCAAAGTTGGGCACCCACGGGTATCTGCGGTGACTCACAAAGTCGGTTGGGTTTGGGTCAAAATGTGAACTAGTTCACATTTTGCAGTTTGGGTGCGGGATAGAAAAAAACATTTTGGGGTTGGATTTGGGTCAGAAAAAGCCCCATCATGTTTTGTGTCTAATTTGAAAGTAGAGAAACCAGCAAGGAGGCAAGCCAGTTAATTAACATCTCTAACTAAGTGGGTGTTAAAAGCCAGTGATTAACATCAGCATGCTCAGCAGCAGAACTCAGCAGCTATTTTAACAGCTGGAATGTGGGAAGCCTCAAGGAATGGCTCCCCCTGCATCCCCCACCTTGGGGAAATATTGGTTGGGTTGTGGGTTTGCTTAAAGCGGGTTAGGTCAGTCCCTGAGTAAGATGTTAATGTGGGTTGCGGGTTTGGGTCCGGATCTGTAATATCGGGTGCAAGTTATAAGTGGGCCTGTTAAATCAGACCCGTGCGGGTCTCTATAGTGGTCTTTCTGAGTTTCTGCAGCAGCAGAATTTCTCTATTGTTTTTACATAGTCACAAAAAAGTGAAAATTAAGAGCTGGCATTTTACAATGTGTGCCTTAAGTCTATCGAGAGCTGCTTTAGGTTTGTTGAGACTGAAAAAGTTGAGAACCACTGATTTAAGTTGCAGACCATGGTGTTAAATAAGTAACTGTTGTTTCAGAGCTCATTGCTTTCCTTCGATAGGTTTTGATTACAAGTCACAAGCACCTCATTTTGTGCACATGGTCATTCTGGTTTATTTTGCCACCACCTTTCAAGAGGCACTTGCAAACTGTACCTGTTTAATGCTGATGCCAAAACATGAGCTTTGATTGTTTACTGGCATTCACAATCTGGCAACTGCAATAAATTCATGGCAAAATTTCTCACACTTTAAGCCCAAGAATATTTCAGTGGGATTCTGTAGGGTTAAGGGTGTCAACAGTATGGTCTACAGAGTCCAACCTGTGGTGCTGCCTGTGGGTCTTGGACTGCATCCACATGCCACGTGTCTTGATCCACTCCACATGCTGCATGCAGCGTGCACCGGCCCTGGCCTCAGCCCCACACAATATACATGGCATGTGGGGCCAGTCTGGCATGTGCTGTACTTGGAGTGTGGAGCTGGGGCTAGCGTGCACAGTGCATGTGGTGCCTGAGACTGGTTCAGAGCATCCACTGCATGTGGCACCCACCCCACACCAGCCCTGTGCACTGTGTGCAGATTAGCCCCATAACACTCATCCAGCCCATAGATCCTGATGAGTTTGGTACCCCTGCTGCAGGGCAGAGGAATATTTTCTGTTCTTCTGCAAATATTTTCACTAATTTCTGCTGTTGCTACCGCATCCTTGTTCTGTGCAAAACTGTGGAATAGCTGTGAAGTTTTGTGTAGCCCAGGTGAGGTATGCTGATCACAGTGTTTGTGTGATTTGTTTATGTGAAAATAATCTGTTTATAATTATAGTCTACACTCTAACACTGTGTAGAATTAGAATATTGCCATATATCCTTGGCAAATACAGCTTTCTATTTATCTATAGCAGTGGTTTTCAACCATTTTTCATTTGCTGCACCCTAAAAAGTTTTGAATGGAGGTGTAGACCCCTTTGGAAATTTTGAAAGGAAGTGTGAGGCCCTTTGATTTGTAAGTGTGGGTATTCACATAATTTTGATTGATCATAGTCATTATTTGCGAACACTTTAGACATCGTCTGTGGACCCCCCGGAGGTCCATAGACGTCAGGTTGAAAAGCACTATAGGACAAAATATACTGTTCTTCTAAAATGCCTCACTCCTGACTGCAAAGGTGCAGAAAATTCCTCTAAGGACAGCATAGGCCATGGGAGTTTGGAAATTTGTAGACAGAAAAGGAGAAAAGGACTGTGTACCTTCTAAATGGACGAGAACCTGTTTTTAGGTTCAGGCGATGGCATGTTACAAAAGGTGGTTTTATCAGGGTCCCAAGCAGAGCGAATAGAATCACACTTTAGCACCTAACAGAATAGATTCTAGCCCCGTGACTCAGAACAAACACTAACTTATTCTCAGTGAATAAAATAAAATATCACTAACAGATGACTTAAATGGTTTATAGGTCTTGTGCTGCTTCTTTGTATAGGGCTGCATCTCTACCACCATTCTTGTTAATTTATGGTTACTGATGATACCTCTTGGGTTGGGAGAAAAATAAAAAGGTTGCTGACACACAATACTCTGTGAAGAACCTTATAGTAACAAGCTAATCTGAAGGTGACCTGTGCTGATCATTCTAATTTCCTGGACACGGGACATTAGTCAGTGAAGTACTTGCATGACTTCTTCCTGATGTTATGTAATACATTTCTCATCTGGCTGCTGTGTCAATCATCTACACAGAGAAATTGACTTTGAAGCCCAAGGAGGAGCTGCACAAATATTTCTGTTCTTCCTGTTAATGCTATAATAACATGTGCTATTAATGCTATAATAACATATAGACAGTTCCATCTAAATCTTCATGCTTGACTTGTTCACTCCTGGACGAAACTGCTGACTCAGGTAAAAGCCTGAAATCTGCCTTGGCCATGAATGTCAGCTCAATCTATTTATATTAGGTGAGCCAAATTCTGTCCTCATTTACATCTGTACAACTGCACTAGGCTAGACTCACATCTGGTTCAACTTAAAAACTACCACCCTTACTTATATCTGCTCCTCTTTTTGTCCACTGAACTAACAAGTATGCCTCGGATATAATCTAATCTTCTTCCAGTGTGGTGGGGGATGGATGAGTCAGGACAGAATAGTGGCCAAAGATTTAATGGATAATCCTATCCCGAAGACCTATCTGAAAAATACTGCAGTAAGATTGTATATGAAATGAAAGTTCCTATGTAAATGCTAGATGCAATTTGAACACAGCTCTTTCAGTTCAAAAGCCTAGAAACAGTTTGGGAAATGTTATTGATATTACATTAGAGTACTCTTACCTTGAAGAAAACGATGATGTGTATGAATAAAGTGCTTTGCTGCTGCCTAAAACACCTGATTATCCAGAAAAGTGTGGATTATAAAGATTATCCTGCTTAAACTATTATTATCCTGTTAATGCTCATAATCCAGAATGAGCAAGATCAGAGGCCAAAGCTTAGGTAAGCTATGCAATGGCAAGGGAAACTAGACTCTCAGGAATGTAAGATGGATCACTGGGCTCAGAGGGTAGTAGTCAATGGCTGCATGTCTAGTTGGCAGCCAGTATCGAGTGGAGCGCTCCAGGGATCAGTCCTGGGGCCAGTTTTGTTCGATATTTCCATCAATGACTTGGAAGATGGGACAGAATGCACCCTCAGCAAGTTTACAGATGACACCAAGCCGGGGGGAATAGTAGATATGCTGGAGGGCAGGGCTAGGATGTAGAGAGACCTCGGCAAATTCGAGGATTGGACCAAAAGAAATCTCATGAGGTTCAGTAAGGACAAGTGCAAAGTCTTGCACTTAGGACAGAACAATCCCATGCACTGGTACAGGCTGGTGGCTGACTGGCTAAGAAGCATCTCTCTAGAAAACAACCTGGGGGTTAAAGTGGACAATAAGATGGATATGAGTCAACAGTGTGCCCTTGTTGTCAAAAAGGCTAATGACATACTGGGCTGCATCAGTAGAAGCATTGCCAGCAGATCAAGGGAAATGATTCTTCCCCTCTCTTCAGCACTGTTGAAGTCACATCTGGAGTACTGTGTCTAGTCTTGGGGCCCCCATAACAGAAAGGATGTGAAAAAAATTGGAAAGAGTCCAGGAGTGATCAACAACAATGGTTAAGGGGCCAAGGCACATGACTTCTGAGGACAGAGTGAGGGAATTGAGATTATTTAGTTTGGAGAAGAGAAGACTGAGGGGGGTTTAACAGCAGCTGTCAACTGAAGGATGACTGCAAAAAGGATAAGCTAAACTGTTCTCAGTGGTGGCAGCTGAGAGAACAAGGAGCACTGGTCTCAAGTTGCAGCAAGGGAAGTTTAGGTTAGATATTAGGAAATAGTTTCTCACCAGGAGGGTAGTAAAACACTGGAACAGGTTGCCCAGAGAGGTTGTGGACTCTATCCTTGGAGGTTTTTAAGACCCAGCTAGACATAGCCTTGGCTGGAATGCTCTAGTTAGGGGTGGTCCTGCTTTGAGCAGGGCGTTGTACTAGATGACCTCCTGAGGTCCCTGCCAACCCTCATTTTCTATGATGCTATGATTCTGTGAATGGTCCCGGACTGAGATTCTCTTAGAAATCTCAAGAGCATCACTACATTTGGGTCGTTCTGTCCTAGAAAACATCTCATCTAAGCCAAATTCTGCTCTCAGTTAAATGGCTGATAAACTCTGCTGAATAATTAGTAAGCACAAAAAGGCAGCATAGCAGTAATCAGAAAGCATATGTAAGTGAGCTTGGGCTCACAAAAGCTTATTGTATATATTTCCCATTTATTTAGCCTGTGAGGTGCAAATCTACCCTGTCTTCTGTCTGACTTCAGACTAACATGGTTAACTAGCTCTTTTGGAGCATAGCAGTGAGTCAGTGCAAACCGATGAACATTTAACCATAACTCAGAAACGGATACAAAGGTTTTAAGTAGGTGCTTGTGATTCATCCAGTCATTAATTCAGTGAGTCAAAGACAGTTTGGACACTGTATAGTAAACATGCTGCGAATGTAATGAAACATCCTGTAACAAAATATCAGGAACACTGAATCATTTAAAGACAAATTTTGCTCTTTGTTACACACAGGCAACTTCCCTGAATAGAGTTTCAAGGATATAACTAATGGCAGAACGTGACTCTGAATAGTCGAGGCAAAATATACCAGTTCTCTCTATCTGCTGTGAGCCACTACAGTGAAACAAGATAGCTATAAATTCATCTTAACCAGATAATTGAATTAGATTTAGAGATGCTTCACATCACCAACCCAGCCTACCACAGCTAATCTATAATGATGAGTATGACCGTGTAAAAACAAAAAAAAATATAGTAGAATTGCAGCACTGAAATTGCAGTGCAAATAAATGACATAAGAGTTGGGCTGCTAAGGTTACCTTGGAAACCATCTCACAACTATTGAATTATATTATAGAATTCAATCCGACATTTCTGCTCCTTCCAGTACAGAATAAATGTGAAAATGAGTATGACTGGTGAAGTGGTCACAGAGTCTGTATAAAGAAAAGTCAATTGATTTAGAAGAAAGTAACCTTGGGGTAGGTAATGCAGATACACATCCTTAGCCTTATGCTAGCTTGTTTCCATTTGTGCTGTTCTTTGCTTGTTTGCACTGTTCTAAGAAAGCCTTGGATTTACAAAACTAACTTATACATTGATTTAATACGTACTTATTAAGGACTGGCAAGCTTGTAGACCTCTGAAGTTTCCACAGTAGAAAGGTGATCCTAAGAGTAAGCAAGTCAAGGTGAGCAGAGTAACACAATGAATCTGGCTATCTGTAGCACAACCTGTTGTTACAGAGTACACACGGCTTCCCAGCATGCTGCCAATTGCTTAGTCATTCCAGTCTGTTGTAAGAAAAATATTAGGATAGGTCAAGAAATTTCAGTACTAATATCCACCACATCAAAAGTACCTTGTTCACCACATTGCACAATGCTGTGCTCATTGTGTTGGTCCTTTCTATTGTTCTAGTCTAAGACTATTTTATCAAAGTAAAATAGCAAAAAGTTCATTGGTATTTTTTTTCAAATTCATAAAAATATAATTGTATTTCATATATTTTCCAAAAGGAAATAATAATACATCTCTACAATTTAATCACTTGTCTATAGAAAGTTCCTAGTGGGTGTCCAGTGGAAACAGCACTATCAAATATTTTTATAGACTTTGCTATAAATTTATCTGTCTTTTTTTTATTAAGGATTCATTAAAGTCCAAGAGTGTATCACTTAAATTCAGAATGTTGTCTTACCTCTTCCAGAAACACTTCTTTAAAGATGTGTATGGTCAGGCACTGAGTATGATGAGTATGAAGTTATATACCAGTCTGAAATGCAACCTTGTTCAACAGGGAACAGTTGTATTAAAGAAACACTTTCAACTCAATAAAAAACTGTCTGAATTATCAGACACAAATACAGTGTACAATGTATCATGACATTTCTGCCCTAAAAAAAACACCAATAACATACAGTATAAACAGCAAATACCACAGTTTATACTTCTTGATATTTCTTAAAATTAAGTGCATGCATAAGTGTTTTCAGGACTGAACCCTAAAAATAACTAACTTTAAATTATACTCTTTGTATGCCTAGGAAATATTGCTGGTTACTTTGCTCTTATCACTGAAGAAAACTGAGGCAGACCCAAGGGATTGAATCAGCATGTGGACAGATCACCTTATCTCTCCACACATGCAATGAATATATGCATGTACATATATATGCAATGTACATAACAGTACATAATAAGCAGACATCAGGTAGGCAACTCTAGGTGTAAGCTTAATTAAATTTCCTTTTTTTTAAGTAGCATTGAGATGATATTTTTGCCATGGTGGTCCAGAAGATACAAAGCAAGAATCCTTATGGGTTGGTGGACCAACTGTATGGTTGGTATAGACATAAACTGTGTTGCTTGCTATTCTACACTGCACCAGGTTATGATTGGCATAAATATCTTTTTTATTTCAACTATTTCCAGCTGTATATATATTATCTACTAAAGAGCTGTAGCAATATGGTCACTATATAGTTTGCTTTTCATATGCTAATGCTAATCAGGCTTTAATTTATCTGTGCAACAGAGACAGTTTTAAAGATGTAAACTCCCTGTCTAAATGGATAACATGTAAACAAACGATATATGATCTGGTATTGATTCATAATACTCAGAACAAAAGCTGAGACATTGTTCAAAATAGATAAATCCAATACTGTAAGGCCTTTATATATTAGTCTATGTAGTCAAATAATCTTTTGTTGTTGTTGTTGTTATTTTGTAATAAAATTCACAGCAGAGATGTGCTCTAAGGCCTGCATTTTAGCCAAGCTTGAAAACAAGTATCTTCTGTGGTGTATTATATCAGGTAAAATTCTGTTTTCACCCAAATAGGTTATGGTATGTCTGTTTTGTTCTGCTGTACTGCTCCATTGCAGAGCAAGGCCTATCTGACCTTGTACTGGCTTTCCCAAACTTGTTAATGATTCAAGAACTGTAACTTGCAGGACATAATTAATTATATTTTAATGCTTTCTGAGGCCACTTCAGTGCTATCCCATGCTCTGTCACAGTTCTGAACTTCTAGAATAACAATACTAATTTGATGCATTAGTGTAAGCAGGTTAGATTTAGTAAGTCATTGTGTATGCAGTTAAAATAACCTTAGACTTAGAGACTTCAAGTCAAACTCTGCCCTTTTGAACTTCTGGAACACGTGGTCAGTCAATGGGCTGCCTGACTGTAATGGAAGACTGTCTGTCCCTTTAATTAAGCTTTAAAGGTCAGATTGTCAAAAGTTTTCAGAACCCAGTGGCTTAACTAAATGATGGTAAGAATTCAGCTTTTTTTGAAAACTTGGCCATTCATTTAATGACTAAACAAAAGCTTCTGGATGCTAGTGAACCCTTTAGAAAATCTAGCTATGAACACCCATATGGTTAAAATAAATCTCTGTGAGGGTTTTTTAAATTTGTTTCATACATTTACCAGTAATTGATTATTTTTTAAAGATTTTGTTTCATAATAATATAATAAGTGCAAAATGTGTTACCCAAATTACTGTATTTATTTGCATAGCTATCCAATAAATACACATTTTGTATTGGGAAGACAAAATGAAACAATAAGTATTTTCACTGAAAGTAATTCAAATATAAAATTATAAAATACATAAAGCCACTTTGTTCCATTCATGATGGTACATGTTTGCATACACTACAAGACTAAATCAGCAAGCTTGGGGATATAGTGTTGGTACACAATCAGAAATTGCAATAGGCTTACACGAAATCATGATGCCAGCCCAGCTATTGATTTGCCAAGCCATACTTTTGATCAAGCAACTCAGAGTGGCATCTTTCTCAGTGTGCCATAGGTAGTTCAAAGCACAAATTGGCCTGATCAGTCTTTTACATATTCATAGAACCCAAACCAACCAATGATGCCATGGTCATCTTAGAATTTGAAGGAAAGAGAACTTTTGACCAAACTTTTGGGAAATCAGTTTCTTTGTTTAAAACATGCACCCCATTTTTTTATCATTAATTTTCAGTAAAAAGATGGGTTTGATAGCTAATATAATACTGTATATATGTTTATATATGGTGTGGTATGGTATTAGGGTATGTAGTATGATATATATATATAGTAAATACATTGTATATATGCATTTAGAATGACAGACATTTTCCATGCCACCTAGTAAGCTCTCTTGCTCTTGTTGATGCCAATGAAAGTTTTGTCTTTGGCTATAATGAGACAAGAGGAGATTTTAGATTAGGAGGGCACAATTCACTTCTCAACTCACAGTTTGTATGTGATGATTTCTAATATTCTTCACACAAAGAGAGGCATGATTCATAGCTAATTCACTCTCTAGCATTAAGTACCAGCACTCTGCTGTGCTTCAAGAATTAAAATAAAATCCTACTCTTGCTGTTTTGTGCCACTGTAATGATCACAAAAGATCAGTTTTATTTAGCTCTAAAACCACTTTCTCCCCTTCATTGCACCTTGTACCTGTCACAGACTCAACAGTCTCACTTAACACAATGACATCCATATTTGGTGCCAGACAGTCACATCTTTCAAGGTTTCACAAACAGGAAGCTTGTTATAATGTCACTCATTAACTAGCCATGTATTCTATAACTCAATTATGTATGCACATTAAAAGCCAATTTTCACCTCCAGTCCCTGCACTGGTCTTTGAGAACCCATGAGTTAACCCTAGCTCTATTCATACCCAATAAACCATGTGTTGTTTATATACCTGTTAGAGGCTTGCTTAAAAGATAAGTAATAATGAAATACAATTATATGAATGGTTATATACATAGGACCAAATATTGGTGTTTTACCTGCTTAAGAACTGAAAAATGTGGCTGATATACAGTAGTAAGTAAAAAGGATGACATCAAAAAGTTCCATGTGCTTGCAGAAGTTTACAATGTCTCCATGCACACACTTTACGTTATGGATGCACGCAACAATACTGAGCACATGGCACTTTAAATAAAGGTCCAAGTTCCTACAGTCCAAATGGAGTCCCTTTGTTATTGCACGAACTTCTGTTTATGAAACAATATGAACAGTTCTTATGATTCATTCATACCATCCCAGACCATCTACAGTCTAAGGGTACATGCAGCCATTTGCTGTACCTGATCTACAATCACATGGCTTACTTTAAGATGCATGATTGTAGATCCGCAGCAGCTTGTATGCATGTTTGCCCATGCTGGGAGCTATCCCAGACACCCAACCTAAGTCAGGGGTGAGGTGGGGTTTGATGGGATGAGTGGGGCTGGCAGGTCTGTGCGGCAAGGTTGGTGGGTCCATGGGTTGCCTGTCTGGGGGTGGGAGGTCAGGGGGCTAAAAATAGTCTGGTCAGGGTGCGGGTTAGGAAGAACTGGGCTTTCCCAGGCCCAGACTGCTTTCCAAATGTGTACAGATGTTAGGTACAGTGGGTTATCTCATGCCCAATCTACTTTAGTTCACCTCACCTCTTCAGACAAACTAAATTAGATCAGGTCGGATTTGTTTCTTCCATCTAACCTTCCCAAACATCTATAAAGAACCCTAATTCCAGTAAGTGTAGTATATAGATGCACACTGTGTGTCCTCTACTTACCTTTTATTCCAGTCCTCTACTCAACCTCTTTCACCTCTTATGGTGTCACACCTTACCTATTTTTTAAATAAAAATAACTTTCAAATATTTTTTAAAACATTCACATTGCTGATGGAAAGATGATTGAAATTATTTTTTTTCAGTCTCAGTTTCAGGGTCCAGACAATGATAATGCTCTGGCATTCAGAAAATCAAGCAGCAATCATTTTCAGAATTTATTTGCCTTACTTCATCATAAAAGAATTTTGTCCCTATGTAGTTCAAAACTTTTCTTTCAGATCTTTGCTACAGACATAGTGATAAGACTATCAAATTATGAATGTGTTGCTTAAAAGTTGGTAAGCTTTTTTTAGGTATTGAACAACAGAAGAAAGTTGAAGTTTAATGCGAGTCCATAGGGAGAAAGGGTTTTATTGTAGTGATTACAAAACCACCCAGAAGGGTCTGTTTAGTTAGGCTGTTTGTAGATAATGAAAGCTATTGTTCATTTTCTTTAGTTCAAATGTTTGTATAAAGACTATTGTGACGCTGCTGCTCTGGGTGCCTGGTTTCAGGCTCACGTTGCTCCTCATGTAATAAACTCCAGTGTTCCACAGTAGAATTTGAGACACTTAAAGAATTTTTTTTACACATCCATCAAAAAAAGAAAGTACCACTGCCTCTTATTTGAGGTTATTCTTTGCTGTCGGAAACAACTTTTGGAGGAAGACAGAAACTGAGATATAAATCACATATACACATACATGCTTAACTGGTTCATAATAACAGCATGGCAGCAAAAGGGTCATTTTCTGGATTCTCCATTTAACTAAATATAAACACTGTGTAGACACTAAAATGCAGACTGAAGGAGATGCATCTGAATCATTGGTGGAAAATGCGGAACATTGTCATATTGTATTTGTTTCATTTAATTTGCTGAGATTGTTCCACAGAAGGATAGTGAACTACTTGTTTGGCAAAAGTAGTCCATTAAGGATGCTTATTATAGTTTTCCCTCAATCCTCTTCCTCCAGGAGTGTAACTTAAAAGAAGCAGTCAAAGCACAAAGAATGAGCAATCAGACCAGTGAGATTAGCTTCCTCTAATTGCAACAGATTATTTTAATGTTGTGTTTCTCAGCTGAGGTCACATGAGATCCTCTTAGGAGTGCCGCTGGGTACCACACAATATGAGCATTGATAGGTGTGCAAACACTTGCACATGACTCACAAAATAAACCCAGAAATTTCATATAGGAATCCATAGTGCCAAAACATTCTGACGTATTATGGTCTTTCTGTGTTCTTTGCAACAGAAGAATTGCTCTATTATTTTTCTGTAGTTAAAAAAAAAAAGAGAGAAATGTAAGAGGTTGTATTTTCTGAGTCACGCCTTGAGTCTAAAAAGGTTAAAAAGCACTGGTTTAATGTGCCAGATATCTGCCAGGAGTCACTACCAAAAATGAAATAAGGTGGGGGAGGGGTAGAGGAATCAATTATTTAAATTTCCAGATGTGTTGGCATGGGCAGTTTCTTAGGTAAAGTTTCAACTGTAGGAGATTCTTGTTCAAATAAGTGCTCGTGAAACTCCTAGATTTTTACTGGCATCAGGCAAAGCTCCTGACTCTTTTAAATCTGGAACTGGGATTTTATTCCTCCTCCTACAAAATACTTCAGCATCTGTCTATGCTAGATTTGCAAGGAGGTTCGAAGTTGTTAGACACCTGGGAGACCTTTTTGCTCCATATGGGAAGAGAGAGTTGAGAACAGCTTCTTATCATTTAAATAATGGCAACAGGCTACTGAAAGTCTTTAAAGACACATTTAGTGTAAGTGCATGCTGCACAATTTGAAAACTGTAACTCGCGCCATGCCTTTGAGTGCATTTTGTTTTTTTTTTAAAAGATAGGAATAAATATGGACTCTTCAATATTGAATGATGTCCCTTAAGATTAAATCATCTTTTGGAATATATGGTCTCAGAAAGATAAAGGGAAATATGCAGCAATACCCCTACAACTCTAGTGGTTGAAAAGAGCATATTGCCTCCTTCCTTTTTTTCTTATGTGGGATAGAGCTGAAAATAGTCTGCTCTACATAGAAGAGTAGAGTTTCACCATTGGAGAATTGGCCCACATCACATTTGCTATTTCTATTCATTTTTTTAAATCTTTCCATTGTTCATCTGTTCAACAGTCACAGGCTTAAATCCCTCTAAAAGGCCCTAGTAATACAATTCCAAAGTTGCTGCAGATTGGATCATAGCTTCATAGGAAATATGAAAATAGGACTCTGTGGGTGTGTCTGCTAGTGTCCCTGAGTGCAGTCTACACAGTCCCAATGGTGCATGGTTATTTGTAAATGCTACATCTTCATAGCAACAAGCTATGGTGACATGGTTCATCACTATGGTGACATAGCATCAGTGTCATGGTTTGTGCCCACCAACACTACGTCGCTGTGATGTAGCTCGCTGCTATGGTGACATAGTGTCTCATGTAGATGCACCCTGTGTTTACTTTTAATGCCCTTGGAACAGATATCTGTTGTGAAGAACAGCAAGTGGACCAGACTATCAGGTTTACAGAAGCTACATCAAACAAGATACTTTATGATGTCCTGGCATAAGTTCTGAAAGTCTTGGGCCTGATCTAAGGTTCACTGCGTTAACAGAACTATTCACAACGCTTTCAGCATTCTGTTGATCATACTTCTAATGAGCAACCCTTGTATATTTCTTACATAATCGGCAAGATCAGATGCAGACATAAACCAAATGGCTTGAAATCTGATGATGTTCCTGAGAATGCTGACAGAAAACACTTCCCTTTGGAAACAACAAAGAGATGTGTATTTGCTTCTTGTTAAACATACAGTTATTAGACAGGCCCTGCTTTTAAAGATATGGTATGCATTCTTTGGACATGCTTGTTTGCCCCAACAGTACCTCCTGTCCCTGATGAACAGATACCTTCAGGTCAGCATCAGTCTCACTACTGCCAGATTCATGGCTAGTTTAAGCAGAGAACAAATATGGAAATGTGGAATTAAATATGTTCTGAGCCTTCTCATTTTCACCTGTTTGAATGAACAATTGACAGTGTAGAATTAATAGGGGCAATGAAATGGGTTTTGCTCAAGGCCACGATGTAGTTAACAGCTGCACAGTTCTGGTCTCTACTAACTGGAATTTCTTGTGCAGTGCCACAAGTATAAATGAACTGTAATTACATCCCAGATGATTTCTTGTCTTCCACACCCTGCATTTATTTCTTAGTAACACTCTTACTTAAGCTGGAACTCTTCATCTGCACTTTTGAGGTGTGTTTGTTTTTAAATCTGTTTTTAAGTTGATAGGAATTTTGCATTGTTGCTTTGTACTGCTATAAGTGAGTTACTCCACTCAACTTGCTGGGCCAGGGCTTTGCTGTACTTCTGATTCCTTCACACTGGTCTATAAAAGCACAGCTTCAGAAACCTGACAGAAATGACTGCCTAAAGATTATTTTCCTGTGTGGGAGTCCCCAGCAGGTGAATACCAGTATGACTAACATAACGCCCTCACTGAACTTTGCTGCTGATATAAGTAGAGAAGACTGACAGGGACAGTCAGCCTTTCATTCAGACAATCCCCAGGAACAGATAGAGGAACTTTCTGTTTTATATAGGCCAAGCCGTGGCATAACTCTGCAAAACTCCCAGGATTGGGGAGGAGCACAAATATTTTTTTGCCTCCATGCCTTACTGTGTTGTACCAGTGAAGGATTCAGTCAGATTTACATCAATGTACAAGTGTCCAAATTATGTTTAATTCCCACTGAATAAAAAAATAATAAAAAAGTAAACCTACTTTCTGTATGATAGACAGTCTCCACTACCTTCCAATTTGTGTGCTCATGTATACCTGAGGAAATGTGTGCTATAAGATGATGCTCCTTTGATCAGATGTGTATACTATGCAATATGTAGGAAGTCTAGGGAGCCATCAGACCCATTCTTTTTTCCTTCTGTATTTTTTCTTGAATTTCAAGCAACCTCCTACCTTCATAAGGAAAGGCTCAAGTGTTCTGCTAGCTGTGATAGCTCAGGAAATATGAAAAAAGCAAGGTTTAAATTTTTTTTAAAGTTTTGGTCATTAAACCAACTGTATAGTTGAGAAAGATTTTAAACATGCTTTTGGACATAAAAGGGGTTTGCTAAGACTTTCCTCATACCTGAGGATATTTTATGCCTGAAAGCTTGTCTAACATCTTGAGTATGCAGTTAGTCCAATAAAAATATCACCAAAATAAACCTTGCTTCTCTTAATAAAGAAAGTTATTTGCCTTGTAGAAGATGTTTCACAATTGTTTTGAGCCATTTTCTGACGTTTTGTGAATTGATTTATAGAATAGGGCACTACTTAAAGTGAGAAAGGGTGTAAGAATTAGACACTGAAGGGGGGAAATGACAAACAAAACAAAATCCATTATGTTAAGTTTTTCAAAAAGTAAATGCTTTGAAGTTGAACTGCCAAAAAGTGAAAGAAAAAGAATATTTAAAGGGGGAAACTTGGTATGTTTAAAAGAGAAGCATGTTTTCTACTTCAAAACAGTATTCAGAAAATCCTTTGTTATGTGGATCAGATTAGAGTTTCATAAAGTTTTAAAATCTGTAAGAATATTAAATAAAACCAATTAGATTTTGAACAGGCTAAGGACTGACTAACACAAGTGTAGACCATGCCATTTAGACACTTACCAGAATAAAGGACAGCATGGAATTGAGGGAACATTTCACAGAGTTGAAAAGGTGACATTTAGTCCTGTGCACTTGGCCAACACAACATCTGGGCACTGGTTAAAAGCAGCACAGGACATATTGTAATGTGAATGTAATGTGTGTAACAACAGGTGGAACCAGGAGTCATCTGCAGAACTGTGATGATGGTTAATTTGGATAACTCCCAGAAACTGGGAGAGCAAGGGAAAAAAAGGAAGAGGAAGCTGAAGTAAAGGGAAGAGAGAACAGCAGGCACATGGAACTTGGTCAGCTCTACAAAGAAGAGTGCACAGTGAAGCTGGAGATCTCACTGGCTCTGTCAGCCAGGACTGTGGACTGAAGGAGTTGGACTCAGACTCGTTGGCTGCTGTTTGAGCACTTTAGGGATTAAAGGCTTGTTTCAATACACTTCCAGAGGTATGAGGGGGAAATTAAAATGCTACATATGGTTAAGTACAGACAGTCAAAAAGCCCAAGGCTGAATCGATTCAATCTTTGCAGGTTAGTATACTGCACAGATTAAATTGAAACAGAAATGAACCGACATTTATAATTGATTCAGGAAATATAGGCACATGCCTGCAGTGGCTCAGGTCAGAAGTCAGGGGGTGCTAGAGAACGGCTCTCTGGCTGTGTGTTCACTCCTTCTTCCTGGTGCCCCGAGGTCTCTGGGATTTGCAGTCCATAATTACAGCAGCAGGATTCTTCAGGGTTCTCATCACTTCCTCTTCTTGCTTCCAGGTGTGTCTGGGATTTGTAGTCTACAGCTGTAGCCAACAGTAAGTTTGAGTGGGGGAAGAGGTTTTTAACCCCTCTCTGCAGCCCTGGACCTCAGCTGGGGTTTGCCTGGGGGGCAGTCACCTCTTGCAGACTGGGCTGCATCTCCAGCTGGGTTTGCCCCCCTCCGCCCCCTTGTCAGCCGGCCTTCACTGGTCCAGCTAGAGAGCGGAGGGGCAGGGCCAGCCCTGCTCTCTAGAGCAGATAGCCCAGCCCACAAGTACAAACTGCTGGAAGACTGTGATTTAACTTGAACCAGGAAGGGGTCTGGGATAGAAATTTCATAAACTGGTTTGACTCAAATCGGTTAAGTCTGATACTTCATTCAGCCAGGTTTATCTTAAATGAACTTCAGCCATTTTGAAACTGGTTTATGTGCACTGAGTATCTGTTCTGTTACAGGTTTAAATCCGTTTCTGATAACTTAAACTGATTTATGTGTAACTTCTGTCCCTAGCCTCATATATTACCATAGTGTTGATGTTTCTTTACCCTTTACCTCCCTTTGGCCCATTCACTTATAACCTAACCCCTATGCTTTTCTACATAAAAGTGGGAACTCTCCCTTGCTGCTCGTGCCAGTTCTGGGGCTGCAGAGTTAGTACAATACTCTATTTGTGGGTAAATTACAACCAGTATGACTCAGCTTTTGCAAGCATGTCAGAATCATCCATTTTGAGACTTACTTATTTAGTAAGTAAGAGTTTATTAATGAAATAGAGCTTACATGTCATTTACAGTTAAAGAATTTTGGATTTCAGTAAAGGAGCTTTGTACTTAAATTGCCTTGTTGGGCTGTTACACCTCAAAGTGCCAGAGGTCATTTTTATTATACTTCATATTTAAAAAGGAAACATATTTAAAAAGGAAACAGCAAATGTTGACTTGTACTGTTGCATTGTTCTGGCAAGCAGATCATTGAAGCTGACTAATTTATAAGAACTTTTCCTGACTTTCTAATTGTCATTGCCTTGTAAAACTAGGTATACTTTTAAATGTTGGTGTTGAACTAATGCATGCCTTGCATTTTTCCATGATGTTTGGGTAGAAAATAAATATCTGTTTTATACAAAAGTTATTATTGGACTAAGAGTGTCTCACCCTGATTCTGGTGTGCCAGATACTGAATATGAATATAACCATTTTGGGATTACAATAAAGTATCTAATCTCCAGGAAGGAGATTGTTGTCAGTTTAGTCAGCCACACGCCACTATACCTGCTGTGAATGTCATGCTTGGAAGGAGAAGAACCAAAGTAGACCTGGTTGGTACTCAAAACAGACTTGTGGCTCTCTCTTGGTATCTGTGGGGAGAAGCCTGTTCGAGTCCAAGAACTTGTTTAAGAGACTGCAACTTGCCAAGGCTTCTCTAAATGAAGGTTTGCCTAATATAGGGCTACTGTTTGACTTCAGGTATTTACCCAAGGCCTATTTGCTAGACCTCAGTAAATCATTTTCTAGGACCTGAAGGTGATGGTTAAATGGAAGACTTTTTTTTCTTACACCTGATTGGAGGCCTTTTTATTTGTCCAGGGCACACAAGCAGCAAAGTAACGCAAATGTAAGTAGTCTTCCAATGTTATACTGTGCAACTCTTCAGTGGTCAGTTGTGTGACACAACGCATGATGAAGATCAATAATGATACCTGCACTATTAAGAATTGGGTTGTTTTTCTTTAAATAGTTATGAGCCCTCTAACAGACTTGGCTTCTACAAGCTACTAGAGTGGTGGTATGTCATGAAAAACTGGAAAAATCCTATTTTTCACTTCCCCCCATGTATCAGAAAAAAGGAAAAAATGGTTGCATAGTCTGCTGCAGTTTTGTTAACAATGGAATGAATCTGAGGTATCTGTATCTTCAAATATGTGAAGTGTACTGTGGTGACTAGCTATGGGCATTTACTCAGTATGACTCTAAGTAAATAAATTTGCTATTTTATCAGTAGCTCATTGTGAACTTGTCAGGAAGTAACTAGGCTACTGACAGATATTACACACAAATGGATTTAAGTGGTCAGAAACTGGTTTAAACCTGTAATAGAACATAAGTTCAGTACACATAAACCCATTTCAAAATAGCTGAAACAGCTTTAAGATAAACCTGGTTGAATGTAGTATCAGACTTAATTGATTTGGGTGAAACTGGTTTATGCAATGTCTATCCCAGACCCCTTCCTGCTTTAAGTTAAACCCAAGACTCCCAGCATCCCAGATGCACTGCAGCCCTGGGCTGGGCTGGGCTGTCTGCTGCAGAGAACAGGGCTGTCCCTGTCCCTCTGCTCCCTAGCCAGACCTCTGGTGGAGCCTTCAGGCACAGCAGGGTCTGCCTGGCTTCCCCCTGCCCCACCCTCCTCGTTGCTTGCTGCTCAAGCAGGAGGGAGGGGGGCATTCCTATCTTCAACAGCACAGACACCAGCCCCATGGGCCTTAGGCATGCGGTATCCTAGCTAATGCTGAGGGGTGTCTGTATCCAATTTGACTGGGACAGGTAGACAGAACAGTGTCTGTTTAGGGCTTTTGGGGGCTAATCAACAGGTCAGCTGGTAATGTGCATCTGTTCCTTCCTTTAAAAGAGCTGTTTAAGAGGAGCTTGAATTAATGAGAGGCTTTTGTTTTGTTGATGGGCATATAAATGCTGTGTTATCAGTTCCATGCTGGCTCCCTTGCCTGTCCAGTTTGCAGACAGTATGAAGAGGTAGGGAGAGAGAGATTGAAAAGCTCAGTATCATCAACAGATGCATGCACTACACACACCACTCCCCCTTCTTCCTGCCCCCAGCCTTTGCCTCAGAATGCTAGCCTGGGGCTGGGGGCTGGCAACACTTCTGCCCCTTGAGCAGCGAGTGGGGAAAAGCCTGGGATGATGCAGGCAGCGCAGGGGTCACCCCTCCTGAATCAGAGCATCTGGCTGGGGCCTGGCTATGCTCCCCACAGCTCAATACTATAGAAGGGAAGGGAGGACTGCTCTAGTGCCCCCCAGCTTCTAGCCTGAGCCACTGCAGGTATGTGCCTTCATTTCTTCAGTCCAGAGATAATGTCTGTGCAATTGCAAACTGGTTCAATCCAGGCAGGTTAGACTAACCTGCAAAGAATGAATCAATTCATGCTCGGGCTTTTTGAATGTCTGTCCCTAGCCCTAGTGGCTAACTGGTTCTTCAGAGTACAAATAATACAGTTTACAGCTTCATGTCTTTGGCCTGACACTACACATTGATCAGCAATGATCTATATCTATGTATCTATATCTATATAACTTTGTGCTACACCCTCCCTTCCTCCCATCAAAAGTAGAGATGTGCTTCTACCTTGAGAAGTGACTGTGCAAAAAACTGTACATTTGTTTTCAGATTGTTCTCTCTCTCTCTCTCTCTCTCTCTTCCTCCTCTCCCCCATCATGGCTGACTAAGGCAATCCATTTTAGTGGATTTGAGTGTCTGCCAGGCAAGTGCCACATATGGGGGGAGGGAGTTACACATTCAAGCAAGTACTGTACTTCAATAAAATGCAATTGTACTGTCTCAAAAGCAGAGCTCAGGACAAATATAAGCAGTATTTTGGACCAAGTTGTGTGTCAAAGAAATCACAAAGCCAACCAACCACATCAGAAGGCTGTGGCAGTTGGAAAGTCAGAAAAACTGCAGTCCTGTCTTGCTTATTGTAAGGAATTTATTAGAGCAGTAAAGTACTCATGATGTTCTCAGCCAGCCAATGAAGCAAAAGTGCCAAGGCAAGCAAAATTTGTTTTGGTCTTGGATGCCAAAGTTGAGTTTTGGGGAAAAAAATCTTAAGTACTGCAGCTGCACCTTGGCACTTCTCTGGGCATTGTTTAGTTGGTGACACTGGCTAAGAATAGCCTTTGGAATTTTTAGCCAATTGTAAATAAAATCAGGAGTTTGATGCGACTGCAAGGAGTCTTTACAGGATTGCTTGGGGTGGGGGTCATTGCAGAGATGAAAGAAGCTACAGCTGAGCATATTCACAATTTATTCTCTCTAACCATAAAATCAAGAGGGAACAATATACAGTGAAGAAAATAACAGAGACAATATGGCCCAGATTCATGCAGGTTTGTAGATGTTTAATTCCATTTCCAAAGCCTAATTCCTGAACAAAATACCTTCCTGGCTATTTTAATGAGTTAGATTGCTAATTACCTGGTTCTGGTTGTTTCCTCTTTTTGGATATCTGCTCAAAGGTGAAGTTATTTTCTTCTGACCTAATAAAGTCCAACCATTGTGGATACACATAAGCCAGAAGATGCACAAACAGTATGTTTGGCATGTGAAAATCTTCTGCCTGCCTGATTACTGGGTATGAGCCTCTCTAGTTTACCACCAGCTTCAACAGGAGCAAGCTGGGCCCTTCTCTGAATGAGGACCTGATGGTAAAAGACACTTGTTGTATGTAGACTGTAGTAAGCATTATTAAAAGTTAGAACATGCTGTATTAAAAGTTAGAACATGTTCTGAGCAATTGCATAGTAGTGTTTACTAGGACCTCTAACACAATCTCTTAAATGCACAGCTCGCTTATTGTCAGTCCCAGCCTTCACACAACACCACAGTCTTGGCCTGACTCTGCTGAGGGAGGTGCAAGGGCTAGGATCAATAATAGAAGCTTGGTATGGCAGAAGGGTCCTCAGCTGATGAGGAACACAAACTGCTGTTATCTCTGTGGAGTGGCCTGATGATAGTTGAACATGTGTTGCTTAAAACTATCAAGAGATGCTCCTTGTGTGTGAAGTCCTAATTTTGATACAATATGATTGCACTTAGTACGTGTTTTACTGCCTGAACACAAGAGGAACTCAAGTTTTAAGTGCAGTTAACATGTCTTATGTGTCCCATGCAAAAGGCTGCAAGATACCTATTGTCATTACTGATCAGCCAAAGGAAAGAGAAATAAACTCAGTAGAAATATAGGTTAGAAAGTCCTATTTGTAACATTGTGATATACAATTGTAGGTCACTAGAACTTTATAAAAAGTATATCTTTTTCACTTCAAGTTTTGGTTTTCTTATCTTATCACTGTAATTTAGCACTCACAAATCTGCTTTAGCATTACCTAAATGATATAAAACAGTACTGGATAAGTCAATAGCAAATGTATTGGAACCAACGTATTGATATAACAGCAATTTGAAGCAAAGGATGATTGACCAGATTAGTGAAAAATTTAAATGAAATGATTGGCTTAGATGCCTCCTTCTTGTCTCTCTTTCTGTTTCTTTAGCAGGGCCAACAACTTCCATATGGCTTGCATAAAACACTTCCATTTTGGAAGCTTAGTGGTGCATGCATGTGAGAACTGCTGTCACAGCAGGGGCAGTCTAATTTGAACAGTCTGAATAGCATCATCTTTAGCAGCACTGCAGCAGATTGTAGGTCAGTTCTCTCAAGGTCTTGGAATGGCAGTTCTTCTGTGGGCTCAGAAATGGCAACACTTCTCATATTTATTGAATTGTTTATTTTGAGAAAATGTGGAGACTGTTTCCTATTATCCCTTTCTAATGAAAATCTCTAAAATAGCAAGATTGTAAGGGGGAAGATATGTAAACAAAATCAACTCCTGAAAAAGCAAAATGCAGAAAATGGGGAACAGGGTTAGGAGCAGAAATGCTTTGAGGATCAGGAACCAGTCTGAAAACCATATGTATTTTGTATCATGTATAATAGTTGTATATCACATAATGTTTCTGCATTTGTAGTTATTGGTAGTAGAACAGATCAAGTAGTCAAGTGAGAAGTGTCCAAATGGGTAACACTGGTACCTGCATGAAGAAAACAGGTGAAAGTGACCACTCGTCAATGCAAGAAAATAGTAGTTTGTGATCATGGAGAATATTTTTTCTCAGTCTCTTAAGTTATGAATGTGTTGATACCCCAATGTGAATTATATTGAAAAGCATCCAAGAGCAATCGGAGGCTATCCTCATGGGTGAGACAGATGTTGGGAAAAGAATTGATCCTATTCCAAAGCATCTCAGAGAAGCTTGCTATTGATGCAGGGGAAAGATGTATGAGGAGAAATATAGAAGAGCAGTTTTAAGTATTTTCAGAGGCTATTCCATCCAAACGTTGGACTGCTTCTGTGGACTGAGCTTCACTGGAAAAGAACTTCTCCCTCTGACTTCCCACCCATTTGCCTAAAATGTCAACTCAGATCCAGCACAGTTTATCCCACCTGTAGAAATAACTAGATGTTATAATAATACTGATTACTTCGCAATTACATTTTGCAGATACACATTGTTGCCCCTAGGATTCTTTTTACGAGAGACCCCCAAGGATTGACATGGCCCTTTGTCCATTTTGGTATCACGTGAACTTTTAATAGTGACCCCTAGGCATATTACAAGTATTCCTCCTTGCAATATGACCTGACAAGTGGTTCCTTCAAGCATTACAGGAGTGACCTCCAGTGGTACTGGCCTCAAATCCTCTTCTGGGTGTACGGGAAGTTATTTGCCTTCTTATGGTCTGTGTTCATATTTTCTTCTTGTGATTTGCATAGTTATGCAAAGATAGAAGGATGAATCTGCAAAGCAATGTTGACATTATCCCTCAAGTACTTCGTTTTCATTGCTGTTAGCCTCTGCTGAGCATTTGGATGCAAGTTAAATAGAGTGCGGAAGAAAGACCTAAGGCAAACCCCAGTGTCCTAGTTATCATTCTGTTTCATTCCCTCCCATAAAACATCCAACTGTGTCCATCACAATATGGTCCTGTCCTTGAATATGTGCAAAAAGCTACTTTCAACACAATAACACAGTGGTACTTGTCCAATACATCTGGATTTGATCCTGTGCTTTTATGTGAGTTATTACACAGTAACTCAACACTGGTGAGGCCTCATCTGGAAGCTCACTGTATCTAGTTTTGGGTCCCACACTTCAAAAAAGATTTGGGCAGTTTGGAAAGAGTGTAATTTAGACTGGGCAGAAGCAGACTGAGAGGGGACTTGATAACAGTCTTCAAGAAGGACAATTTCAGAAAGATGGAGATGGGCTTTTCTCTACAGCCATAGGAGACAGTACTAGAAGTAATGACCTCAAGTTTCAGCAGGGAAAATTTAAGTTGGGAATTAGGAGGAACTTTCTGACTATAAGGGTGGTAAAACATTGGAACAGGCTACTCAGAGAAATTGTGGAATCTCTAACCATGGAAGTTTTTAAGAGCAGATTGGACAGACACTTGGGTGGGATAGCTTAGTAAGGGATGACACTGCCTTAAGCAAGGGGTTGGACTAGATGACTTAGTGAGGTCCCTTCCAGCCATACTTTCCAATGATACCATCCAGCTCACTTGAAGCTGAGGTCAGTAGGATTAGGTTTTATGCCTAACTTTTGGAATTCACTCTAGGATAAGAATATAACAGGTGCCATAACTCTTATACTGTGTCTTCAATTGTTACGATGCATGCATAATTTCATTTACCTGGAACCTTATATTCTCAAAATGACAACCATACAACAGTATATTCCAACACTTAGACTAAAAATTATAATGAAGTGTATATGGTGACTCCTGTCAATAGCAGCCTTCCCCGACCCTTTGCAAGTCACCTGTGTTGCCGACAAGTGTGTAGTGCCCCTTCTCCAAGACTCTGGAAGTGTTTTCCTCCAGCAGGTATATGTATATACCGCACAATCACTTAGCTACCATGTTTCTTTGTTTCCAGTCTTTTGTCTAAGCTGAATATCCCTTGATTCCCAAGAGTATGTCCAGCTAGCATGGTACATTGGATGGGGTTGGGGGTGGAGGGTTAGGGAAAAGGTGTGGGTTACTTAGAGTTAGAATTCCCTTACTTACTCCTTGTATATCAGTAATTTGCTACTTGCTCTGTAGGAGTAATAAATTACAATGCATCTCCACATTGCACTGGCTCAGGCACCCTGGACAGAGAATTAAACACAAGGAAATACATGAAAATCCACATTTTCTAACAGTTGCTTGCCAGCTTTCCACTGTTCTGCACACAAAAATTAAACTAAGTAACTCAAATCCATGAGTGGTTATGGGTCGCAGTTAGGTGATGCTCAGCTAGGTCTAGCTTTTACACAACCAGCTGTCAGAGTGGAAATTATAAACCTGAAAGAGGTTCCCATATTCCCTAAGGACTGAATGGAGGGCGTAAGGAATAGGAATTATAAAAGCCAGCATGTTTACTGGAGAGATATTTAAATCAGCCAGCAGGTTTTGATGAAGAGAAGGGTGCATCTAAACAATGACTTGCTGATTCTTAATCTCTCCTTTGGGTATATAGCAAGTCACAATCTAGTGCTGTTCACTTCTACTGTATCATTAAAGATGTCAAGGTCAGCTAGGGTGCAGAGGTACCGTAGGCTGCCCCCAGATCCTTTGAAGGCTGCCAGAAAGTGTGAGAAGATAAGGATAAGCTAGGCAGATCAGTACAGTCTCAGGCTTGTCCCTGGCTGGATGATGCACTCACACTGTCTGGGCCCTCTGCTAGGAGGTATGTACTGTAACATATAAATTTGTTTTTGAAACTGAGTGCCACTAAATTTACCAAAGTTATGAAGAGGTGTGTTGAGACCCATTGGTCCAGCTCTATTCAGCCAGCACTAAACCTAACTACAATAGGCACTTAATTTGTGGTTAATTTAATATGCCATAAAGAAAGCATATTTACGTCTCTGAAGGAAGCATAGGATTATAACATTACCAAGCAAGCCGTCATGTAATTTAAGGTTGTTTCCTCTGTGAAACAAACACAGATAACTCAGAAAAGGATTTTGATGTATTCAAATTTCATTCTGACAAGTGCTTCTAAAACAGAAATTATTACTATGAATTTAATATGATATTGTCTACAGTTTTTTACTTCTGCAGGAGAAAATTCTCTTACAACCACATATTTCTAAAACAGTGGCATGCTGTTTTGTTTGAAGACACATCATTTATAGGAGAGAAGAAGCCATTATTTTCTTTTATCTCTAAGAAGGAAGTCTCACACCAACACCCCAGTGATTTAAACATGTGGGTTGCCTTTCTGGTTTGTCTCTTGTATGTATTACAGAAATTAGAGTTTGGCTTTTAGCTTTTTTGTTTGTTTCTTTGCTTTTTGCCTGCATTTATTGTCGGACTGGAGAAGTGGTATGTGGGGCAGAGATATAAACACAAAAACCTGTGTTGCTCGGTGTATGTTAAATCTGGTTGACAACCCTTCTTAAATGTGTGAGACACATGAAATTACATGATACTCATTTGCAAATTATTAATAGGATCCAGGAAATTTGTTTTGTCTTCAGTTTTATACATGAATTAATTCAGACTCCAACTGCTATACCTGACTGGCCTCACTGATCAGATAGATACTTGTCTTTAGTTGCAGAATTCTGTTTTTCAGCAACAGTGTAGTTTACAGCAGTGTCAGTATTAATCTAGATCTCTTCAGACACCCTCCATGCTGTGCCATGAACATGGATTGTCTTACCCTACTTTACATTAACACTTACACTGTTGCTAGCACAGATGCAGCTCCATAATAGAATAAGTTCACAATTTTGTGGAGTACATGTAGATTTAGACTAAGTACAGACAGTCAAAAAGCCTGAGGCTGAATCAATTCACTCTTAGCAAGTTAGTCTAAGCTGTGTAGATTGAACTGATGAGAAAATGAACAGTCACTTTTGATTCTTGAAATGCAGACACATGTCTGTGATGCCCAAGCCAGAAGCTGGGGGCCTCTAGAGCAGACAGCTTAGGCCAGCTTAGGCCAAGGATAGCCTGCCCACCCTGTGAGAGGTTTGTGGGAAAGTTGCAAAGCGTCTTGGGATGCTGGAGGACTGTGAGTTAACATGAATCTGGAGGGGATCTGAGAGAGAATTTCAATAAAACAATTTAACTAAATCAGTTAAGTCTGATCTTGCATTCATCCAGGTTTATCTTAAACTGGTTTTGCTCATTTTAAAAGCAGTTGATGTGCACTGAACTTCTGTTGTGCTACAGATTTGAGCTGGTTTCTGATCATGTTTACTGGTAATTTCCCAGTGTATTTATATCTGCTACCCCTAGAAAGCTTATGTTTTTCTTGGATCATGCTTCATGCTTCAAACCAAGTAATAAAGAATTGGCAGGTTCCTGGTTCTGTTACTAACTACAGTTGAAACTCAATTTGGAATTGAGGATGCATAGAAAGGAATACCATCTAGCTTACTCTGCCATAGCTTTTTGTCATAAACATGATCAGCACAACATCCAGATTTATTTTTAAAAATGTTTTGTTACATCAATTCTTAGAGAGAAAGCATACTTTTAACTTATGGGATGAGCAGAACTCTGATCTGAATAGCTGTATTAGGAGTTTTCTTGACTAGTGTTTGGCCATGCAACAGCAATCATTCAATTAACAAAATCATATTCACTGTTAATTTTTGTCAGATAGTCCATATGCTGCATCTATGAGTATTCCCAGGCAATGATTCATTTTCTTACAGGAAAGATTTCAACTGCCTGCCTTTGCTATAGAGGTTCAAAGGGTAGCAGGGTGATTCAGGTTTAAGAAGTTTAATTCTCAGAACTCTTAAAATTTCCTGAGAGGAGGAAGAGACTGGGGTCTAGGTCTGTGGTACCTCCAACCCTTCTTAAATGTGTGAGATGAAGAATGGTGTTTGTGCTAGTTATATGCATGTGGTTTCCCTGCACATAAGGAAAAAAAGCTTCATGAATTTTCCCATAGAGGTAAGACTAAGCAGGAGTGAATGATAGTCAGAGCAGAATCCCAGGTAACTTCTCTTGAGAAGCGCACAAGAACCTTGTTTCATTAAAAGGTTAATTCCCCCATAATATATTCAGAAGTCCCTCTCCCATGCCACATGAGAGCGCATCCCAGCATTCCCTTGGCTAGGGATGCATTTCTATTCCTATAATATCTGGTTTTGTTTCTGAAACATAAAGACTCACCATCTGACATTGGTTGTAAACACATTGGGAAATTCTTTACAGTATAAAGTTGGGTTCTTTTTATTTATACCCTTGTTCATGCCACACCATTATGGTTATGAAAGGAAAAAGGATTAATGTTGTGAAATAGAGTAATACATTGCTTGCACTTACTAAAATATTTTAATTAAAATAGACAGGGTGTTCAGTTGATTGCATAAAATAAAAAAATATGTTGTTTTGGAAGCTGGCCGATCTTGATATTAGCAATGTGGTTGTGCTAGCATCTAATTCTTGACTGATAGGTTTCAAAATCTTATGTGAAACACCTTGGAGAGACTAAGTTTGTGGGTTTGCTCTTCAACTTCTGTGAAGAGGAATAGCAGTAACAAGGGCCACCTCTATGGCAGCATAGATATTAGCCAGTGTGGGATTCTGAGAGAGAAATCTGTTTCCCCCATAAGCAAAAGGTGGGGAAGTAACAAGTCATGTCATTTGTCAAAAGAATGCCTTACCGGCTAAGTTAGAGGGTCAATCTGGAGAAACAGGAACAAGAAAATCCTTGGCTATTCTCCCTGCTGTTAAGAATCTGAAACCTGGAGCTCTCCTATCAAACTGATGTTTATAAGCAGGACTGTTTTGCTGGGCAGCCCCTTTGGAGCCAAGCAGTCCCTTTGGTCAGGCTGGCACAGGGCCCAGCCTAGACATGTGGGACTGGGCCGAGGTGTGTGGGGTTAGCCCTTTGTGGGTCCCCGCCCATAGACCAGTTACACACCACTCATCCAGCCTACAGGGCAAGAAGGTTGAGTACTACTGAGTTAGTCTATAAGATGTCACCCTGCACTGAGTTTTGCCTGACTTCAGACCACCGTAGCTAACTACTTCTCTCTCTTCTCTTGGGTGTTGATCACTTGGATAAAATAGGTATTACATTTTAAAGAGTCTTCACACCTTCATCCAACTAGACAAGGGTAGAAGAGTAAACAAACAGCGGTTAAGATGTAATTCACTCCAGTGCCAAGAGTGTGTGAAAGGCATAAGCATTAGGAATGTGTGAAACAGCACCATTTTGCTTCAACTTCTGTTACATTTCGATGGAACAATGTTTCGTTTTGAGTTCAGTTTTGTTTTGAAAGCACTTTTTCATTTCATTTCGTCAAAATAGTTTTGCTGTTTTGATGCACCCCCAAAGGATTCTGGCAGACCCATCCCAGGGGTGCAGGCAGGAGGCTGCCACTGACTCCTGGGACCGGCACTAGGAGCTGAGCCCAGTGAAGGGAGGTGGAGTGCAGTGCCAGTGCTATGCGCTGCCTCCCTCCACTGGGCAGGAAGCTGCTAGATGCTGAGCCCGGTGAAGGGAGGTGGTGTACAGCAGCTCGCTGCCTGGTGGAGGGGAGGAAGGTGGCGCATACCGCTGGCGCTGCATACCACCTCCCTCCACTGGGCTCAGCAGCTAGTGGCCTGCTGCCCAGTGGAGGGTGGTGGCATGCAGCGCTGGGGCTGTGCTCCACCTCCCTCCACTGGGCTCAGCACCCAGCGGCTCTCAGCCCTGTGGGAGGCAGCATGCAGGACAGGCTCTGCCCACTACCAGAAAGAGCTCCATGGGACTGGTGGAGCTGATTGGAGTGCAGCCTGGAAGAAAGAGGTAGACAGAGCTGGCACTGCACTCCCATCAGCTCCACCATCTTCACAGAGCATAGCCTGGCAGTAGGAGGCAGGAAGAGCCAGGGCTGTGTTCCGCACCGAGCTGAACCACATGGAGTTGCAGAGTGCTTGGAGCACAGCCCTGGCTCTCTCTCCCCTGCCTCTCACCACTTGTCTGCTGCTTTGAAACTTGAAATGTTTCAAAAGTTTCAAAATGTTTCAACTGGCCTTGTTTCGTTTCGAGGCTGTTTTGAAGCCCTTCGTTTCATTTTGATTTTGCTGTTTTGAGCTCGAAACAAGTTGAAACAGCGTCAAAACAAAACAGCCAGTGAAATTTCACACAGCCCTAATAAGCATCACACACATTGTATTGAAGCCCTGTTTAGGGAGCTAGATTTGACTGGTGTGCCAATCTTCTGTACAGGGAAGAATTTCACTCTTTATAAAGAACCATAAGATACAGAAAGTGTACTGAGTAAAAGTAACACAGAATAACATGCTTTGATATTGCTTTGGGTTTTTGTCTGACAACAAAGCGACACATTCATTGAATACAATGAATTCCTATCCATTCTGGAAAAGCACCATTGTTTATTCATGAGTAAAGGTCAGTAAGGACTCATTTACCAGCTAATCCAAGCATTTCTATTCCTATTCTAAAAGGATGGTTTTTGCCTCAAAATTCATAGGAAAATACATGTAGCTAGAAGAGAGGAGGAGGAGTTGGATGTATAGAAAGAAACAGAGAGATGCTTTTGATTTTTTAAAAATTTAATTATAAAAATAATAAATAAAAAACACTTATCAATAATGATATCACCAGAGATTGAAACCCTGATTTCTACATGAGGTTACACATAGCTCTCAATCTTCCATTTTTTAGAGTTGATGGTAGCAGTAACAATTCCTTGATTCAAGAGTGATCTCTACCATGGCTCATTGAATCTTGAGGTGACTTGAGTCCAATGCTTGAGCCACAAATCCATCTGCAAAAGTTATACCTTTTCACAATAGAGAGTAAGTCATAGCCTGGGATTTCTGTCTTTTTCCTCCTCCTACTCTGTCTTCTCTGCTTCAAGAGCAAGACAGTTTACCTTGAAGTGGGCTGCCACTTGGTCAAGGCTGCAATGCCATTAGACTTGACTAACAGTCAACTTTCCCCAGCTCTTGATTCATAGATTCATAGATGCTAGGGTCGGAAGGGACCTCAACAGATCATCGAGTCCGACCCCCTGCATAAGCAGGAAAGAGTGCTGGGCCTACATTACCCCAGCTAGATACACATCCAGCCTTCGCTTCAAGACCCCCAGGGTAGGGGAGAGCACCACCTCCCTTGGGAGCCCGTTCCAGACCTTGGCCACTCGAACTGTGAAGAAGTTCCTCCTAATATCCAATCTAAATCTGCTCTCTTCTAGCTTGTGGCCATTATTTCTTGTAACCCCCGGGGGGGCCTTGGTGAATAAATACTCACCAATTCCCTTCTGTGCCCCCCGATGAACTTATAGGCAGCCACCAGGTCACCTCTCAACCTTCTCTTGCGGAGGCTGAAAAGGTCCAGTTTCTCTAGTCTCTCCTCATAGGGCTTGGCCTGCAGGCCCTTAACCATATGAGTGGCCCTTCTCTGGACCCTCTCCAGATTATCCGCATCCTTTGTGAAGTGCGGCGCCCAGAATTGCACGCAGTACTCCAGCTGCAGTCTGACCAGCGCCCGATAGAGGGGAAGTATCACCTCCTTGGACCTATTTGTCATGCATCTGCTGATGCACGATAAAGTGCCATTGGCTTTTCTGATGGTTTCGTCACACTGCCGACTCATGTTCATCTTGGAGTCCACTAGGACTCCAAGATCCCTTTCCACTTCCGTGCCACCCAGCAGGTCATTTCCTAGGCTGTAGGTGTGCTGGACATTTTTCCTCCCTAGATGCAGCACTTTGCATTTCTCCTTGTTGAACTGCATTCTGTTGTTTTCTGCCCACTTGTCTAACCTGTCCAGGTCTGCTTGCAGCTGCTCCCTGCCCTCCGGCGTGTCCACTTCGCCCCATAGCTTAGTGTCATCTGCAAACTTGGACAGAGTACATTTCACTCCCTCATCCAAGTCGCTGATGAAGACATTAAAGAGTATCGGTCCAAGGACCGAGCCCTGCGGGACCCCACTGCCCACACCCTTCCAGGTCGAAACCGACCCATCCACCACGACTCTCTGGGTGCGACTCTCCAGCCAATTCTCCACCCACCAGACTGTGCAGTCATCCAAGTCACAGCCCCTTAACTTGTTCACCAGTATGGGGTGGGATACTGTATCAAAGGCCTTCCTGAAGTCCAAGTATACGACATCCACCCCTCCTCCTGCATCGAGGCGTTTTGTAACCTGGTCATAAAAAGAGACTAGATTGGTCAGGCACGATCTGCCTGCCACGAACCCGTGCTGGTTTCCCCTCAGCATAACTTGCCCTGCCGGGCTCTCACAAATGTGAGCCTTGATAATTTTTTCAAAGATTTTGCCAAGGATGGAGGTGAGACTAACTGGCCTATAGTTGCCCGGGTTCTGCTTCCTCCCCTTCTTGAAAATGGGAACCACATTGGCCCTTTTCCAGTCCTCCGGGACTTGACCCGTGCGCCACGAGCGTTCAAATATTCCCGCCAGTGGCTCTGCAATGATGTCGGCCAGTGCCTTCAGTACCCTCGGATGGAGCTCATCCGGGCCTGCCGACTTAAAGGCATCGAGTTCTTCCAAGTGACCCTGCACCACCTCAGGGTCCACGCATGGAAGTCTGGTGCCTTGCTGCTGCCTCCCTACACTCCCAGTGAGAGACTTGTCATGCCTCTCGCTTAGGAACACTGAGGCGAAGAACTTGTTGAGGAGTTCAGCCTTGTCCCCTCTGTCCGTCACCAATTGTTTCTGCCCATTTAGCAGAGGTCCTATTCCTCCCTGGGCCTTCCTTTTACTCCCTATATATCTAAAAAACAATTTCTTATTGTCTTTTACTTGGGTTGCCATCCTCAGCTCCATGGTAGCTTTGGCCTGTCTAACTGCCTCCCTACAAGCACGAGCAGAAGAGGTATATTCCTCTTTGGTGATCTTCCCTGTTTCCACTTTTTATGTGCTCCCCTTTTGGCCCTTAGTCTGCCCTGTATTTCTCTGGTCAGCCAGGGAAGCCTCCTGGCCCCTTTCCCTCTTTTACCTCTCACGGGGATCGTCTCGCTTTGTGCTCGAAGGATAGTTTCCTTAAGGCACAGCCACCCTTCTTGGGCTCCCATCATTTCAAAACTACTACACTGTAGTGCGTCCTTCACTAATCGCCTGAGTTCACTGAAATCAGCTTTCCTAAAGTCCAGCACGTTCACCCTACTAGTTACCTTCCCCACTCGACGCCTTATGTTGAATTGTATTTTTAGGTGATCACTGTCCCCCAGATGGCTACCGATCTGTAGGTCCCCTACTATGTCATCCCCCGTTGCCAATACCAGATCCAGTAAGGCATTCCCCCTAGTGGGACCATGTACCTCCTGCGTCAGGTGGAGGTCCTGTACACAGGTTAGAAACTTGCGTGAGCGGTGGGACTTTGCTGTCTGTGTCTCCCAACAGATGTCCAGGTAGTTTAGGTCCCCCATGACCACTGCCTCTTTAGCTTTTATGGTCTCCGAGAGTTGCCTCAGGAGCCCCAAATCTATTTCTTCCCCTTGATGTGGGGGTCTGTAGCAGACCCCTACCACCAAATCCTTTTCTCCATACCCCCCATTTAGCCTAACCCACAGTCCTTCTACTTCCTCATCCTTTGATTCTGTCTTGATGAGGGTTGATGTACATTGCTCCTTAACATAGAGCGCAACCCCTCCCCCCTTTTTCCCCACCCTGTCCTTTCTGTACAATCTATAGCCCTCAATATGTACCGCCCAGTCATGGGATGAATTCCACCAGGTTTCCGTCAGCCCCACTAAGTCATAGGCGTTTAGTGCAACCAGGAGCGCTAGTTCATCCTGCTTGTTCCCCATGCTCCTAGCATTAGTATATAGGCACTTGAGCCCTGCAACTGGTGCCTTTGCTGCCCCCCCGCTCCAAGTCCCAGAGGGCTCTTTGTCTCTTACCTTCTCATTCCTTACCTGTGCCGTATTGCTGTCCACCCCCTGTCTTTCATGTTCCCAAAGCTCTCTTTCTTCAGGCTGGGCTGTCCTTGTTGGTGCCACCTGGTTTGGTGGTCCACAGCTTCCCCCGCCCTCATCTTCCCCTCCCCCCGACGAGCCTAGTTTAAAGCCCGCCGGAGGAGATCCGCCAACCTGTAAGAAAACACACGCTTACCTTTGGGGGACAGGTGAAGCCCATCCCAGCTGAGCATGTCCCTCGTTGTAATGTGTGGGTCATTGTCCAGGAAGCCGAAGCCTGCCTCGAGACACCACTGCCGAAGCCGCCAGTTGGTCTCTCGGATGCAGTTCTCATGCCGTCTGCCGCGTCTGTTCACTGGTAGGATGGAAGAGAATACCACCTGTGCACCGAATTCCCTCAGCACGCCGCCCAGAGCCTGGTAGTCCGCCATCAGGTGATCGGGGGTTCTCCTGGCCGCATCATTAGTACCCACATGGACAAGAACCATGGGGTAGTAATCGGTGGGCTTGATCCTGGCCTGGATTACCTCCGTCACATCCCGAATCTTAGCTCCAGGCAGGCAGTAGACCTCTCGTGCTGAAGGGTCCTGGCGACAAATGGGTCCTTCCGCACCTCTCAGGATGGAATCGCCTATGACGAGCACGCGTCTCCTCCTCTTCTGTTGGTGTCAGTTTTCTTGTAATACCTCCTCAATGGCCCAGGATGTAGTCCTGGGTGATCCATATTTTGTTGCAAGGTAAAGTGTCCAGATTCAAATATGAGGTATATCCAGACCAAGAAGTAGAATAATTAAAGGTCATTGGAGCTGGCCCTTGTGAGCTGGTTTCTGCAGCTTTTCTGGGTTGCAACCTTGGCCTGGTCCAGCAAGAAATTGGCCAGGCAAATCATGCTCCCGTCAGTTACGCAGCTTGAATAGACTTCTCTGAAACAGGTACATTTTCTCTAAATTTAGCATGCCCAACAGGGCATTGAGGGCAGAAAAGTATGGCAAGGGCAGTCCAAGAAGGTATGGAAGAGAATATCCTCCATTACCTTCTTGCAGAAAGGGCAGGCCTTCAACACTGCTGCATCTAAGTGGTAGACAATGGTACCCATGGCCAGGACCTTGTGCAGCAGATGTCACTGGAGGCTTCTGGTTGTTTTAGTGATGGATAGCTTGTACAGGATGTACCAGGCTTGCTCTGGTGTTTCTGCCACTGGGCACAGCCTCCAGGAAGTGTAAAGCTGGTAAAGACATGGGCGTGATGCATTCTGACTGTCCATGTATACAGTACTTTCCCAGACAGGCTCTCAAAACAGATCCCAAAACTGTTCTCATTGGAAATAGGGAGGGACAACACAATACTGGATCCAGTACTCATTGTTGTCTGCAGCTGGAGAAATAAGAAGCAATATGGGAGTCAGAAGGAAGATCTGTTCAACTCATTGGGAGCAGAAATGGTCCCCCTGGGCAGCAACTGCATCTGTGAGGAGGGCAGCTTTCACTACATCCAAGACATATGAAACAAAGTAGACAGAGTGTAGGCCCAGCCAGTTAGCCAGGGCTTTTGCTTAGAGCCAGGCAAAGTGGACTGAGTAGAGACAGTAGATCAGTGTGTGACCAGATCTGGAAAGTGATGAGGTTTATGGAGGAAAAAATCAGTCCCTACTGCTACAAGGCCAGTTTATGGATCAGGGGCTCCTGCAGAAGCCCTGGAAATCACAGGCACCTGTCTTAGTCAGGAGGATTCCCAGGCCTGGGTAAGGCTGCAGTACAAAGGCAGGATGGTATTGTAATAGAGGATCCATACTCTTTGACCTAGAATTGAGTGGAGCAGGATGGCAAACCTGTGTCCCAGAGTAGCAGATGTCAAGTTGTTAGGCTAGGGACATACATTGATCACCTAAACTAGTTTGTGTAGAAACTGGTTTAAATCTGTAACAGAACAGATGTTCAGTGCACATAAGCCAGTTTGCAGGAAAACCTGGTTGAATGTAGTATCAGACTTAACTGATTTGGCTCAAACCACTTTATGCAATGTTTGTCCCATACTCCTTACTAGTTTAAATTAAATCAGACTCCCCCAGCATCCTGGTATGCTCTCTGAGCTGGGCTCTCTGCTCCACAGCAGAGCTGGCCCCACCCCTCTGCTCTCTGGCCCCAGCTCCAGAGACTGTGGGTTGCTTTCCCCCTCCCCTCACCACTCCCTGCTAAGCAAGAATTCACCCCTCCCCAGTGCCCTGCAGAGAGCTGTCTGTGTATTAGCTAGCAGACTACATGCTGGCTACAGTCCCTGCTGAATCAACAGGCAGAATTGGCAAGTAGCTGGTAATGTCACTCTGTTTTCTTAATTGGGTGATAAACACTTGTTATCAGTCCCCTGCTGGGCTAATTGGAGCTTTTGCCAGAGTCTGGCCACAATCCCCTCAGCTCCATGCTGTGGAAGGAAGGGAGGGCTGCTCTAGCGCCCCCCAGCTTCTAGACTGAGTCACTGCAGGCATGTGCCTGCATTTCTGAGGTGTCTGTGCAGCTACAAAAACAGTTTAATCTACCCGGGTTAGACTAACCTGCAAAGATTGAATTGATTTAGGTCAGGCTTTTTGAATGTCTGTACCTAGCCTTAATGACCAGGACCTGGCCACAATTGGAGAGGCCGGGCAGATGCCAGCACCATTACTGTAGTCTGTTTCAACCTCTTCACCGATGCCTTCTCAGTTCTTTACTAGATAGGCTGGTGGAAAATGATCACGGTCTTGAAGTCATCACAACTCTGGCAGAGGCATCATGGGAGGTCTGGAGGCTGAGTGTCAAAAATAAAAAAGTGTTGCTTTTTGCCTAGTTGATTGGTTGAGAAGGTGCACTCATAGACCCACTGGCACTCAATCATAGACTGAACATCACCCTCACTGCTCACGCAAACACTTGAATGAGGTGAGTTACTGACCCATAAATGAGGGACCAGCAGCTGGGCCTGTAGGCCAGCCCATGAGAGAATTCTGCAGTGCATGGAACAGTGGCTTTATGGTTAGGCTGGAGTGTTCTGGAGAGAGGACAACCCCTGCATGCTGGGATGGGGCACGTAGTGCTTTGTGTACCTTCAGGAGGCTAGAGATGTGCCTGTACAGGAGTTGGATAGTTGAGGTGAAGAGGGTCCCAAAGACAAAGTCTTCCAGAATCTGGCATAAGAAGTCATGGTTGACCCAATCAAAGGCTTTTTTCTTAAGTTAGGGAAACAAGGCTGATGTTCAGACTGAAATGTTCCACATCTGCCAGCAAGTTGGGTAGCAGAAATGGATTATCCTGGATGGTTCTTCTGGATAAGCAGTACCTCTGTTTGGGTCTTATGACTGGTGTCATGACTATTTTGAGCTAGTTGGCCAGGGTTTAGTCAGGATTTTGTAACTGGTGCACAGAAACCATACCAGTCACCAGTTTTTACTGTCACTGAGATCCTTTTTCTTTGACAACATCATGAAGACTGCTTGCTGGGAGTTGACCAATAGGATCCCATTTTCAAAGCCCTCCTGGAAAATTCACAAGTCTTGACTGAGGGGTGGGGTAGGAGATCCTGTAGAATTTGATAGTTTGTCAAGGCATGGCATCTTCCTTGTGATGAGGCCCTCAATGGTAGCAGTGACCTCTGCCAAAGATAGCTCCTGTTTAAGCTTGTCAGGTGGAGAGTTTGGGGTGGACCTTGTGCAGTATTAAATGGCTTCTGGGCAGGCATGCTTAGCTGTGGACAGCTCCATGCAAAAGCTAACAGCATGGTCTCAGATCTCTGCAGGGTCTGTAAGGGCAAATTTGGATCAGGGCAAGTTATGGTGTGCATTTTATCTTCACAGTACTTTTTTTCTTTTCTATTAAAGATTGAAATATTTAGGAATGCAGACCTTCTGAGGAGATCTCTCATCTCTTAACGAGTTGGTTGAACCATTTGCCTCAGACTTAAGCTTCATTCCTGCAAATGAAAGATTTAAATGCATTGCTACCTATGGGGAGTCCCATTAACTTTAGTAGAGTACCATACAAACATGGCAGCTCATCTGTGTGCTTAATAATATTTCACCAGAGCTATTAATTTACTGACTCCAGCAGTGGCAGCTTCAAACGTGCTGTGGTGCTGCAGGCTTACTTTGTAACCAAATATTTCACAAAGCATTCCCCATTTTCTTGAATGTGTTTTTGAGCACTTGCTGAATAGTTTGAAGAAGGAAAATATGATTATATCTATGAATATCTTATTTATTTTTGTATTTACTGTTCATTTTTGTCATGTAGCTAGTCATATATGTGTTCTCTGTACTCTGACTGAAGGCTGTAGAAACCTTACAAACAGGGTGAAATTATTAAGGCCTGTATATAGTACCAGCACATAAAACCTGTTCTAGCTGTTAAGTGACACCTAAATGGTTGTGTAGCCTTTAGCCAAATGTGTAGACATGGACTTACTTGTGGTATGAACTTCTGAATGAGAGAGAGTTTGTGGTCAGATATGAACGGTTTCAAAATGTCTGACTACTCTCTTAAAACTTGGCCCACAGGGAACTAGACTCAGCAACACAGGTAGTCCTTTATGATACTGTGGATTTAAAAAAAAAATTAAAAATAACCACTGGTCCACAAATGATAGAAAACAACTCTCAGGACAGTGTTCATCAAATATTTGCATGTTTCCTATCCAGAGCAATTGTACAGATACCCAGGATGTCATATAATTGGGATTAAAAGAATCGGTCCAAAAATCTGTGCTATGACTATATCCCATTGACTTTGAAGGTGTGTGGAGTTGACAATCCAGTTGTTTCACTGAAAGCTTAATTTCAGAAAACTCAGACATTTTTAGAACAATATGATTCTTTGGGGTTCTTAAATATTTTTCTCTTCTACAACCAAAGAAGAGCAATTCCTTGGTTCAGAGGCCTGTAGTAAATGCCCACATTTAAGCCTCTCTCACCTGCCCTCCCCTCAAGCTTGACCCAGAGGGTTTCAATCTGCTTACCTTTGGAGCCAATGTCAGCCTCCAGAGAGGTATACTGCTTCCTCACAGAGAGAGTTACCCCTCCACCTTTTATCCCTGCTCAGTCCCTTCTGTGCAGGGTGTATCCCTCTATGGTGGTCATCTTGAAAAAAGGAAAAAGAGGTGTACACACAGTGGAAGCTAGGGACAGTCCTCAAGGAGGACTATGCAACAGTGGTCCACACTTGTAGGGAAAGGATTAGGAAAGCCAAGGCAGTTTTAAGTTGGCCAAGGGAGTCAAGAACAATAAGAAGTCCTTCTTTAAGTATCTGGGAGCAGAAGGAAAACAAACGGAAGCATGGAGACCCTGCTCAACACCTCAGGACAGTTGGTAACAGACACTCAGGAAAAAACTGAACTCCTGAATGCCCACTTTGCTTCAGTATTTCACTGGACCAAGGGGAAAGACAAGCAAGATAAGGATGCCTTCCCACTGTGGATGCTGAGCTGGTGCACAACCAACTAGAAAAGCTAGACATTTATAAATCAGCAGGACCAGAGGGACATCACCCAAGAGTGGTGATGGAGCTGGCTGATGTCATTGCAGAACCCCTGGCAAAACTTTCAGAAATCGTGGCACACAGGGGAGATCCCTGAGGAATCGAAAAGGGCCAACACTGTGCCCATCTTCAAGAAGGGGAACAGGGAGAACCCAGACAACTATAGGCTAGTCAGCCTAACCTCCATCCTAGGGGAAACCCTGGAAAAACTCATTACAGAATCTATGTCCGATAAGCTTGTTGAGGGTAAGATTCTGAATGACAGCCAGCATGGCTTCGTTGTGGGTGGGTCTTGTCTTGCCAATCTCATCTCCTTCTATGAACAGTTCTCTCACCATCTGGACAGGAGAGAAGGTTGACATTGTATACCTAGACTTTCAAAAGGCTTTTGATCTAGTATCCCACAATATCCTTGTGGGAAAATTTGGGAGATTGTGGGCTTAACTGCTCAACAGTTCAGTGAGTGGAAAACTGGCTACACGGTAGGACCCAGAGAGTTCTCATGAATGGATCTGTGTTGTCCTGGTGAGAAGTGGCCAGTGGTGTCCTTCAGGAGTCTGTGCTTGGACCAGTGCTTTTCAACATCTTTATCAATGATTTGGATGTGGGGGTGAAAAGCTCACTGCCAAGGTTGTGGATGACACCAAGTTAAGGGGGAGTGTGGTCATGCCAGAAGATAGGTTGCAGATACAGGTGGACCTGGACAGGCTAGAGAGTTGGGCAGACCAGAACCAGATGAAGTTCAACACTCAGAAGTGTAAGGTGCTCCATCTGGGGGCAAACAATCCCCAACATACCTTCAGGCTCAGTGATGGCAATTTGACTTGCACCACAACCAAAAGGGACCTAGGGGTAGTGATCAACCATTGCATGAACATGAGCCTGCAGTGCAATGCTGTCACCAGTACGGCAAACAACACACTGGCATGCATTAACTGTTGCATCTCATGCAAAACTAAGGAAGTGATACTCCCACTGGTGAGACCGCAGCTGGAGTACTGCATCCAGTTCTGGAAGCTGCACTTCAACAAGGATATTGGAAACACTTAAGAGGATCCAGAGAAAAGCCACCTATATGACTAGGGACTTGAAAGGCAAGCCATACAAGGAGAGGCTGAGGGACTTGGGCCTCTTCAGCCTACAGAAGAGAAGACTGAGAGGGGAATTGGGAGCGACTTACTGCTACATTAGAGGTGTACATCAAGAACTCGGTGAACACCTGTTCACCAGGGCACCTCTGAGGGAGACCAGGAGCAATAGATACAGACTCCTGGAAGGCTGCTTCAGGTTCAATTCCAGGAAAAACTCCTTCACAGTCAGGGTGTCCAGACTGTGGAATAAACTCCCTCCAGTGGTGATGCAGTCACCTACCCTGGAAATCTTCAAAAGGAGACTGGACAGTCACCTTGCTGGGGTCACTTGACTCCAGTTGTTTTTACCTGCATACTGCAGGGGAACTGGACCCAATGATCTACAAGGTCCCTTCCAGCCCCTAACAATCTGTGAATCAATCTATGAATAAGTAGCAAGGAGCCCAGCAGCTCAGAGGGTCTGTTTTGTTCTGGTTTGTTCTTTTTTTTTTTTCTCTCGGGGGAAGAGGAAGCACAATCTTCCTCTTCTTTGCTCCCCTTTATATATTCCTGGTAGGGGGGAAAGCGGTTCACCTGTCCACCTCCTAGAGCTGTTTGTTTACCTATCCCTTGGGACAGACAATGGTGAGAAAAGCATCCTAGTGAAGCTGTTCTTCTTTGCCCCCCTCTGCCCCCTTTCCCCCCACAACCTGACCTGGGAGAAAAGATTTCAGAAAATGTGGAGCTTCAGAAACAGCAAATGTATACTGTTGGATAGCAAGATGGTATACAGCATAGACGTGGGTTTATGAGGGAAAAGTTGCCTGGAACAAAGCTAATGGTGCATTTGGAGGGGAAGAGGAGAACATTAATTGCTATGCTGGGGAAAGCAAAATGAATTTGAACTGTAGAGTTGAGGAGATGCTGGAAACCCTGCACCAGTAGGCAGTATCCTACACAAATCTGTGAAATTTGATCCTAACTGTGACTTTCAGCAAGAACTCCTGCAAAAGGGGCCAAAACCACATTGTTCTATAAATCTGGAATAGCTGGCAACTCTTCTTTTTTTTTGTGCATGGGAGTTATGAGTCCTAGCATTTGGGACCACTAGGACTCCAAGCATTCTTCTAAAGCAGGGGTGCTCATCCTCCAGCCCGTGCACCATGGAGCCATGCTACGTGGCCCGTGAGGCTCCCCAGGTTCCAGAAATCTGGTTCGCAAGACAGCAGTGGCCATTAATACATCACCCTCTTCCCTGCCAAATTTCCAAACCCCAAGCCCTGCCAGCTGGTTGGAGCTGGCCAATGCCTCCTTCACCCTTGGGGCCAGGGTGTACCCCCTTCCCTCATGGGACTGTGTCAGGGCCTGCCTACTCATCGTTCCTTTTTGAGGTCAGATTAGGGCTGGACCATATGCCCCTCTCTTACGGGGCCAGATTAGATACTTTTCCCCTGTGAGGCCATTTGGGAACTAGTCAGCCCCTGCCTCCCCCCCGCCCCCAACCACATGGCTGGATGCCTGGCCTGCCTTGGGTGCTGGATCGGGACCACTGGCCAGATGCAGCCCATGTACAGATCGGGCATCACCCCTCTGCCCTTCTAGGAAAAAAGGTTGAGCACCACTGTTCTAAAGCAAAAGTCTCTACTACTTGAACTAAAGGAGATGCTCTCAGATGTTAACTCAGCTAATGACACTAAGCTGAGCAGTTCTGATTTCTTCCAGTCAAAGTAGTATACATACTAATTCATTACAGTATCCCTTACTGGGTTGCCACCTCATTAGTTACAATGGCAAATAATCATTTCCTGACTCTTTCCTTTGTGGCCAATATGCATAGATGCCTTCTGACTTGTAGCCAGTAAAGCTTCTGTGGTATGCTGCCTTGGAGAGCCTGCGCTCTGTCTCTGTATTCTGGAACTGCTTTTTAACCTGGCGTCTTTCAAAGGAATAACTGAAAGGATTTCATTGAGAAACTCGGGGTGCTGGTTAATTTAATTACACCTATGTGACGCTTTTTTATCGTGTCAAATTTCAGCTTCACGGCTTTTCATTATTTTAAGGCTTCAGTGTACAATGATAACAGTTCCCTCTTAAAATCCATTTAAGCAGCAATGTATTCGTAAGTATTTGAGGGTAACTATTCTCATTATTTACTGAGACCATGCTAAAGGATTTCTTGGTTAAAGGAAACGTGGACAAAGAATGTTAACATTTTAGCCTGACTGAGGCCCTTCTATTATTGTCGTTGTTAGTGCAACTGTCTCAGTTTTGATTTGGAGTTATTGTTCAGTATAGCTGAGAGAATGATCTGGGACAATGAGAGTGTGGGAATATGCCTCAGAGACAGAGCTATCAAGTGAGCTATTTGAGCTGGTTATCAATTGTTAATTGTCTACTGATCCTTAAACTAGATACCTAAACTGAAAAGACCACTATCGGCAACAGATGCAAATTATATGGATCCTGTAGGTGTGCAGGTTCTACAATGTAAGTGGCATACTAAATTTTTTATTGCTTGCCCAAGCTTCTCGTATCTATGTAGTTCTGCTAGCACAGGACCTCTAAAATCAGAATACTGGTCCAATTTCACTGGTTGCTAAGAGATAAGAATTGGTATTGAAAATGCATTAAGGGCCTTAGTCTAACAATTTGTATGTAAGCATATTTATTGCTGGATTTTCTATGTTGTTTAACAAGTGTGTATACTTGTTCCAGAACAATTCAGTGTAATTCATATTTACAATGACATCTCTGCTGGTCCTTAGTTCTAACTAGCAATATCTCTATTATTCAAGGTCCCTGGCATTTCTTGTGAAACAACTTTGCCAGTCATGCTAGAAAGTTCCAGGCTGTGTAGTGTTTTTCAAACAATGTTGAAATGCAAACTTTGTTTTATTTTAGTGTCTATGCTTTTACATATGCATTCAGCCAGTGTCTGACATTGGAATGATTTGGTAATTTACATTCAGAGGCTCACACTAAGAAGACTAGATTATGATAGCTAGATCTCATCTGAATGACCAGATCTTTCCTTCCAAATACTAGCAATGCCTTTATTGCATTACAAGTCAGAAAGCCAAAGTTATTCTGTGTCTTGTGGTGCTGACTTTAGCTGAGCATCATCAGTTGTTCCGACTTAACCCGTCAAAATTGACACCTTACACACCCTCTATTCATTCCATCCCGCTTCACAATTCAGCCTCTTCTTTCTCAGCCTCAGCTGGCTGAAGTAGCTTTCTGCATCTTCCTTTGCCAAGAAAGATGAAAAATCAAGTCTCAAAGTATCCTCAACATCATCTGTCTGTCACGATCAGTATCCTCAACGATCCCTGTTTTAAACTGTGAGAGCAGCAAGTGGCTTTCACCAGCCGGATGGCCTGTTGCGATGTACAAACAAAGCAGATGATGTTCTCTTCCCCAAAATTGGAGGTATTTTGTTTGTACTACCTCTGACTATTCAGAGAACAAGCGACATGATTACCAGGCCACTGCCTCTATATTTCTAGATTAGTGGTGAATAGAAGATTGAAGTAGGCAAAAATAGGACATGTTGACACTAGAATGAGTTGGCAGAACATTGAAATTATCCAGTCCTATAAATTGAAAGTTTGCTACAGACTATCTTGTACCATCCCAGATGGTGGTAGTTATACATTTCCAGTCTTTAAACCCCTCTACTTTTTCCTCATAGTTCATTATCTGGAGCTCTGACTTTTCTTCTGGTATTAGTCATTAGACCATTCAGATCCTCAATCATGGTGTTTTTGTTTGTTTTCCTAATGGGTCTGGACAGTCTACTACTAGCATATCTACATGCCTCAGCTATCATTTTCCCCTTGGAACTGCCCTACTTTCTGCGAAAAAAGTTCTGAAATAAATGTCAGACACTATAAAACATTTAAGTCCCCTAAGCTTTGTGAAAATATTTTCCCCTCCCAAAGATCTATAGAAAAACTAAGCAGTGCACAAACAGCTGAGTTAAAAAATGGGCAGTTGAATCCAAAAAATGATGCTTCTGTAGACCATGCACCAGGCTTTCTATATGAACAGGGGTGATATGTTAACAGTGGCAGAGTTGCTCCCTATCACAAGTGATGCATGAAGGACAAGGTAGAGTTGTGATTCAAGCTAGTATCAGTTGCTCAAGGTATTCCTCAGCCACATTGTCAGCAATAAGGAGTTGTATTTAATAAACTGGTCGAAAAGCAACCTGCCTAATTTTCAGATATTTTTCCTGTTATCTTTATATTTGATTTGTATGGGAATATTGCACTGAAGTAAATATTCTTCTTCATATCTCTTCTACTCCTTCTGTCGGAGAAGGTTACATGGGGTGTGTTCCAGTGTGCAAAGGTATACATTTCCAGGCACACACAAAGCAGTGGCACATATTTGTGCCTCTGCTCTGTACTTCAGGGCACACCTCTGTATGCACTCCAGCATGTAGCAGATTGTCCCCAGTAGGGTAGGGGAGGCTGGGACAAGCACCTTATATGTTTACCAGTAGGGGAGGCTGGGACACACATTATACTTTTACCAGTATGAGTGATCAGAAACTGTTCTTTGCCCAGAACAGAAGTTTGGTACACATAGACTGGTTTTAAAATAGTAGAACTTGGTTTAAGATTTGTGGTCCCCACCCCGCACCCCCCTCCCGGGCAAATGTAAGTTCTGTTCTCTACCAATCAAAGTACACTGCTTACAGCAAACCACATAGCTTAGATTGATTCCACCTTGGGCTCTTTTTAATGTCTGTACCTAGTCCATGTATATCTAGTTGCATAATCCATAAACTAGCATAGGAATGAGGGATCTAATCCCTCTGGTTTAGATGCCCCTGTCCTCAAGATGCAGCTCAAGAAATCTCTGCACCTCACTATTTACAGAAATTTCTCACAGTGAAGAGTATTTATCATCTTATTTGTTTTCATGCATTCTCTTGCCATAGGTCACAACTCCCCAAACAAAATGGCACTCTTATGCAGACTTTACTCATGACTGCTCATGACATAAAAAACATTTATACTGCATTCCTGGTGGCATTTTGCTAGCTCAAAAGAAGGAGTTAAGGTTGTTGGACAGACCTGAGGTGTACCTAAAATCTGTGTCCTGCTCTTAAGGCTTAAATCTAGACACATTAATGTTCTGGAAGGATATGAGCTACTGCCAGTCAATTAACTATTCTATTTCTAAAGATATTTTTGAGCAGGTATTGCCTGTTGTCATGGCAAAGCTAAATTTCTTTCTGTGTCAAGCAGTTCACAAACTCCACCTTTTCCTAAAGTAATGCATTTCTCTCTTCCAAGGTGGATTCCAACACCTAAAGACAAGCTTTATTTTTGACACATTCAAACATTCATGTTTTTTGTATTGGTTAAAAGTACTCTGTACCTTAGCTTTCATAAGACAGAACTATCTGCCTGTTTTGCTGTCTTCACTAGCCTGAATAACTGGCTAATTTAGCACTCCCATTATTTATCTTTATTGACCTAATATCCCAAAACTGCACCTTTTTTAAAAACAAATCTGGGTAAGTTAAGTAAACTCTGGCTAATCTGCTTGCACACATGTTAAAAAATTACAGCAAGGTTCGTAATGAATTCAGAACTATATACCATAGTCATCACTGAAATATCAGTTAGAAGTAAGGTTGGCTAACAACAGTATTGAAATATTTTTGTTGACGCTAAAACATTTAGGAAAATGTAAATTTCAATTCAATGTTTGTTGAAAAAAGAAAATGTTTCAACATTAAAACAACCTGTATATTTAGAATGAACACTTTACCTGTTTAATTAGATCTAAATACATTTTCATACAATTTAGCATTTTAAAATGTGAAAATTGGAATAGTTTGGGCTTTTTAGAATTCTGCTTTATGGACATGTTTTTGGTCCATTTCTGAAGAGAAATGTTGAAGTAACAGAATTGCCCACAACATAAAAACAATTTTCCGACCATCTTATAATTATAACAAGCACTCTCCTCTGGGAGCTGGCCTTCTAATCAACTCTGAAGATCTCTATAATGTTTATTAGAAACAAATCCATAACTCAGTTGGGGATTATTCTTAGAAACACAATTTAGGTAACTGGAACAATGAAATAGCTTGATAGTGAGAAGGCCGTTCATTTCCAATTAACTTCCACAGGCAAGAATTAAAACATTGGAGAACAGGAGACTGGGAGTTTGTGTGAGAAGGATTGTAGAGTATAAAAATCTATCCAATCCTGGCTGTATCCCTGATGTTGAGGATACAGTTCATCAGTGAGTAGCACTAAGATGCTATTGACCTGCTTGCTTTGGCATGGCAGTGTGCAATAAAGATGAACTTGCAAAGCTGCTGACGGATGTGCTTTCTGCCATTCATGTGATCTGAAGAGACACTGAATCAACAGAATAAAGATCCCACGGCTACCTCGCTACAAACAGCTACACCCTTCAGAATGATACCTTTGTCCTTCAGTGTTCATTCAAGTGCTTTGGGAAAATGATAGCCTGAGTATTAAAAATAGCACAAAGCTTCCAAACCCTGCAGAGCCAGATTTAACATAAAATGATACTGCACAGTATCTTTTTATTCCAGCACATTTTTCTTTCTTTATCCTTTTGTCTTTCATTTCAACCTCTTTTTTTTTTTTCTGGGATAAAAGCCTTCTCTTTTTCTCTTTCTAGCTGTGCTATTTTTGTTTAACTCCTGCACAACATATTGCTTCTTTCCTAGAAATTTAAACCGAAGTATAAATCCCTTCCCACTCCCTACTTATGACATCAAAAATGCACAGCCCCATTCAAATATCATCAGCAGTATAAAAATCAGAAGTGTCAAAACCATTCTGCAGAAGTGGAAGCATTTAACCCTGTCGTTGGGGGTTGTGTCTAATGTGTCTTGGAAACCCCTTTTTTAGATAGAAATTAAGTTCTGCAATCTCAAGGAGAATAGCTATACTGATTTATGTCAGCTGAGAGTCTGGTTCTCTTAACATTTGGGATTGACTTTTTAAGCGGGCCCTGCTTCTAAATTTGCAAGTGCAATAATTTTCCACCTGCATTTAGATAGGTATTCAATCAGGCCTTTAAGTGGCTAAAATCTAAATAATTTACATTTTCTGAAGACCCCAAAATGGAAGTATGTTTAATTGTGGGGAGTACAGACATTTCTAGGCTTAATGTACATTTCTCAAGAAAATGTACACTTATGCCAAACAACTTCTATAACAATTGTGAATACAAGTCCAACAAAGAATTTTAAATTGCATCCCACAATGTGTCGATGATGGGGAATGCTCATGATCAATTCATGTGGCTCTAGCCAACAAAGGTACGTTCCATTTCCTTTTTAAATGAACATCTTTTGTTTTGTGAAAGACCCTAGTTACCAAACGGGCTAACAGGTTTTTATTAATTAGACATAGAGTGAGAAGCTAAAATTCCTACAAAATAAAAACAATATATAGGTGTGTCAAATCAATGTAGTGTACTGTAAATCAAGTTTAACTGGTGGCACTTAGAATGTCTTTTACCATTTTTTAAAACATGTTTTACCAGTTTGGGAGAGCCTTCTTGCATGTATAAACACAGAACACTACAAGAAAAAAAATCTTGCACACCAGCCTATGTGGCATATTCTGGAGACAGTGACTATTAGGGGATGGCTAGATAAAGGATCTCTCCTTCCCTGTGAAGAAAGGGGCAATGGAGATGCCCAATTCAGGTGGTTGTCTGACTGAGAGGAGGTTAATCCCAGGAGATTTTTTTTCATGGGAATTTTGGAGGGTTAGGTGGTAGTTTGAATGTAAGGTAAAGATTTGGTTCAGGGGTAGGCAACGTTTTTTGGCTAGAGTGCTAAAAAAACCCCACAATGCCTACCTTAGAAGGCGCCAGAGTGCCGGCATGCCAGAAAACTAAAACGAGGGCAGGGGGTACCTGGCAGGATGCCCTGCATATTAGTATAGTTGATAATCATAAATGTTGCCTTTTTTACAATAAAAACCAGATGGTCTAAAAATTGTAAACCTGGTGACAATAAATAAAACTTGATACTCCCTTATGATCTTGAGTGTTTGTTTTGGGCAGGGCCCCCCAGCCCTGCTCGTGCCCCTGCCTCCCAGCCCAGGCTCCATGGCTATCAGCCACTGCTCAGAGCCTGGGCCAGCTGCAGCTGGAAGGCTGCAAACAGCTGCTGCCTCCCGGCCCCAGCTGTCTTCTGGCCCTGGGCTCTGGGAAGGGAGCAGGTGCCGGCACTGCAGCCGGCCCAGGCTCTGAAGTAGCTGCTGCCAGCCTGCTTGCAGCCTCCCAGCCACCTGCTGGAAGCAGCCTGGGCTCCTGCCTGGCAGCAGCTACCCAGAGCCAGGACCAGCTGCAGCCGGGAGGCTGCAAACAGCTGCTGCCTCCCTGCCCCAGCTCCAACATGTGCCTAGGAAAGTGGCCTTGCATGCCATGCTCGGCATACTTGCCGGGGATTGCCAACCCCTGATTTAGTTGGTTTTATTTGCAATACTCTGTTGCCAAAGCATTTGATCGCTTTTGTTTTTAATTGTATTTACTAAAGTCCCTGTGGTAAATCATGATTTCTGAGCCAATTAATAACCTGGGCTCTGTTTGCTGAATGGGTATGCCTAGGGTGTATCGCTGGGAACATCCCAACACCCTTTGGTTTCTTCACAGTGCTGCTGAATGTACTTTTTTTGTCCTTGGCCATAGCAGAGGCATAAATAAGTACAACAACCTATTAAACACAGTTGTCACCAAAACAGTGATATTCTTAGAGACTTCCTCCTTACACTGTTTTATGTGAGGGTTTTGTTTTTTGTTAGTTTGTATTTTTTTTTTACATACAATCAAACATAGGGAGCCAAGTTAAAAACCCTTAAGGTATTTCCAGGTATCATTTAAGCAGCTCAAAGACGAGTGTTTTATTTATGTGGCCTGTGCCACAGATGGCATAATTATAATGGAGCTGGCCATCCCTTCTGCTGGGAGGTACCATGGCATAGAAATTTTAGGGTTGTTGGGTATAGTGTTTTCTTTGTGTCCACATCAATTTTGACTGTGTGGTACTATGCTTGCTATATAATAGATGATAAATCTAATTTTAGCCAATAATGTTTACTTAAGATTGAAAATAGTTTTTCTTGCCCTATAATTTCAGAGAATATATGTTCCTACTCAAAACATGTAAGTGTAGACTATTTGATTTGCTGATATTTATAAAGTATATGTATAAAAATTGAGAGGAAAAACAAAACAACTGCTACAACTAAAAAGGAATCTGAGTTGCAGACAGCTTTGCCTCCCTCCAAGAATTAAATGAGGAGAAAGTGGAACGCCAGCTTCTCTTCTACTACTTTGTTTTCTCTTTATTGTGAATTGCAGCATATCTGTTTCATCCTTTGAGCCAATGCTTACGTTTTTGAACTAGTATCTAGTCTATTTTAGGCCATTGCTACTTAGGGATGCTTCTGGAATTTAGCAGCCACTTTATTTGCAGTGACTTAACTGTATCAGACCAAACATGCATCTAAGATATTCTCTCCTTACATGGATGCAGTTTGAGTAGTTTTGATAGGCAATAAGGAGTTAAATGCCAAGCAGACAGGCTATTCCCTTGTTCATTGGAAACATACAGCCAGCATTCAGAAAAGAAAGTAATTTGAATCTTCCTATTGGTAAATCCCTCCTCAGGGGCATTTCCAGCCTGGCTGCTGGTTGAGCTCTCATCAGTGGGAGTCTCAATGTGGGTGTCTGCAAAAATGCAGTCTGCAGCATCATAAGGTAGTGGGAATAATATCTTTGTCTTTGGGTACCTCTGTTGGAATTCCTTTGTTTTGACTTGTGACCAGTTGCAAGTGTACCCCTTTGTTTTCATTTGTTCTGACGGTGTCTTAAGTCTGTTTTAGTGACTTTTTCATAGTTAAGGTTGAACATTCAGTTCTCCAATAAGAGCAGGCAGGCCATGGGCTTTAAAGGATCATGGCTGTTGGAATGGGTCTCTTAACTTCTTTCCACCTATTATCAAAGGAAATATGACATTCAGTTAAGATCACCCAGGAGCAGCAGAAGGCAAACAGATAGACAAGTCAATTTACATGTTAAGTAATGTAGTGTGGGATACTAGTTGGAAGACCACCAGGAACAAAATAATTAGGAATGCATCCAAAATATTTACATAAGTTTCTTTGGGTAAATCTGATATCTTTTATTAGACCAACTTCAATAGTTGGAAAAATTCTTTGCAAGCTTTTGAGTACCAACACCGTTCTTCAGGCAGAGGACACGTGCTGCAGATTCTTCCTTTGCTTGAAGAAGAGTGTTTATACCTGAAAACTTTCAAGGAAGAATTTTTCCAACTATTTAAGTTGGTCTAATAAAAGATACCAGATTGGTTACCCAAAGAACCTGTGTCTACTGAGTATTCTCTGTAGTTTGGTGATTTAGGGTACAGTCCTTGGAAGTAAGAGATGTGGGCCTCCAGCTGCTATCCCAGAGATGTGGGCCTCCAACTGCTATCCTGGGGCAACCCAGGGGTTGTCAACCAGTCATATACATACCCCTAGGGGTACTTGGAAAGATCCTAGGGGGTATGGGTATGGGTGTGCAGGAATGAAGTGCCACCGCCCACTGCCCCACACTGCCACGTCCCAGGAGCAGAGCTGGGGGCGGGGGAGTGGGCAGTGGTGTCCTTCTGTGCGACGCACAGGAGTCACCCAACTGGCTGGACTCCGGGGGTGGGGAGCTTGCATGTGACAGCTGCTGCTGCCATCCATCACCCTATGCCACCACCTCATGCCACTTTCCCACAGCCAGTTGCACACATGGCTCTGTAGGCTGCTGACAGGCGATGCACAATTGGTCGGGTGCAAGGCCCATCAGCAGCCTGCAGAGCTGTACGTGCATAGGTAGATTAATGCACAAGCCAGCTGGGCACAAGTCTGGGGCCCCAGATACAATACATTATCAGAGAAGTGAAAGCTGGGTTTTAAAGTTGGTGTATTTTTTGTCTCTCAGCAAGGAGACAAAAATGGCGGTCAGTTTAAAATCCTGGTTTTCACAATTGTTTCCCTGCAGCCAGGAGTGGGGCCCCTCCCCAGTGGGGATGGGAGAGGCAAGGCTGGGGCCGGACCAGCCAGGAGTGCTGTGCAGTGCCAATCCTGGGGGGCAGCGGGACTGGGAGTGCTTCACCATGCCTCTACAAGTGGACGGTGGTGCCTGGGGGGGAGTCCTGGGGGGCTATTCACCTTAGCTCCCTGCAGCAGACCCTCCCAGTGCCACCACCCACCTGCAGAGGCATGGCGCTCCTGGCCTGACCCAGCCCAGCCCCATGTATGTGTGCGGCCGCATGGACACAGGCCGGCAGCAGATCTTGCAGGTCAGTGTAACAGGCCGGGCAGGAGCAAGACAGAGCTAGGGCCAACTCATGGGGGTGAGGGAGGGTGAAAGGGGGAAGGAAGAAGAGGAAAGGGGATGCCTCATGGTGATCGAGAGGGGAGAAGTGTATGACTAGGGAGTGGTGTGTGTGTGTGTGTGTGTGTGTACATTTGCTTCTGTATGTGTGTGTGCATGTGTCCACCCCGTTGCTCCACATCTGGCTGCTGCCACCAGAAGGGGTACACGTCTTTAAAAAGGTTTAAAATCCCTGTGCTAGCCTATTGGACGGATCAGTACCAACATAGATTTTAAGCTGAATTTAATGCTGTCAGTATGAATTACAGTTGTGGGAATGGCGGGCAGGTGGGGCTGGACAGGGGAGGAAGGGATTTTCTTGTCACTCAGCAGAAATGTCCCTACTAGCAAAACGTTGTATTGCAATGAAGCTTGTGTGGGAGCTGAACACCATGGAATGCTCAGTTTTCAGGACTCCGTCTAAATCACTTATAGGTATGCCATAAAGTTCCAGTTTTATATGCTTAGGCCACTTTGAAGTAAAAAATAATGGAGTATTCTAATGAATTGGGTTTCTAATGCATTTTGTGGCTACTGGTGAAGGTCTATTTGATACAGATTTTTGAAACTCGGACATCTATACTCTACCTAACTCCCATGTATGAGCCTAAGGAACCATAATGAATCTGGCCCTTCAAGTTAGATTTGCAAGTTTTATATTCTCTTAATGTCTGAAAGGTACAGTTACTATGTTTGGTTATGCAGTTAATATATTTTGTAGTACTTAATGCAATATTTAAACCACCGCAGAGTTGCTGACCTCTTTCTGTTTTGTTGTTACCATCAGTACACTTAGTGCTAGAAGCGGTCTCTCCCAAACAGAGGAACTCACCAACAACATTTAGGTGGATATGGAGTTGTCACAATCAGTGACGCAATACTGTTTTTATGATGGGTTGCTAAAGAAAAATATTTTCATTGCTGGGTGTGTGTTTTATAGCTGTATGGGCATGTCCTACTTTTAAGTAGTCCATGATTGTTGTTGATTTGCTCTTTCCAATACATCTAATACCACCTTCTCCACAGGGTGTTTCCAGTGTTACTCTCTAAAACTTGATAATCCAAGGATAAACATAACCATTGAATTTAATAAAGGTGTCTAAAAGTGATTGAATACATTTGGTTTCGGGCAAACATTTGGACAAAGACTTCAAATAAAAGCTTCACCCATTGGGTAAGAAAATGAATTGATTTGCCTTTTGATAAGCATTAACTGACATTGTATGTTGAACAAAGTTGTTATACACGCATACCAACTAGAAACTATAGTAACCTTACACCAATGTATGTTGTAGGTTAGGAATATTCCTATCATTATGCTGAGAGAAAGCAGACAGTTATGTCTTTCATCTGGGGAACTGTGGCATCCCAAGGTGCTCACAACCCTTTCTAGGGTACCATGATGCCAATGCTGGCTCAGTTGTGGCCACAGCCAGAGGAAGCTTTCCTGCATGTATCTGTTTCCAAGAGGGGTGTGCAGAGCTTGACCAGGAAGCAACTGCAGCAGTAACCAGGCATTTCTGCCTAAATAAACTTAATGCAAGTAGGAGTTCCTGCTCCTGCCGCACCTGCTTCCCAGTTCGGCTTTGTACACCCCACCTGGAAACAGGCATGTGGGACAGCACAGTGGTGTGGCAGGGTAGAGATGAAGTAAATAAACTACGATTTTAGAACAACGGGTTTTCAACCAGGGTGCTACCAAATTCAGAAAAGTGTGGAGGTATGCCCTGGGTCTAAAAAGGTTGAGAACCACTTACATAATGGAATAAATGTTAATGCTAGATACATAGAAATTAAAAATAAGCTGTAGATTTTGTTTCTTAGAGTGAAGAAAAGTTGGAATATTTACCCAAGGAATACAGTGAATTATCCATCAATATTAGCTGATTTACTGACAGAGAGATTCCCTAATTCAGCCATGGCATTAAGGTTGGTGCAGGCAGAGATGTCCTGAACAGGGTGTGGGGCCCGAGGCAAATCAGCCTGTGTGGGGCTATGCCCCAGACGCAAAGAAGCCAGCTGTGGATTTGGCGATGTGGGTAGGGAGTACCAAGCAGCTGGAGGCAGTGGATTTGGTAGGGGAGGGAGGGGGTACCAAGCAGCCAGACACAAAGCCAGTGGTAGTGTGGAGTCACCGTGCCCACTCTGCCCGGCTCCATGGGGTCTCTCAATGTGCAGGGCCCAGGACAGTCACCCTGATTTCCCACCCCCCACCAGGGACAACCCTGGTTGCAGGAATTAGTGGTGCAGAAATTCCATATCCTTCATTTTACAAAAGGTCAGAGTAGGCACCTGTCAAATTTTAAAGTGCACAGATGGATGAAAGCAAATAACTGGAACATAAATAATGACCAAGTAAAAATGGTAGAAGTAGGAAAGAACTTTTTTATATGGGTCTTACTCCATAGGTCCTGAAAAAATGTTAACAAAGCTGATGATAAACTGTGTAAAATTAGACCTGCATGTGCACATCTCCAGCAATGTAAGCTGTATTCTTCACTGAATTCAAAAGTCTATAACTATAACTCTAACCTGATAAGCTGTTTAAAGTGAGAATGAATTATAACATTTGTCTTCTGATTTGCTCTGTCTTCATTTTTGTGAATATAACTTAAGAACATTGTCTTATTGATTTTACATGATAGTAAGTACTACAAGCCATTCAGGGCAGAAGGGAAATGAAAGTCTGGATTCACAGTAACTTGAGCAGACACCAAAGTGACTTGGGTATGTCTCCATTGCAGACTACAGTGTAGAAAAAGTCAAGGTAGCTTGGGTATAAGAAGCTACCTAGCTATTGCAGCAGAGAGATCCTTCTGGCTAGGGATATAAATTACACATGAACCAGTGTAAGTGATTGGAAACTGTTTAGTGCACATAAACCACTTTCAAAATGTCGAAATTGGTTTAAGATAAACCTGGATGGATGTAGTATCAAACTTAATTGGCTTAGGTTAAATTGGTTTATTGAACTTATATCCCAGGCCCCCTCCCAGATTCAAGTTAACTCAGTCCCCCAACATCCCAGGATGCTTTGTACCTCCCTCACAAGACCCTCTTGCAAGGAGGGTGGGCTAGCTTTTGTCCAAGCTGTCTGCTCCAGCTGAGCAAGGTGTGCTCTGTTCCTGCTGGCTTGTGGCCTGGGCTGCTGCAGGCATGTGGCTGCATTTCTGGAATCAAAAGTGAATGTCTGTTCATTTGCTTACCAGTTAAATCTATGCAGCTTAAACTAACCTGTGAAGATCCAGTCAATACAGCCTTGGGCTTTTTGACTGTCTGCTCTTAGAGTTAGGGGTAATTTACACAGCTCGGCTCCTTAGCATTGTGCTACTGACTGCTCCTGGTACTTAAATTAGATCATTTAAATTTGTGTATTACTACATTACACTCATCTATAACTCATGCCTCTCTGAGCTACTTAGTCTGTAAGGTGCTACACTATGCTGTCTTCAGTCTGCAATGTAGGCTTATCCCTCATGCCTGATTCTGTAGCACTGGGATCAGGATTATAACCTGAATGCTTCCAGTAGTTAAAGGACTGAGTATAGGAAACCAAACTCCAAGGACTGGCAGAATACTACCTCCAGGTACATAGTTGCTTTGTGCTAGTTGGCCAGCATCAACTGACTATAGTGAGAGCTGCACTCCAGAGCTTGTGCACAAACTCTTGTTGATTTTTTTTTAATATGTAGTTTTCTCAGAAAACAATTAAAACATTGCATTCAATCTTGTCCATTTTGCTGAAATTTAAGGAGGATGCAGTTGAAAAATATTTTTAAACTTGGTTTTATTTAACTTATTTCTTACACTGATACTTAAATTGGATACCAAAATTAGGATTAATATTATCAAAACATTTTTTTTACTCACCTCCCTTTCCGTACCAAGTCTCATTTGGGAAGAAGGGGTGTTGTTTTTGTTTTCTCAATTTTCATTTTATGGAAAACTTGGAACCAAAACTAAACTTTGAAAAGGCAGAATTTTGCATCTACCTCGGCTATTATAGTAACATGTTCCCAATGCTACAGAATTTTTCTTATTTGTATGACAGAAGAAGGTGGGTGTAGCAAATGGCTGAAGTGGAAAAAGGGAAGAAAGGAGTTTAACAATGATAAAGATGATGTAGGCTAGCTAGTGTATAAGTTGAATTTAAACCTCTGCCTTTAAAAAGAAACTATTTATATGCTCCTTCTCAACCTGCTCTTGGTTTCCTTAGATTTGCCTTTTTTTCATGTAGTATATGGTTTAGTTTTCATAATTACCCATATGAAATCCGTCACTCCCCCAGATTGGGTCCATGATTGGAAATGCACTGATTTCAGACTTGACAAGCGTGACCTCAAAATATTGTACTAAGAAGTCTGCAGCTACTTTAATGTGTGGTGGGTGGGAAGGCAGGGAATATGATCATTGATCGTACTGTTTCAGTGTTTCCTTGTATTTCCTTTTCCATAGCCAACTCTTGTCTTTTTTATTTCTCTTACCTCTGATTGTAAGCCAGGCAGGGGACATTTTTTTGTCCAGCATGAGGGGCCTTGGTACATGCCTGGGGTTCCTTGGTACTACACAAATACAAACAACTGTAAGTGGGAAAGAAAAAAGAAAAAGAAGGAAAAGCAGAGAAAAGTTGATTTCTTACAAGTATTGTGTGGAAATTTTGATTTTTATCAGAAACTCTTTTCCCTCTGAGCTCCCTATAATGAAAGCTAAAAACCTTTTACAGCTTCTCCTGTCCCTGTTCATTTTAAATTATCTGTCTTTTCTATGGCTCAAAGATCAACCTATTCAGGAATATCCTAGACTGTGACTTTGAGAAAATAGTCATGTCACAGCATTAGAAATAAACTGACCTTCAGAAGCAGATGCAAGCCGCAGATTTGTCCAGTTTCTACACCTGCTGTTTAGAGTGCACTTAAGTTTATTATCTAATTGAAGTCTCTGTTTACTTTACTTTCAGAAAACCAGACCTGAACATTTTTATCTATAAACTATATTTCTTTTAGCTATCAAAATAATTGCAATCGTTCCACTGAGCTGTATGTGTCTCTCCTTTGTATCCCCTATTATTATCCTACATTGTATTCTGTTACACTATTGTATCCTGTTGAACTTGAGGGAATACATTATGCAAATCTGTAACTGCTTCTTGTGTATCAGCAAGAGAGATCTCTGAAACGTAAGCATTACTGCAGTTACTGATTAACATCAGGCACAGTCAAACACTATACTTTATGAAGGGAAAAATGCCATGAGGATGATGAAGTCTTAATTAAAATCTGCTAATTTAGCAGCTATGTCACATTAATAAGGATCATTACAGCATTTCCAAAAGACAGAAACAGAGGATCTCTGAAACTTTGAGCACTTACAAAAATAATTATAACAGTAAGGGTTGGCACCGAAGAATGGAATCAAAAGGGCAGAAAGAGGCTGCTGGGGAAAGTGGCTTCTTTAACAGGCAAAGAAGTGCTAGTCCATAAAGTCATGATGCCTGATCAGAGGTGACAGAAATGTGTAGGTGACATCAGTCACAGGAATGTAGAACTGGCAAATGTATTTGGAGAAGAGGGGAGCAGCACAAGAGCAGCGGCTGAGGTGTCCAGTGAAAAAGCAGCAAAAGATTGAACCCACAGACAAGGCTCACAGAAGGGCTGAACAAAGCAATTGAGCTGAAATAAGTCAAAGGACAGGCCTGCTTGACCTTAGGCAAACAATGCATTGAGAAAAGAGACTGGGCCCAGGGGAAATGCGCAACTGAGCACATGAAAGGCTTGAAAGACTTCTCTGTGGGCCCAGATTAAGGACTGTGGTGACTATGGAGGGGAGGGAATGACAAGGGGATTTTCAATTAGTAACAGCAGCTTAATTTTATAGTTAAGAGCACTTTTCTCTGGCAAATATTTAGAACCTGCAGCTTTCAGGGCAGTAGCCGATGCTACTGAAAGTCATGTTTTGATTGAATGATGAGCGAATAAATCCTGCAAGCTACAAGGCTGTGAGCTAACACTCTCTGGTATAGACCAGTGGTGCTCATGCTCTTTTCCTGGCAGGCCAGATGGGAAGTGCCTGGTCTGACTACAGGCTGAGTGGTGGTTTTAATCCAGTACCCGGGGCGAGTTTGGCAGCCACATCCAGCAGAGGAGATAGGGGGCAGACCAACCTGACCTCAACCCTGTGTGGGGGGCACTTTTCCCAGCTCTGGGAAGGGAGTGGTCATGACTTGGCCCCAACCCAGCCCTGCAAGGGGAAAAACCAGGCATTGCCTCATCCCACAGAGGAAAGTGGGGCTTGGCTCAGCCTTGTGGGATGGGAGGAAGGAGCCATGGCCTGGATCTAATGGGGTGTGTGGGACTTGAAGCTTAGGGATATAGCAGAGAGAAGCATGGCCATTAATGACCCTGGTTCCCCATAACCAGATTTCCTCACCCATGGGGAGTCCTGCAGACCAGAGGCAATGGCTCTGTGGGCTGCATTTGGCCAGTGGGTGGGAGGCTGAGCACCCCTGGTCTAGACTACAATCAGATAGAGACTATCAGAAATTTGAACTGTTTCATAGTTCACATAGTTTCTGTTTTTGCCAGAAAGGGCAAATAACAGTGCACTAGGCCAATCGGGTCAGAGCTGGTGAAACAAAGAATTGACTGCTGCTACAAAAAAACAACATTTTGATTTGATTTTAATAAAATGTTACATCTGTGCAGCTGCTAGCTTCGCTAGGGCTTTGGGGACTATATAATTCAATTTACAAAGACTGCCATCCATCCTGCAAAGCCATGCAGAGGATTAAAGATGTTGAAGGCATCACTTTGCTGCTTCCTCTAAGACAAGGGTTGTCAACTGGGGGTATGCATACCCCCCAGGGGTACTTGAGAATGCCCTAAAGGGTATGTATGCATGAGTGAGCTTGGATGAAGTGCTGCCACACAGCACCCCACACTGCCGCGCAAGTGCCACCTACCTGGCCAGATGTAAGGGGTGGAGGAAGCCAACCCCCCCGGTTCTGCATTCGGCCGCATGCCACCACCCCCTCCCACCCCAGCTCCACATCCAGACATGTGCCACTCCCGCAATTCTTCCTCCACGTCCAGCCGCCAGGGATGCACTGTTCCAAAAAGGTTGAAAACCCCTTACCTAAGACATCACAACCCCCTTTTCTGCCATCACCATGCATGTAGCTGAAAGAAATCAGCGAATGGGTGGTTCTTGGCCTCTGTCCCTTCCTATTGGACTAGTTTTAAGACTGATAAGATACCTCTTTGAACAGAATGGAACCAAGAAGTAGATTGTGACTCTTTACTCATTAGCCAGAATTAAAAATTGCTCAGAAGTGAATTGATCACCTGTTATATAGGCGAATGAAAACAACTGCATGAAAAGCATTTTATTACAAACAACTGTCTGCAGCTTTGAGCTAGTTATTTTGGATCTGAAGATTTTTTTTCCCTTCCTAAAAAAAAGTGAATTCATTCTGAAAGGGTTTTTTTTCAAATTTTACTTTGCATCTTAAAAAATTGGCAACGTCAGCCTTTTCTACCTTTTAAGATAGTTGTGAGCTCTATTCTGGGGACAAAGGTTTTCAAAAGTCAATAAAGGATTTAGGAACACACGCTTTATTGGAAATCAATTGGACTTTTTCTTTTACATCCCAAAGTCATTCTGGGGCTGCTAGGCCAAGAAATTCAGAAATTCAATGAAGGAATAATGTAATTTGTTAGGGGCATTCATAAGAAATCAAGGCTAGGCAAATTTGTTGGCAGATGGAACTTAAAGGGCTGCGTATGGGTGTTCAAAAAGCCCACAGTGGAAGCACTCTTGTGCTTTACTTGTGCAGCCAAACCAAACAGACATTCAGTGGAGTGGGCTCAGAGCCTGGCTACTGTGGGTGTTCCTCCATGCCTCCCAGAAGGCTGTCTGGGTGGCCCCTCTCCCCAGCCCCTTGCACCCTACCAGCTGCTGGCTGTCACACTGGCTAGGGGAGAAGACAGTCCGGACCCCTTCCCTGTGCCCCCACCCCAGGCTGCACTACAGCGCAGCCTCACGAGAACAACTGCAGGAAGAGAAACCCCAGAGCCTCAGCCCCAGCAAGCTGCTTCATGGTAGGGAGGGGCTACAGGGGAATCCAAACACTGCAAGGGCAGGACAGATTGACTTCAACTATTTTCTATTCAGTACCAAGGGGATCTGCTTGTCTTCTCTGCTTAACAAAGAACTTGTAGAAAACTTGTTCAGAGTATACTGATGTAAGTGACGATCTGACCTAGATGCAACTTTGTGTATATTACTCTTCGTACAAATCCCTTCCTACCATACATCTTTGTTTAACTTCTTAGGCAGGAGTGAGTCACCAAACTGGTCACACCTATAGATGCCACATGACATGACTTTGGGAGGGGAAGAATTTGTAGCAATATTAATTTAACAAACATGAATACAAAGCCTCGGTTCGTGCCACCTGACAACACAAAGGTTCAAAATAGGATTACAGGCACAGGATTTCAGACCCATGGATTCAATCTTACTGAATACGTACATCTGACTTCTGCAGCTTTGTTTGTATGACTCAGAACCTCTTAACAATTGGACATCCTCAAGGATACATTTTTGGTCTTATGTGCTTCAGGGAGAGGGTTAATTGTGGGGGTGAAAGGGGGGGCACAAAAGCAGCTGATGCCATGACCAAAGCTGATCTCACACCACTGCAATCAGCATGGCAGGAGGTGGCACTGCCCCAGGTGCCATCCAGCTGCTCCAGGCATGGAGCAGAGCTGCTATGCCCCTGCAGCAGCCATGCTGTTTCTGTGGCAGGAGGTATCTAGTAAAGTTGTTATTACTACATTTGTGACTTAACTCTTTAAAGAGATAATGAGCAAACAGCAGAGCTGATGTTTGTTGATATCCATAGACTGGCAGGGGGAGGCAAAATATGGCCCATGGACTGAATCTGGCCTGCAGAAGGACTTTGGACTTTAGTGGGTGCCATCTGGCCTATGGCACATCCTGCTGGGACAGGTGGGAACCTGCATGCATAGCCTGGCCTGGCCTGGCCTGCCCTTTGCCTGCTCTGGACCCACCCCAACTAGAACAGGTCAGCTCTGAACCAGCCAGGACCTGGGCACAGAGCCCATACCCCAGCTTGTCCCTGCCTGCTCTGGATCTGCCTACCCACAATGAGTGGCAGCAGCAGCTGGGCAGAAGCTGATGCTGGGAGCAAAGGAAAAATGGCCACTTTCCCATCACCACTGCCGGGCCCTCCTTGCTGCAGCTATCCAGAATCCTGCATGCCCAGGATGCCCTGTGGCTCCTCTCCATTGCTGTCACCACCACCACCACAAGCAGAATGCCCAGCAGCAGCTGAATGTGCAGCCCTGGCCCCTGCTCACTCCACACTTGCCTGAGCTGGAGCAGACTGGCTCTGGACCAGCCAGGACCCACGCGCACAGCCCCAGCCCCAGCCCACCCTGTGCCTGCTCCAGACCAACTCATCCATGAGGACCAGCAGCAGCAGCTGGGCAGAAGCTGCTGCTGGGCATGGGTGGAAAGCAGCCACTTCCCCCTTGCCACTACCAGGCCCTTCTTGCTGCAACCACCCAGAGCCCATGCTCAGGCTGCCCTATGGCTCTGCTCCACTGCCACCACTGCTCCACTGGTGGTGGTGAGGAGCCACAGGATGTGCGGGCTGTGGGCTGTTGTGGGAAGGTGGGGTGCTGGTTGGCCCATCCCTGAAACTACGGATGTGGCCCACAGGCCCAAATAATTGCCCATCCCTGGAGGAGGCTATGCTTCACCACAAATTCTTAAGAGTGTACAAATTCTATCAGGGTGTTAATAAGTACTTGTCAGGAAAAAATGTTTTATTCTATGGCTAGATACAGATATTCAAAAAGCCTGAGGTGGAATCGGTCAAAGTTACATGGTTTTTCCGTAAGTGGTGTAGTTTAGATTGATAGCAAACAGCATGCACGTTTGCCCTTGAGTGGTGGAGAGCAAATCTTAGACTGGGTTGCCATTTCTTAATCAGTCTAGGTGTGCCTAACTTCTGTTCTGTTATGGAGATAGACTGGTTTCTGATCACTTATACCGGTCAAAATGTAATGTCTGTTTTTTGTCTTCACTATCTGTTTCCTTGTAAAAACAGTCTCCAGCTTTTTTCCATAATGTCAAAACCCCCAGGTTGTTTGTTGCTTTAAATTGTTTTTCTTATAACAAGCAAGTTATATTTTGACTTTTCTTCCCATATTCAGGTATTTGTTTTAATTCAAGTTTTTATTCAGTATTTCACATTGAATAGCAGGTCATGTGGTACTGTAATATCTTAATGAACATCTTAACTTTTCTCTATTCATATTCTGGTACTTCACCCTAAATATAACCTTTGTAAAACTAGAGATAGAGTGCAAGCCCAGAATGCCTCCAACATGGTGATTAGAGCATTCTCCTTTTTAGGTGAGTGGCATGGGTTCAAATTCACATTTCCCATATCTTGGTTAAGTGCCCTAACTATTGGATTATTGGTATAAGGCTACCACTACCTCTACCACTGGATTTGTGGTCCTTGCCCTAAAAAAATTTCAGCTGAAAATAGTAGACTCTGAATTCAAAAATAGTTTTGAGTTGACTGAATCACATCTTTAAATAAAATAACTGCCTCATGTTATTTAGAATATCATCCATGAAATAGTTGAAGAAGCTTTGAAATGTACTCTAAAGAATGTATTAGCAACATGCTTTCCTTCCCAGCCAACCAGAGTGGGTTTAATAGGAATGTACACAGATAACCTCTTCTACTACTTCATCTGTACAGAGAACATAGAATAGCTCCATTAGAGCTGAGAAAATGGATTACCTTCATTCTGGATCCTAACTTGTACACAGCATAAGGTGATCATAAAAGGAAAAATATAACATTTTCAAAACTGAACATTTTTTTTAACCTCAGGCATGCACAAAAAAGCTATTTAATATTTGGACAGTTTAGAAAATCGACCCTGGGTCAGTTACCTTTGTAATAGCCTTTATACAGTTATAAATTCTTTTTAGCAGGTTTAGTTGCCAAAAATGACTGCCTACTGCATCATGTAGGCTGCAGGCATTTTTTTTTTTAATGTGGTGTCTATATTCGTAGGAGGAAGGCTCTGAGCTATTCAGTGACTGCTCTTGATAAGCAAGTGGGCTTAAGGATCTCTTCTATTTACTAAAACAAATGTTATATATATTGCAGTTTTGAGCTAATAGTTTTGTCTTGCCATACAAAAAAGAAGAGTGGGTGTCATAAGAAAAGCACTCTATGCAAGTGTCCATACTAGAGCAAGTGAACTTAAAAAAATGTGTGTAGGCCCTACAGTCATCTGGGGACATGGCTTCTGTTTCACTCTTTCTTGTGCTGCTTCTGCTGCTGCTCTGTTGTCTATATCTTGATAAATGCCTCTCCAGTAAAACATTAAGATAAAATATTCTGAACCAGCTAGTCTAATCACTTGTACACCAGGTTCCACTTTCGCTAGTATGCATGGGTGCTCACATACCCTGGGGATGGGTTTGATACAGAACTCTAAGCAGGCTAAAACAGAAAGCAATTACCAGACTGCATCTGGCAGTCAGTTTCTAAAGGTGAATTCAACTCTACAGGCTGTCTAGGCAGAGACCAGAGGTCCACTGGAACAGGTGCCCATTTACATCCTTTACAGCAGAATTGTTTTGTGAGTGTTGTTTACTCTGCTCTTCTAGCCCGAGTTTTGGGTACTGTGGTTATCTGCCTTCTCCCTGCAGCTGCATTGCCTCATCTGTTTGCATGGTTTCAGTGTTGTTACGAATAACCTTGACTATCACCCCAGCTGTCAGTCTCAATTTAATTTCTTCTCGTTTGGCTCACCCTGCTGTGAATTGCATTATTTGGGATTTCTGTGCCACAAGTATCTGGGTTTTTTAAATTATTCCATTTAAATAATATAAATATTCATTTAATTTAAATTAAATACATTAATTAAATGGACCAATTAATTAGGTATATAAAGTGAATAGGTAAATGAATACATAGATAAATTAATTCAATAAATAAATACAATACATTGAGTTAATTGTTTAAATTAATTTAAATGAGTTTGTAATTAATTATTTAAATTAAGCTATGTTTAATTTTAATACAGCTACAGTGTTCTTCAGTGCTTCTAGATGATGATTTGGATGCATTGCAGGAGGACCCACAGACTTCATAAAGGGCCAGGACCCTATTGTGTTAGGTGAGGGGCGGGCAAATATTTCGGGTGGAAGGCCGCTTACTGGGTTTTAGTGAGCTTTTGAAGGCTGCATGGATAACCCCACCCCTGGTCACCATATTAGGACCAAAAGTTCTGCCCCCTAACCCCTGACCTTTGCCACTGGAAGTCCCCCCTTGTCCTGGAGGTACTTCTTTTGGGAGGGTGGGTGCTGCAGTCTTGAAACTAGACGAAAAAACCCCAAGTCATATACAAAAAAATTAAATATCTACTATAACTTATTTAATTTTATTTTAAAATACTTTTGAACTAATTTATAAGTTTATGAAGTGTATCTAGAGATGATTGCATACTAGTTCAAAGTAGTCCTACTGTATGTTGCATGTGTGGAAAGTAATGGGATGTATGTGGGGGGTGTGGTTGAGGAGTGTGTGTGTCGGTGTGGGGTGTGGGCATGCTGGGTGGGTGGGTTAGGAGAGGGAGGGAGGGAGACACAGAGCAGGGCCACTGGATCCATTGTGTGCAGCTCTCACTGACTGCATGTGTGCCTCACATGATGCAGCCAGGCAGACCCCACACCCCGGCCACACAGTCCTACCACCCCACCCTGGGTCCCTGCTGGCCCCAGGCACTGGTATGGGCTTCATGCCCGCCCACCACCACCACTCTCTCACAATTTCCCTGCTTTCCATCCCGCACAGCAGCCTGCCACTGCTGCTTCCACTGCCACTTCCCAGCCACTACCGCTACCATTCTCCCCACTGCAGCCCCTCTGCTGCTTTCTGCAGCCCCCCTCCACTGTTCCCCATGCTGCCACAACTTCCTGCAGCCCCCCCCACCATTCCCCATGCCACCACCACTTCCCACGGCACCACTGCCACTGCCACCTTCTGCAACCCCCCCCGCCACTTCCTACAGCCCCCACACCACTCACCCCACCTGCCGCTTCCTGCTCCAGCTCCACCCCAGCCCAGCAAGCACCACATGGCTCCCAACTGCTGGGTGGATCACAACAGTTTCCTCCCCTCCCTTTGTCTGATCTTATCTGCCTTTCCACTTGGACAGAGGGAGGGCACAGAACAGCCCAAGGGTCACCAGGCCAGAAGCTGCAGAGGCTTCTGGTTGGGGGCTAGAGGGTGGGGTGGAGCCTGGTGGACCTTGCTGCTGTGTCCTGCTGCTGGCTTTCCCTGGGTCCTGCTGCCAGCTTCCCCTGGGTCCTGCTGCCACTGGCACCTGTCATCTTTGACAGGCAGCTGGGGCAAATAAGAATTAATTTTCAAAAAAAAATTTAGGGGCTCCACAGGCCAGATAAAATGGCCTGGTGGGTCAGATCTGGCCCATGGTCCGTATTTTGCCCACCCCTGTGTTAGGCACTATGGAAACATTCTGGAAGAAGCTGGGGCATATTTACACTTTATAAACTAAATCAGAGAGAGACAGCAAAATCTTTTATGAGCTTGAGCTGACTTCACCATATGCTGTGAAACAACATAGTCATATTTCCTATTTTGAAAGCTCACTTTTTGATTTTTTTTTCTGCTATAAACACATCTTCTAGTGAAACTGGTCTTCAAATCATTTCTAGGCAGTAGTCACATTTATTTTAATTCATCAGCTGATAAACTATCACAATTTCCATTGTGTCTTTTCCATTAAGATAAAATCCAGAAACCCCAAATCCCAATCATCTGGGCTCCATGGTTTAAGTACTGTTAAGGTAGTCTTCTCCCAGAAAGCTGGCAGGTTAGACACACAGCTTGTGGACAGAAGAAAATACCCAGCTGGAATAGTAACAAAACAAATGTAGCAAAAAGAAGGCTCAGTAAATATCAGACAGTATAGATTTCATAGATTTCATAGACATTAGGGCTGGAAGGGACCTTGGGAGATCATCGAGTCCAGCCCCCTGCCCAAAGGGCAGGAAGTCAGCTGGGGTCATAGGATCCCAGCAAGATAAGCGTCCAATTTGCTCTTGAAGGTGTTCAGTGTAGGTGCTTGAACCACCTCCGCTGGCAGACTGTTCCAGACCTTGGGGGCTCAGACAGTAAAGAAATTCTTCCTTATGTCCAGCCTGAAACGGTCTTGCAGGAGTTTGTGACCGTTTGACCTCGTCATCCCTTGGGGAGCTCTGGTGAACAGACGTTCCCCCAGATCCTGGTGGTCACCCCTGATAAACTTATAGGTGGCCATCAGATCACCCCTGAGCCTGCGCTTTTCCAGGCTAAAGAGTCCCGTGGCTTTCAGCCTGTCATCGTAAGATCTGTTTTCCTGACCTCTGATCATGCGCGTGGCTCTCCTCTGGACTCTCTCAAGCTTCTCCACATCCTTTTTGAATTGTGGAGCCCAAAACTGGACGCAGTATTCCAACTGCGGCCTCACCAAGGCCGAGTACAAGGGGAGAATGACGTCCCGGGATTTGCTCGAGAAGCATCTATGGATGCACGCCAGCATTTTGGTTGCTTTACTAGCCGCAGCATTGCATTGCAGGCTCATGTTCATCTTGTGGTCAATGATGACCCCCAAGTCTTTTTCTTCTGTAGTGCTAACCAACGTAGCACTGCCGAGCCTATAAGGGTGCTGCAGGTTTTTCCTCCTAAGGTGGAGAACCTTGCATTTATCGGTGTTAAACACCATGAGGTTCTTGTCTGCCCATTTGCTGAGCTTGTCCAGGTCAGCCTGGATCACCCGCCTATCTTCTGGCGTGGGTGCTTTGCCCCAAAGTTTGGTGTCATCGGTGAACTTGGTCAGTCCACTCCTAACTCCAATGTCCACATCGTTAATGAAAATGTTGAACAGTATGGGTCCCAGGACAGAGCCTTGAGGGACCCCACTGGTCACAGGGCACCATGATGTGTGACTGCCATCAATCACAACCCTCTGGGTCCGACCACGAAGCCAATTTCCCAGCCAGCGGATCGTGGTGGAGCCAAGGCCACAACTGGGCAGTTTGGCCAAGAGGTGATCATGGGATACCAGATAAAAAGATTTTTTGAAGTCAAGATATATGAGATCAATCTCTTCTCCCTTGTCCAGGTGATAGGTCACCTGGTCATAGAAGGAAATGAGATTGGTCAAACAAGACCTACCCGCAACAAACCCGTGCTGGCTATCCCTTAGAATGTTAGCCTGGGCCAGTCCCTCAAGGATGGCCTCCTTAATAAACTTTTCTAAGATCTTCCCCAGGATAGAAGTCAGGCTAATGGGCCTGTAGTTAGCTGGATCCACTCTCCTCCCTTTCTTGAAGATCGGCACCACATTGGCCTTCTTCCAGTCTTCGGGCACTACACCAGAGCGCCAGGAGTTTTCAAAGATCCGTGCCAGGGGCTGGGCTATGACGCTCGCCAGCTCCTTGAGTACCCTGGGGTGCAGATTGTCAGGGCCAGCTGACTTGAAGGTATCCAGCTTCTCAAGGTGTTCCTTCACGAGGTCAGCATTGATGGAGGGTAGGGGATTCCCCTCACCCAGATTTCCTTGTCCCATAGCAGGCATGGGCATCCCATGTGACTGATGAAAGACTGACGCAAAGTACCTATTTAATAGGTTGGCTTTTTCCTGGGCACCAGTTGTCAGTTGCCCTATCTGGTTTAGCAGGGGTCCAACATTGCCCTTGCTTTTCCTCCGGCTCCCCACATATCTGAAAAAGGACTTTTTGTTGTCCTTGATGCCTGAAGCTAGTTGGAGTTCAGTTGCAGCCTTGGCTTTCCTGGTTTGGTCCCTGCAGGACCGGACCAGTGCGGAGTAATACTTCTTGGAGAATCATGGCAGAGAAAAGGCTTAAGGAGAGGATTAAAAGAAGGAAAATGGGTGGCTTTACAGGTTTACAGGGAGATTTCCTGTCAGGGGCAGAGGGCAGCATGGGAGAATGTGTGAAAAGGCTGAAAGGAAAAGCACTCAAGCAGGTAATTGAGGCTGATATTTTCTAAGATCTGGTATGTGCATCAGATTTTATATTTTTCTAACTATTATGGCTGCATGCACACATTTAAATAATCTGGGAAAGTTTTCCCAGATTTGTTCTCCTGGTAGAAAAACTCACTCAGAGCCACATGTACAGACATTTGAATACTGAGGACCTGAAAGACCTTTATGCTAATGTAGGGTGATTTTCTTTTTTATGGAAAGGGGGGGAAAGTAAATAGTTATCGTTAGTTGTAAGTAGTAAATAGTTGTATTGCTTTTATAGCTACATATGGGCCATGTCCAGATGTGCAGGGGCATGTACCTGCAGCAGCATAAATAGTAGGGGCACAAATTTGTGCTGCTATTTTGTGCTGCAGTGCACCCCCATACGTGTGCTTTTTTGCAAGACCTTGTGTCCTGCTTTGGGAAAATTGCCCTTGCCCAGTTTCTCCTGGCTCCCAGTGTGCTTGAGCAGCTAGAGCACAAATGGAGGAATGGGGACACTCTGGCCAAGCCTCTATTTGTTCTGACACATGCTATTGTAGCATGGTCTGTTCCAAGGAGGGTTTTTTTGCTGGGGGGAAACCCTGGTAGCAAATTTTGCCCCTGCACTACAAATGTGCAATGTGGGGCACATTTTAACATCCCATGTGTATAGTTTGTGGAACTGCAAAGAGGTTTGTGGTGCCACAATCTGCATGTGCCTGCATGTGAGAATGTACCCATGTAGACAATATCCAGGGCTTTCTTTGACCTCCAGATACTAGACTTGATTCTGATCTCTCTTATAAAATCAGGAACTCAACTAGAATAATTGCACCAGTGTGATATCACCTTATGTACCATAAGAACTGAGTATTGATCTTTACTAGTTGGTAGAAGTCTCCTTGTTTGTTCTTTTAAGACAAATAGAATACCTATTTCTAATGGCAAATTTCTTTTTCAAGAGACCACACCTATGAAAGCAAATCTGAGTGAGCTGACCCAGGAGCAAACAAAGGTTTGAATTTTGTTCTTTTCTCAAGGTAGTCAGGCATTAAAATTAAGTTGTAATAATGCAGAAATCAATTTGAGATTTATCATACTACTTTCCTACCACTAAAAGCTCAAATAGCGGCATTGTTATGGGAAATTCAACAAATAATGACAGTAGAATTATCTAGGGGGCTGTAATAACAAGCTGGTTTGACACCCACATCTCTCTTTTCATACAAGAGGTAACATTAATATGTTGCAGTACGTAGATTAGGTACATATGTAGATCATATATGGAGGTATTCTACAATGCCCTTGCTAGCTACTAGAGAGGAACAGCTCCAAATTGTAATTCTAAAAAGCGGAATAAAATCCTCCAATAAATCTTGGATCACCAGGAGATACCAAGTTATAACAGCTTAAAATTCTCTAAGATTTTTAGTCTGCGTGTTTTGAGGGCAAAAGCTGTTAGAAGTATGCTGTGGTTGTACTCAAATGTGCAAATTATTAGGAAGTGTATGCTACAAGTAGTAAATGGAGGAGAAGGAAGGAGGTAATTTACATAGCAACAAGTAGGAGTATTAAGCAATCTATCATACATTTACAATGTGTTAAAGCAACATGAGTGCAGTTACAAATCCCTGGCCGCTCAAATAAAAGTTAGTTTCTATACATGGAAGATGGATTGTAAAAGGAGCTAATGTATTGATTTGATTACTTGACATTGTTCCAAGATATGTGGGAGAACAGCCTGTAACTTAATTTTTCTACCTACATAATAGTAATGCTTTTTTTAAGGCCTCCATCTTTTCAAGGCCTGCATCTTACTATATGGACCTTGGTTTCACACTGACTTCACTGGAACTTGACTTAAGTAATGGGAGTATCTTGCCTTATCAATCTGCTGGAGTTCGTTAAGGATGTTAACTGTCAGGGTCCACAGAGACATCTGTCATAGTGGTCAGAGCCAGGGGTGTTACCAGCATCAATAGTTGGGGGCAAGCCAAAGTCAAACCAGGGTTCATGCACTAAGCCAGAAAGGTTTCCAGAAGCAAATGCCAAACCAGGGTTCAAAAGTTCATGGACTGGGTACATGGGAAGAAATACAGGAACAGGCACCAGGGAAGTTGCACAGATGAGAACTACACAAAAGACCAAGGCCAGTTTGTTGCACAGCAGGGACCAGGTGCTGCAAGAGCTCCTTAAAAGCAGCCCTGGAACCAGTCAGCAGGCTCTGGCTTGGCTAGCCCAGCTTAGCGGGTTGAGTATTGCTTTCCTAGTTGCCCAGCTGCAGAGGCCTTGCATTAACAAGTACATAAACAAAGGGGGTCCAATTGACTTAATACCACATTTAACCGAATCCAAGATGACTTCAAATGTAAGGTGACCACCCCCCAATTATATTCTACACATGGAAAAATGTGTACATTTGTTAAATTTCCCATGTATAGAATCTAATTATTAGAGGGTCATATTTAAATTTGTGTCCATCCTGTCCCGTCCCCCCCACTCCATTGTTGCAGTGAGGAAAGAAATGGCAGGGGGAGGCAACATGGGAGACTAGCAGCCTGACTGCCATCCTTTGCCTGCCTGTGCCCCCAATACTTTGCCCACGCCACTGCCCCCTTGCTGCCTGCCTGCCCCCTCCTACACCTTGTCCCCCTCAACCACTTACCCTCAGTCATGGCTCCAGCTCTGGCTCTGGTCTTCCTCCCTCCTAGGGCATGAAGTACATAGTAGCTCCAGCCTCTTCATGGACAGGTAGCAGCAGCCCCAACCCCAGCCCTGGCAGTGCGTGGTAGAGGCTGTGGGGGGCAGGTGGCAGATAGTGGGCAACAGCTGTGGCTGTGATTCCAACCCTGAGCCTGGGTCAGGACAAGAACTAGGGCTGGAGCCCCCTGCGTTGTACTCAGATCCAAGATGGGGGGATTTTCCCCCTCATGTTGATTGGTGGAGGGAAAAAAAATCTATGCTTGGATTCAAGTAAATATGGGATATTTGGGCTTTTAAAAAGCTTTTCACTAGGTCCCTCACCAAAGGTTTTTTAAAAAAACTGTTGTCATTGGATGGGAGGGTAGCTTCTTTTGTGGATTTACAGCTGGTTAAAAGATAGGAAGCAAAGGGTAGGGCTCACTTTTCAGGATAGAGGAAAGTCAAAAGTGCTTGAGTAAGCAGGCACTCTCCATATGAATCTTCATCAGGTTGCCTTTAATCATTTGTAAAGAAAATCCTGTCCTGTATTTTACACATGCACTGTAAATACTAAAACTTAGAATGGATCAAATCATTTTCATTGACAACCTTTTTCTAGATTAGGCTTTGATTTCATTTGCCAGTTTCCAGAAAGTAGTAGTGGAGACCACAACCAGAGTATAAAACCAAATAATCAGGAATGTACTAGAAATGCTGATGGATCTCCAATTAGTGGTGTGAATAGTGCTGCTATAATTATACCTTGGCAAATGTTAGGTATGATAATTGCCTTGTAGGCTGGATCTAGTATCAGTAACTGCATCCATCATTGTATTAAACATTTATATAGGAGGTACTCTTGCTGATGAGCAATTTAAGTACTCAAAGATTCAGTGTTCAGACAAAGTTGTTTTCTTTGTTCTGCAGCGTATTGTAGCTGCTCCTGATAGGGCCCCTTTTTAATGAGGCTAACCTGTCACTAAAGTAATTTATCCTCCTGTTCCACACTTACACGAGGATGTTTATGCTTTGAAGATTTTAATTATCTGAAATAGTGGAAAAATGGGAAGTATAGCAAAGGCCAGTCAGCTCTTTAGTGCCATGTAAATACATCTTGGTATTTCAGAATGCGCTAGCTTGAATTTAACTGTATTAGTGCGGTGTTCTTCCTGGGCTGATTTGCCCTGCTGTGAAGTATTAGCCAAAGAAAAGCCCTATTCTAGCACAGGTATTGCTTTTGAGTGCCCTTGCTAGTTTATTTGGTGCTACTTCGAGCACCTCTGTATGGCATAGTGCTGTCCTGTGGCAGAGTTATCTGAGGCCCATATCTAACGCCCCTCATGGTTGGTAAATAGCACTTAATTGGATTCTAGATATTACTTCTCCTGCATTTCTGAGCACTCTCAAAAGGGATTCATTTTGGCCCCTTGAGCCCTGCTATGATCTTGTTTTACCTACGAATGTGCATAACCATGCAACTCCTCAAAATGTTAATTCCAGAAAAAATTCAGCTAGAGACTGGAGAAGTAGGCCATTCAGGTGGCCCACCTCTTTTATGTTCCTTCCCAAGAGAATATGATCTATAATTTGGGTAACTGTCCAAAAATACCATTTCTGTCAAAACATGTAGGTAAGTGCTACTAACCTCTCAAAAGTGGAGCTGTATTTACATCCAAAGACACCTTTCAAGGATGAACAGACAAGAATGCAGAAATATATGTTGAAACAAAATTAGAATAGTTAAAGCATGAAATAAGTTACAACTAGCAAGGGACATCAAAAAGCATTCAGAAGACTAAGATTAAAGGGAAGATGAATGAAACTTTAGGTCTTAAGAGTTAACAACAAGCATGTCATAATGGGGGTGAACAGATGAAAGAATACTGTAAATAAATTGGTATTCAAGTTATCAGGGACTGATGACATCAACTTCAGATAGTGCATTACATACTCTTGGATAATCTTTGAACTGTCAGTTATTTATCTATGCGAACTCAGATGTTGGATAAAGACCAAAGCCCTGAGAAAGACAAATATAGTGTCTCTATTTAAGGGGCAAGGGAGGAACCCATGGAATTATAAAGCAGTCAACCTAATGTTAATATTCAGAGAGATATAGAAGCACATTATTAAATAGGTAGTTCTTAAATGCCTGAAGGATGATAATGTCAACATTAAAAATTCTCAGCATTCCTTTCCTTGACAAAGTAACTCCTGTAGCAAATGGGGGAAGCAGCTGATATGATATACTTTGACTTCATTAACGCTTTGTAACATAGTCCCACAGATATTCTCATAAACTAGAAAAACAGAGTTTAGGTCATATTACTGTAAATTGAGTGCTTTTGTTCATTCAGTCATGTACCCAGGTAGCCATCAGTAGTTCCCTGTCATGGGAGATGGATCAAATGGCCTCCTGCAGAAGTCCATCCTGCGTCTATTACTAGTCAATATCTTTACTAATATCTTAGATAATGGAACAGATGGGTTGCTTAAATTTTACAGATGTTACCAAACTAAAAGGGGTTGCTAGTGCTTTGGAGGATAGGATCAAAATTCAAAATGACCTTGATAAGTTAGAGAAATGATTTGAATTCAATAAGATGACATTCAGTTAAGACAAGTGAAGTTATACATCTGAGAAGGTAAAACTAACAAATTCAAAGTAGATAGTAACTCTGAGGTCCTGCACAGCCTTCACCCACCCCCCATGTGCCAGGATCGTGCCCTAGGGCCCCCCCTGTTTAGTTCTGTGTCCTAGGATCAGACTCTAGAACCCTGCACAGCCACAACCTGTCCCTACGTGCTGGGATTGGGGCCCACAACCACCACCTATTCCTGATGGCTGCCCCTGCTTGGTCCCGTGTTCTGGGAGTGGACTCTGGGGCCCTGAACAACCTCTGCCTCATCCTAAGTACCAGAACTGGGACTTTGTGCCACCTCTATCCAGCCCCATGCCACCCTGTATGCCCAATCTAGTGTGCAGGGCTATGACTGCAGTGAGCCCTGCTGGCTGGAAGACACAATGCTTATAGCTAGGGATCCACAGGCCAGGGATGGAGCACCCCTAGTTTAATCTGATCTACCAATAATTCATGGACACCTCAAAGGCATTTGTTCGTGTTACAACATTGTTAGCTTAAACAGTATTTTTTTCCTTTCCTGGTGTTTACCCTTTCATGTATTTATAGAAGAAAATCATACCCTGGCAGAATTTATTTTGATAAACTAAACAAGCCAAGCTGTCCTGGGCTCCTTTCATAGCATTGGTTCTCCTTTTTCCTGTTCGTCCTAGTTCCACATGTTTAAGTTAGATTATATCTCTCTTAAATACAGGTGACTAGAAAACTGACTACCACATTCTCAGTAGTCTAGATGCACCATCCTTTGAGCAGCTAACAAACCCAACTCTATCTTCAGTAATTTTAACTGACTTTCCAGCATGTAGAAGAAACTCTGCATTAGTTAACTGTATGATCCCAAATTTTGTTATACTGAAATGTTACTCTAGTTTTCAGGGTCATCCATTTCTTCTTGCATGTTATTTAAGTCCTTCTCTGAACTCAGAATTCCTCCCAACTGTGTCATCAGAAAATTTTATTAACATGCTCCTACTTTGTGTGTCAAGGTCATGAAAGAAGATCAGTCCCAAAGATGACAACTGCTCTACGGAGTAACCCCTCTAGTTTCCCCTTTTGATAATATCCATTGTTATTTCCACCTGAGGTAGTTCCACACCTGTGTTACTATTCTTTTTGTATTAATTCTTAGTGGGCACATCTATACAAGATGCTGTACTGCACAGTAGACTAATCTACTGCACAGTAAAGTGTCACCATGTAACTGTGCACAGCAGTTACTATGCAGTAAATTAGGCTGATGCATGGTTTTCTACTACCTGTAGATACAGTTAGTAGATTAACTGCATATTAGCTACTGTGCAGTACTACTCATGTAGCTGCTGACTGGGAGCAAATTTGCTCCCAGGCAACCACAAGAGTAGGGGACCACAGGGAATAGAGACATTTTCTGTCCCTGGTCCTGGTGCTGCTCAGTCTGTGGCTCCCCCTAGGAGCTAGGAGCCAATCAACACTGGAATGTGATTGCTTTCTGCCCCCTCCCCACCCCAGTCCCACCCAGATCCCCACAAGGGGCAGCTGTCACTTTAGGGTTAGCTGCCAGCAAGCCCCTACCTGGGCAGGGAAGCACCACTAGGCACTGGGCTCGCTGGCAGCTGTGTTGAAATGTGCACAGGGCCAGGAGAGCTCAGCCCCCACCCCTCCTGATGTGTATGGGTCCAGAAAACAGCTGCCACTGCAGCCAGCAGAGTTCTCCTGGCCTCATCAGGGCTGGCCCCCATGCCCCCTGCTAGATCCCAGGCTAGCACCCTAGAGGAGCCTTGAGTTCCCCCTAGCTGCTTCAGGGAGGCAGAGCAGGATAGGAGTAGCTCTTTGCAGTACTTTGTTAAATGCTTTACTGAAATGCAGATAAGTGGAATCTGCTGTTGCTTTATTTTGTTTTGTTATGTTGTCTAGAAAGCTGGTTGTCTAATCAATGAAAGACCCAAGTTAGTCTTGACACTTTTAATTTTTAACAACCACTGTTGCCTTTTATCTAATTTTCCATGTCCTTCTGCATCTCTGTTTTCCTTCCTCTTTAAATTTTTGTTCTAAAGTCTTGTGTGCAATTGAAAGCAGGCCAAATAGGTCTATAATTACCTGAGTCACTTCCCCTATCACATTCCAAAACAAACCCCCTGCCTTACTTCAAGAGGTGGCAAGTTCATGCCCTACTTCCAGAATTCTAGGATGGAGATTAATTAGTTTTCCTCAACAGAGTACACTAAATTCAAAGATTTTCTTCCATTTACATATTTTATTTACTCTTTAAGCATTTTGCTTTTGCTCCTGTGTACAACTTTGTATTTTTAAACTTCCCTGAGATCTAAACATGTCTTTACAGTACTAATAAATCTATCCTCATGCCAGCTTGTGAAAATTAGGTATTCTGTAGGGAGTGATGTATAAAATAGGAATAATGTATAAATAATAGTGTTTTGACACTTCTCACTCAAATATTGACTTCCTGTGATACTACTTAGTGACAACTCTCAGTTGGTATTGTAGCACCAGGTAATGGCTATTTTTAAACTGTTTTTAATGGTTTCTTAGGCACAGGAAGAAGGTGCATATAAAACTCATATTCATCTCTGGATAAACTTGCCAATTCTACAACCTGATATAATGTAGAACAGAGAAAGATCTAATGTAAAGTGATACTTAGACAAAATGTTATAAGCAAGTTCATATTTAACAACCAATCTTTTCTCCTTATTTTTATTTAATATTTTCCCAAAAATTTGTAACTGATCATCAAGAAGGAAAAGATATAAGTATTTTCAGTTGCCTATCTCAGGAATAGTGTACTGGAATCTGTAGCTGCAGATTATCATTAAAAGAAGTTATTTTACAACTCCAGTTCCATTACCAATGGAAGAAACCATACAACAAGCTTAAAAAACATACAACAAGGGAAAAAAGTGATATTTTAGTCTATGAAACAGATCAGGAAATGTCAAATGATGCCCAGTTGCAAAAGGCAATGCAGAAAAACTAAATGCTTATGTCTACTAACTTGAACTTTTAGAGCACAATAAGAGGAGAAAAATAGTAGATCAAATATATTCATTGTTCAATTAGACAATTATTAATGACGATGCAAATCTGTTATTATGAAATATGTGCCGTCCTCATCAATTTTAGATCAAAAACTCATTGAAAGGACTCTAAATTCATGAATGTTTTGAATCTATTATATTTTGAAGACTATGCCCTTTAAAATGTGAATGTCAAAAGCATGGACTATATCCAGTGATCAGTATTTAGTTGGGAGGAAATGTTCAGAGTGTTTAAGGGCCTTTGTGTTTTAATTACTTGTTCTGCGTGTTGGTTTTAGCATAGTACCATATTTACAAGATGAGGTTTTTTCAGTAGTCTGTAAGGCACGGGGGAAGGGAAGTCACTCATCTTAAATTCACAGGAAACCTCATTAAATACATTGTCTATCATTAAACTGCTGCCAAAAATAGCATGCATTCAGCAGTGGAAACTTAACTATGAAACACATCACAACGAGAGACATGCTGGGATGGGACGGGCTCCACCTTTCCCTTAAAGGTAAGTGTGTGTTCTCTTCTAGGCTGGCAGTCCTACTCCGGCAGGCTTTAAACTAGGCTCGTCGGGGGAAGGGGTAGACGTGGGTGGAGGAAACATCAGACTGCCAGACCAAACAGCACCCACAACTACAGGCCAGCCCAGACCACCAAGCGAAGTAAATAAACAGGTAAGAGAAAGGGGCGAGGGTAACGCTGGGACTAGGGAGTCAGTACACACATCTACAGGAGGCCTCAAATGCCTCTACACAAATGCTAATAGTATGGGTAACAAGCAGGAGGAACTCACCTTCCTGCTGGCTGAGACCAGCCTGGACATAGTGGGGATTACAGAAACGTGGTGGGACTCAACACATGATTGGGCGGTGAATGTCAAGGGCTATAGGCTGTACAGGAGGGACAGGATAGGAAAGAGAGGTGGGGGCATGGCTCTCTATATTAAGGAGGAATATACATCCTCGTCAATTAGTAAGGAGTCAGGGGAGGGGCACTCTGAAGTGCTTTGGGTTAGGGTACAAGGCAGTCGAGGGAAAAGAGACTTAACGGTGGAGGTCTACTACAGACCTCCCAACCAGGGGGAGGAGCTTGACCAGGATTTCTTGGGTCAGCTCACAGAAGTAGTGAAGGCTAAGGATGTGGTAGTCATGGGGGACCTGAACTTCCCGGACATCTGCTGGGAAGAGCAGTCAGCCAGGTCAGATCATTCACGTAGGTTCTTAGACAGAGTGCAGGACCTCCATCTAACCCAGGAGGTGCATAGCCCCATCAGGAGGAACGCCTTGTTGGACCTAGTGCTGGCCACGGGTGATGACCTGGTGAGAGGGCTGTGGGTGCTCGACCACCTGGGCGACAGCAATCATCACCTGCTGGAATTCACCATCCAGCGCAAGGTGGCAAAGGCAAGCAGTAAGGCAGTGGCCCTAGATTTTAAGAGGGCAAACTTCAATGAGCTAAGGAGGATAGTTGGAGAAGTGCTGAGATCCCAGAGGGGAGGGGAGCCAGGTGTCCAAGATAAGTGGTCGGTCCTTAAGGAGATGATCCTCCAAGCCCAAAGCAAGGTAATCCCAACGAGGATCAAAGGGCGCAGGAGAGCACACAAGCCTCCATGGCTCACCAAAAGCATCCGGGAATGTCTCCTTGCTAAAAAGGAGGCTTACACCCAATGGAAAGAAGGGGTCATCTCCAGGGAGGACTATTCTGCAGTTGCTCGGGGATGTAGGGGGGTAGTTAGGAAGGCCAAGGCGGAGATGGAACTGGGACTAGCTTCCCAGATTAAGGACAATAAGAAGTCCTTTTTTAAATACATAGGAGGTAAAAAGAAGGTCCCCGGTAATGTGGGGCCCTTGCAGGATGCGTTGGGAAACTTGGTCATCACACCAGACGACAAAGCTAACATGTTTAACGATTTCTTTGCCTCCATCTTCCTAAGTAGGGACTAGGACAGCCACCTCCCTGCTGGCTCCCTCGGGCCCCAGGGGAGGCACACCTAGGCCAAGGGTTAGCGAGGATTTAGTTAGGGAGCTTCTTGAGGGGCTGGACGTTGGATGATCTGCACCCTAGAGTTGTAAAGGAACTGGCCCGGGTCATTGCAAGTCCCCTGGCACGGCTTTATGAGCACTCGTGGTGCTCTGGAGAGGTACCAGAGGACTGGAAGAGGGCCAAAGTGGTTCCCATCTTCAAAAAAGGGAGGAGGGATGACCCAGGAAACTATAGGCCAGTTAGTCTTACCTTGATCCTAGGCAAGCTGTTCAAGAAAATTATTCTGGCACACATCCAGGAGGGGCCAGCAGGGGACTGCATGCTTAGGGTTCATCAGTGGCAGGTCCTGTCAGACGAACCTGGTGGCCTTTTACGATCAGATCACCAGATCATTAGATGCAGGGGTAACAGTGGACATAGTCTTCCTGGACTTCCAGAAGGCTTTTGACACTGTCTCTCACCCCGTTCTCATTAAGAAAATGGAGGGCTGTGGCATAGACACCCACACAGTCAATTGGGTTGCCAACTGGCTGGAGGGCCACACCCAGAGGGTGGTAGTGGATGGGTCCTTCTCAACCTGGAAGGACGTGGGCAGTGGGATTCCGCAGGGCTCGGTCCTCGGGCCCGCACTGTTCAACATCTTCATCAGTGATTTGGACAAGGGGGTAAAAAGCACCCTGTTCAAATTTGCTGATAACACTAAGATGTGGAGGGACGTGGGCACACTAGAAGGAAGCAACAGGATACAATCAGACCTAGACAGGTTACAAGGCGGATGAGAATAGGATGGGTTTCAACACAGACAAGTGCAAGGTGATGCACCTAGGGAGGAACAACCGGCACCATACCTACAGGTTAGGGATCTCCCCTCTTGTCAGCACGGAGGCAGAAAAGGATCTTGGAGTCATCATTGACTCCAAGATGAACATGGGGAGGCAGTGTGGGGAGGCAGTTAAGAAGGCCAACCGTACCTTGTCATGCATCCACAGATGCATTTCAAGCAGGTCAAAAGAGGTGATCCTCCCCCTCTATGCGGCACTGGTCAGGCCGCAGCTGGAGTACTGCGTCCAGTTCTGGGCACCGCACTTCAAGAGGGATGTGGACAGCATAGAGAGGGTCCAGAGGAGGGCCACTCACATGATCAGGGGACAGCAGGGCAGGCCCTATGAGGAGAGGCTACGGGACCTGAACCTGTTCAGCCTCCAAAAGAGAAGGCTGAGGGGGGATCTTGTGGCCTGTTATAAACTAGTCAGGGGGGAGCAGCAGGCATTGAGGGAGTCACTGTTCTCCTGAGCACCACCAGGAGTGACCAGGAATAACGGTCACAAGCTGGCAGAGGGTAGGTTTAGGTTAGACATCAGGAGGTGCTATTTCACAGTCAGGGTGGCTAGGGCCTGGAACCAACTTCCAAGAGATGTGGTGCAGGCTCCTACCCTGGGAGGTTTTAAGAGGAGGTTAGATGAACATCTTGCTGGGGTTGTTTGACCCCAGTACTCTTTCCTGCCACGGCAGGGGGTCTGACTAGATGATCTGTTCAGGTCCTTTCTGACCCTAGAAACTATGAAAACTGATTAAATGCATAATCTGCATAATTATCTGAATAACTTATATGGTAGTAGCCATTGTGCTCAGTCCCCCTCTCTGCTAATTCTTTTACAAGTCATGGTGAGCCACTACATTGGATAGATTTTTACTTCCTCTTCACTCTCACAGCTTATCTGTGTCTTTGTTTCCCATTTCCACTGATCCCTGTTTCTTCACCAGCCTTATTTCTGGCAAACATCACCAAATGGGGCCACAAACAGTTCATCCAGAATCCTTCCGTTGACCCCCCCACCTCCTCAGTCTGTCACATATGATTAGTGTACCCACACCCTCCATGAAGTGGAGCCTGAGCAGGTTGCCCTGCACATCCTACGCATATAATTTTTTGGAGGACCCCAGGACTTGTGATAAGAACACCCAGTTCCTTTCATGAATGGATGGGGCTAATTAGCACATTGATCCTCTGTGGGTGTATCTGGAATACACATACATACTAAGCAATGCTGCTGAGTTGTGTGGTCACCATGGCTTGAAATTCTATTGACTTTGCTGGGCCCAGCCCAGCGAGATATATGATAAATCATGAGCCTTTTAGCTTTGGACTAGTACTAGTTTGGCCTATATATATCAGATCAAGCATAGTGGCTTCTTAACCTGGCAGGGGACATACAAAGTATCTGTGTCCAAGAATGCAGTTTTCCTGAACTGCCTTGCAGGAGAACTGTTCTTCTGGTGTGGTTCAGTACCCACCAAGGTGCAGCAGCTTTAAGCCCAGTTTATGGAAACGGGAGTCTCCTCCCTTGTTTGCTCCGACGGCCTTATGGCTAAGGGCAAGCAAAACTCGAAGTCATCCAAACGCCAAGCCTCCAGGCTTACGCCTGCAAGTAGGATGCCCACCAAAGGTTTTGGAAACATCTGAAGCCCCAGGTGCAGGTGGAGGATATTTGTCAGCAGTAAGTCCACCTATAGTTCTGGACTCTTGGATATAGAATGAGTTTGGGCTAATTTGGCCTTGGATACAAATTTAAAATATAAATATATATATTGGCAAGTTAATTCAGAGATAAATATCAGATTTATATGCACCTTCCTGTGCCTAAGAAACCATTAATACAGTTTGAAAACAGCCATTACCTGGTGCTACAATACTGAAAGCTGTCACTAAGTTGTGTGTGTGTGTGTGCGCGTGCGCATGCACACACCCACATAGATACAAAAGTGCTGCTCAAAAGCATGCTTAGGGAGTACCTGTGCTGAAACTTGCAGCAGTTTCAAAAAAAAATAAAATGCATCAATTCTGAATAAAATTAAGGTCTGACAGTAAGGTGGGGGGAGGGGCTGCAGAGGGAAAAACTTGTGGGGGGAAGAGGACAAAGGGGCTACCTGATCCCCCTAGATTTATTTTCCTGGGATAGCACTGAGAAGGAAACAAATTCAAGGCAAACTTCCAGAAATTGGATTCTGTATCTGGAAAATTATAACAAATGTATGCATTTTCCATACAGAATATTATTATTGGGGGTCTGTCTTGTATTCAAGCTCAACTCATATTCAAGTAAATACAGTTATGAAGATAGTTTTACTATCACACTTGGCTCTAAGAGTCTGAAATTACTATAATGTGTAAATTGAAATGTAGAGAAAGAAACCAAATTACCTTAATATGAGCAATGTAATGACTGTCTAATAGTCCATTCCAGTTCAACTTGACTAGGTGTACAAGTTGCAAGTAATATGAAGTCTGGATAATGAATTAAGTGTATTCTTGGACATGTTCTGCTTTCTGTTCTTTGGAAGGTGGGATAAATACTGTTATATTCTCAAATCTTTGAGACCCATTATCTTTATCCCAAAAGATTTGGGAGCTTAGATTCTGACCTGGAGGACAGAATCTAGAATTAAAAAGCTATTCAGTGCTTAAATGGAAGGTTAATTTCATGCCTCCAAACAAAAGGATAAAAGAGTATAAGGTACTCACTCACTATACAGGTTATTTACACAGCAGCAGCAGCTGAGAGGCAGCTCTCTCTCCTCATATGTGTTTATGGGTAGGAAGTGATAAAGTGGACACAAATCAGAGATGGTGTCTACTCTTCACATGCTAGGAAAGATGGCATTACAGGAGAAATAATGTGCTCCATCATGTATGTATATGGCTGGCACTGATGATTACATATTCACCCAAAATAATGGAGGAACCAGGAACCAGACTGGAGATCTATATACCCTTCATATATAATTGTCCGACATACAGTTTTCAAATTGTCCCAAGTCAGCTATTTTGAACAGCTTTATGAAGCACCATGTTATCCAAAGTATTAAAATTGAAGATGTATCTAACTGCCCTAACCTGCTCTAAAAATATCAGTTCTATTTTTGCTTATACCATTCACAGTGGTGAGACAGCTATACTGCTACCCAGTGCGTTCACAAGTGGTGGATAGTGGAATGATTTTCAGGGAAGGTTTCCTGTGAAATAAGCCAGCAATAATTAGCTGCTCATTAGCCATCTTTGGACCCAGAGATAAGACAATCATGGAAGAAAAACATCATCAACTGTGAGGGATTGCTGCTGCTGAAGCCATCTACATCTCCTAGTAAATAACTAACAAGCCTACAGAAAATTCTTGTCCAGTAATCTTGGGTAGCACAAAGTATGTCTCTGAGAAAGAAAAAAATGTCACAAATGTTAATGTCACAAATGTCTAACACCCCCACACTATGTAAAGAATGCCTGGGTTTGTGAGCCAGAGTACATCTGAAACACACCAAGGAAATTATATTGTCTCACATACTGTAAGCTTCTCTGAGTTTTTGGGGTTTTTTTGAGAAGGGTGGCATATAAATGTAATAAATAGTTCCATAAAATATAATCAACAATTCTAGTAAATTGATAAACCAAATGAAAATAATGACTTAATAAGGCTTGCAGCATGGTAAACCTATACTTTCCTAGTTGCAAGGGATTTAACTTCAAAAGAATGTAATCCTAAAATCTCCTTGCCTCACCTACATCAATTTGAATGAGGGCACGTCTCTTAAAATTGGATTATATTTGAGTGACATCATTCTTCCCCTCCCTTGAATTAACTAGAGAAAGAATGCCAACAAAACCTGTGGGATTTCTCTCTGGTATAGTCTAAAGCAGGCGGTTTCTAAGGTGCTTAAGTCTTTGAGCAAATAGTTCTTGACTTTTATTCCTAGAAAACCATGTAACAAATTGATAGCTTTAAAGTGGATTGTACATGCCTCTTGTATGTGACAATTTTGAAATTGCCCTATTTAAAGTAAAATACACATACACCTTTCAAAATGTGCATTGACAATTTTAAATTCATGGTAAACCGGGTGACCACCAGGAAGTTGAATGCATTATTTTGATGCAGTCAATTGTCTTTGTAGCTCCATAACCTGACCACGTGGCCTGATCCATCACTTGTTGAAGGAGATGATGATTCCCATAGACTTCAATGGTAATGTGTCAGCTCCTATTGATTCCAGTCTAGTGAAATGGTAAAAAATGTAGAGGGAGATGTTTCTAGAGGAGAAAGAACTTAAAGACCTTGGAAATTTTCACAAAACCAGAATGATGAGCGGT